>NC_091091.1:24089868-24404473 GCF_032405125.1 Capricornis sumatraensis
AGAAGAAAAAGAAATAAAAGGAATCCAAATTGGAAAAGAAGTAGTAAAACTTTCACTGTTTGCAGATGACATGATCCTCTACATAGAAAACCCTAAAGACTCCACAAGAAAATTACTAGAGCTAATCAATGAATATAGTAAAGCTGCAGGATATAAAATCAACACACAGAAATCCCTTGCATTCCTATACACTAATAATGAGAAAGTAGAAAAAGAAATTAAGGAAACAATTCCATTCACCATTGCAATGAAAAGAATAAAATACTTAGGAATATATCTACCTAAAGAAACTAAAGACCTATACATAGAAAACTATAAAACACTGGTGAAAGAAATCAAAGAGGACACTAATAGATGGAGAAATATACCATGTTCATGGATTGGAAGAATCAATATAGTGAAAATGAGTATACTACCCAAAGCAATTTACAAATTCAATGCAATCCCTATTAAGCTACCAGCCATATTTTTCACCGAACTAGAACAAATAATTTCAAGATTTGTATGGAAATACAAAAAACCTAGAATAGCCAAAGCAATCTTGAGAAAGAAGAATGGAACTGGAGGAATCAACTTGCCTGACTTCAGGCTCTACTACAAAGCCACAGTCATCAAGACAGTATGGTACTGGCACAAAGACAGAAATATAGATCAATGGAACAAAATAGAAAGCCCAGAGATAAATCCACACACATATAGACACCTTATCTTTGACAAAGGAGGCAAGAATATACAATGGAGTAAAGACAATCTCTTTAACAAGTGGTGCTGGGAAAACTGGTCAACCACTTGTAAAAGAATGAAACTAGATCACTTTCTAACACAATACACAAAAATAAACTCAAAATGGATTAAAGATCTAAATGTAAGACCAGAAACTATAAAACTCCTAGAGGAGAATATAGGCAAAACACTCTCCGACATAAATCACAGCAGGATCCTCTATGATCCACCTCCCAGAATACTGGCAATAAAAGCAAAAATAAACAGATGGGATCTAATTAAAATTAAAAGCTTCTGCACAACAAAGGAATATATAAGCAAAGTGAAAAGACAGCCTTCTGAATGGGAGAAAATAATAGCAAATGAAGCAACTGACAAACAACTAATCTCAAAAATATACAAGCAACTTATGCAGCTCAATTCCAGAAAAATAAACGACCCAATCAAAAAATGGGCCCAAGAACTAAATAGACATTTCTCCAAAGAAGACATACGGATGGCTAACAAACACATGAAAAGATGCTCAACATCACTCATTATTAGAGAAATGCAAATCAAAACCATAATGAGGTACCACTTCACACCAGTCAGAATGGCTGCGATCCAAAAATCTGCAAGCAATAAATGCTGGAGAGGGTGTGGAGAAAAGGGAACCCTCCTACACTGTTGGTGGGAATGCAAACTAGTACAGCCACTTTGGAGAACAGTGTGGAGATTCCTTAAAAAATTGCAAATAGAACTACCTTATGACCCAGCAATCCCACTGCTGGGCATACACACCGAGGAAGCCAGAATTGAAAGAGACACATGTACCCCAATGTTCATCGCAGCACTGTTTATAATAGCCAGGACATGGAAACAACCTAGATGTCCATCAGCAGATGAATGGATAAGAAAGCTGTGGTACATATACACTATGGAGTATTACTCAGCTGTTAAAAAGAATACATTTGAATCAGTTCTGATGAGATGGATGAAACTGGAGCCGATTATACAGAGTGAAGTAAGCCGGAAAGAAAAACACCAATACAGTATACTAACACATATATATGGAATTTAGAAAGATGGCAATGACGACCCTGTATGCAAGACAGCAAAAAAGACACAGATGTGTATAATGGACTTTTGGACTCAGAGGGAGAGGGAGAGGGTGGGATGATTTGGGAGAATGGCATTGTAACATGTATACTATCATGTAAGAATCGAATCGCCAGTCTATGTCCGACGCAGGATACAGCATGCTTGGGGCTGGTGCACGGTGATGACCCAGAGAGACGTTATGGAGAGGGAGGTGGGTGGGGGGTTCATGTTTGGGAACGCATGTACACCTGTGGTTGATTCATGTCAATGTATGGCAAAACCAATACAGCATTGTAAATTAAAATAAAGGGAAAAAAAATTATTACAAAAAAAAAAAAAAAACTAACCCCAGTCCATGGGGTTGCAAAGAGTCGCACATGACTGAGCGACTGAACTGAAGAACCAACTGACACAGACACACAGGCCTGGGAGATCAGTTAGGGGCTCCTGCGGGAGTCCAGCTGAAAGCATGATGGGCATGGGCATGTCCTAGAGTGGGCGCAAAGGAAATTAAAGAGAAGAATTACTCAAGAGGGATTGCCAAGGTGAAAAGAACAGGCAATTGAACAGATGTGGTAGACGAGGGACATAGAGCTGAACATGATAATTCTTACACTAAGGTGTCTCTGAGAGGGTGGTGGTAACATTAACTGAAACATAAAAACTAGATAAAATACAAGAGGAGTTTTATTTTGGATACGTTAACCTGAAAGTAAACATTTTTATAGGCAATTAGAAACAAAGGTCAAGAACTTAAAACTGGGATTCAAATTTGAGAGGTTGCTGTGATCATCTACATACAGGTTAACAGATGCAGTCGGGTAGACTATTAGAGCAGAAGAGGCCACTTAAGAGTGTAGAGAAAGAAGAGAAGACTGTCGAGGGCCACAGAGGACATTCAGAGTTTAAAAGAAAAAGCCAGTGAAACAAACAGAAATTGTTAAAGATGCACGAGAACCTTGAAGAGTGAAATAAAACACTGCAAGAAGAGGAAGGGGACAGTATAAATTATTACAGAGAAAACAAACAGGAGAAAAACGAAAATATAACTGCACAATCCTCACAATGAATATATGAAGATTAACTAATTTAAATAAAGGACATCAAAATTAAATATCATACTCAGGATAACTTGGGTAATGTTTGTTAACTACAAATGTCATACACTCTACTTAGGAATATAAAATCACACTGGTTCCCTGTCCTAGTCAGCATTCTGAAATAAGAGTTCCCAATGAAGAATAACTTTGTGGAGTATGATATCTTCTAGTCTTCCAAGATTTTCTGTAATGAAAATTAAAGCAGAAAGGAATAGTAATGATATACTTTCCTCAGTCAGGTTTAGTAAGATGACATTGTCCTCTTAAATATCTTTCCCTATTCCCTTCATCATTTAAGAGTAATTCCTTTACATAAGGAAACTTAATCATTAGGCAATTAGAACCCAAACTGACTTATAAATACAGTTAGCAATTACATTTTGTTCAAGTGTCAAGTCATGCTAGTATACATTTAAAATGAAAACTGACTCACGCAGAGGTAATATAAAAGAAGGGATGCTTGCCTTAAAGTTAGGAAGAAAACAGAGTTCAGTATTGCTAACTATCTGTGACCCACAGAATAAAGATTTGACCTCAACATTATCCTAACCTAAAACTTTTAAAGCCTTTACTATTGCCTGAAAAGAGGTTCCAACTCATAGGCAAGGCATGTAAGGTGAGGCTTGGTGGAGCCATAATTTTTCTTCCAACTTTGTTTACCACTATATTTCAATAATTATTCTCCGTTTCCATCCATCTTCATTCTGGCCTTCTCCATGGGCTTTCTAAAGACTGTACAGTGCTAAGTACTGTTTGAATGATTCTGCATGTAAATCATAAATGATTTATTTCTGAAACAATATTAAATGTATTTCCAAAGAAGCTATTTGGAAATTTTATTGGCTTCTTTGGGGGGCGGGGGGAGAAAGGAGGTCTGTAGATCTTGAGTTAGTAAATCTAATTGTGATTCTAACATACGGAACTGCTTCTCTTTCTTTTCTTCTCTGTCTCCCACCCAATAACACAAAAATCCCTCTTCAGGAATTCATAAATAGAACCTTGGTTCATCATCATTGGGATTCTGAATTATAGTGACAATATCCATACATAAAAGAGTCTGGGTTTCTAGTATTATCTGTAGTCACTTCACCTTCTAAATCCTGCCTTTTGATATTCACGAACTTGAACAAATCCCTCAGAGAGAAATGGTGAAAGAAAGGTAGATATAACTACTGGTCTAATCAGATGTGTCAAAGTAGGGTGTTTATTTCATACTGTCCTCACAGTGTATACCTGGAAATCACTGAGCCTGTGTAATGCCGGTTGAAGACTTAACGGATGATTCAGTTCCAAATAGGGCCTGATGGGTACCTCAGATTTAAAGGGAACTCTGGTACAGTTTCAGTTAGTGTCTCTTATCACAAAAAGGTATGTACCAAAAAGACATTGTTTATTTAACAAATTTCAGTGTAGACTGTGTGGTTTTTACTACTTTGCTGTTGAAAATAAATAACAGACTGATACCTAACCCATATTGGTTTTAAGAGTTGTTCTGACCCTAATAGTGTCAGTGGTAAATTAAGTGGTATAATAGTAGAGAAAACATATAATTATAAAGCCACAATTACAGAAATTGTCAAACTGGGGTATTGTGATTTTTAACGAAAAAATTTGAGATGTTTCACAAAAGACACTAGACACTAAATTTTATCTGCTGTTTATTACTAGGGTGGAGAGTCCAAATTAGTAAGACTAGTGGAAATATGCTAATTATGAAAATAAAACTTATCCTTATTTGTTTCAAATAGTATCACTCTGTATTCATTTTAACCCCATGTTTAAAAAAAATTTAACCACATGATCAAATACCTAAAGGTATACATTAGAATTTTAAAATTAATATATTAGCTGTTAAAAATCTTAGTCATTTACATTGCTGTAGTTTTAAATTTTTCAAAGCACTTTATGTACATACCTCTTCTGAGCAGCTACCTGAGAACTGTATTAAAAAGGAGAAAATAAAAATCTTAGAATTTCAAATAAGTCAAAGCCACTACAGTTTTTTGGGCAAGTTTCAAGATTAGCTTTGCTATATAATTTTAGAAGGCACTTAATTTAAACAAAATGTAACTGCTAACTCTATTTATACATCAGTTTGGGTCCTAGCTGTCTAAAAAATAATTGTTAAGTAGTCTTATGTAAAGGAATTGCTCTTTAATAATGAGGAAATAAGAAAGTATATTATACTGGGGAAGATAATGTCATCTTCATATTGTTTGACTATAAAAACACTAGAAAGAGTTTAAAGGTTCTTTGTACTCACCCCCTTATGAAGTTAAATCCATGTGCACAGACCAAGAGGTTTCCATAGGCATCAACTTTCAAAAGATTTCCATACAGTGTATCAAATACTAGTCCCCTATGTGAAAATGAAGATATCACCAATCATACAAAGTAATAAAGGCAATGATCTAACATAGTATTTACTCAATCACCACAAATCAACCTTTACCTTATTCAAGTTTTATGGTGGCTCAAGTATGTACACAAAAATACATACCCTAGAGGGTAAAGTGAGTGAATAAAGTCTTAAAAACGAATCCCAGAGCAACTAACAAATACCTAACTCTGTCCAGATGAATAATCACAACTGTTTTGTGTGAGAGAGCTTAATCAAACAAGGTGTAAACAATAATTTCTCTGAATACAGCTGGTTCTGTTCTGAAACAGAGCTTCTTTTTATTCCCTTGGACAACTGAGCTGGCTTCTATTTCCCTCTATCAGACATTTCTCGCGCAGCCTGAGGTGGCCTGCGGTTCCCCTCGGACAGAAGTGCATTCCGCTGCCCGGTGAGAAGTGAAGAGTCCTTCCCAAGCCCACCTGTCCAGTCCGTCGTATCTCGCCCCAGGACTTCTGTGAGAAATGTTGTGAGCCTGGCGGGCTCCCTTCCATGGGGTTGCAAAGAGTCAGACACGACTGAGCAACTAAGCACCCATGGGACATATACAATGGCATCTCAAAATAAGCCTCATCTTAACCTCAAATCTTTCTTATCAAATCCAGAAATGGAAACTGCCAAGAAGGCTCCTGATTACCAAGTTAAATATATTAGCAAAACATGCTATTAGCAAAACAAAATATATTAGCAAAACTCCCAACAGTGTAAGGGAGGAGCATCTGCAATTACTGACCATCAGTTTTAATAATCCCTCTTCTCATAAATTTGTTGTTGTTGTTTAGTTACTACATTGAATCCAGCTCTTTTGCAACCCCATGGACTGTAGCCCACCAGACTCCTCTGCTCATGAGATTTTTCCAGGCAAGAATACTTGAGTGGGTTGCCATTTCCTTCTACAGGGGATCTTCCCAACCCAGGGATAGAACCTGAGTCACCCGCATTGGCGGGCGGATTCTTTACCACTGAGCCACCAGGGAGACCCCTTCTCATAAATGGACCTTCTTTAACAGCAATGAACTAAGTTCAAAGTTCAAATCAGGAACACAAAAGATATGGTGTACATAAAAGGTCATGATAATTTCAGAAAACCAACCCAAAAAATCCCAAAGACTTTTTGATGTTTTGTTGCATCTTTTTGTTTGTCTGGGGAATGGCGTTGGTTAGGGATACCTTTGGAATTATTAATTTGGGGGACAAAATGATGGGTTTTAATCCGAAAATAATCTTGAAAAATTACCTGGTAGGGAATGTAGAGTCATATGCAAAGCTGAGAAGTTCCTGAGGATAGCCAATAGAAACTAATCTCTCCACGGTAAGCTCAAAGCCAAGGGACTCATACTCCGGGGACTTGTACACTGCACAAAGAGGAGGTTCTCATTAGAACACAGCCAATTAAAATGGAAGGCAAACGAGCGAATTTCTACTTTCCCAATTCCTCTCTCCTACTAAATTTGCCATTTTTCTTCTTTTCCTTCAAATTCCATGTTTTGTACTGCCCCAAGTAATTGCAGAACTCAACTGTCAGTCCCTGGAAACAGGTCATGTTATGACAGGAGAAGCAGCAACAAGATGAATTATCAGGCACTTCAGGTTTTTCCTTCTTAGGAAACCTGATCCAATCATTGTTTCCTTTTTATTCTCTTACACCCACAATCTAAAGGTGGGGGGGGCGGGGAATGTAATATGCACAGCTATGGTATTAACCATGGGAATATAACTAATATAAAACTACATAGAGAGGCCTATATAAGTTGAAGTCCTCATTGATGTACATGACTGGTATAGGAATCCTTCAAAGCTATATTTTTTTAAAAAGACTAGTCTATTTTTAGAATTATTATCTGGCTTAGGAGTTGCCTTAAACTCCAACCAGCATAATTCTATTTGTTAGGATTTACATGTTTTCTTTATCAGTACAATGTCATAGCCATCGAAATTGCATTTTACAAATTATTAGTGCTAAAACAACCATAAAAAGACATCTCTAAGACAAGGAAGTCTGAATGTGAACTGGGAATCAGACATTGAAGAATTATAACTCATTTTATTAGACCTGATTATGGAAGAAAGAATATGTGCACATATGTGTGTGTGTATATATATATATATATTAATGTTATATATATACACCTCCTTATCTGCCAGAGAACAATGAGCTTTTTTTTATAGGTGAAGTAAAATAGACTTTGGAATATAGGGGTTTTTCTCAAATATAAAGTATGTCTGAAGTTTTCTATAATGAAAAACCTTTTCAGAATCATCACTGCTGCTGCTGCTGCTGCTAAGTCGCTTTAGTCGGTCTGACTCTGTGCGACCCCATAGACGGCAGCCCACCAGGCTCCCCCATCCCTGGGATTCTCTAGGCAAGAACACTGGAGTGGGTTGCCATTTCCTTCTCCAATGCATGAAAGTGAAAAGTGAAAGTGAAGTCGCTCAGTCGTGTCCAACTCTTAGCAACCCCATGGACTGCAGCCTACCAGGCTCCTCCATCCATGGGGATTTTCCAGGCAAGAGTACTGGAGTGGGGTGCCATTGCTTCAGTATAAAGAAAATGTTGCTCCTTTAAACAGCTTTCTTCTAAAATAAAAGATGTAAGTAGACATTCTTCCATCAGTTTTCTAGGAGCAGGTAAGCCATATTAAAAATTTAAAAATAAAAAACACCTGCGATCTTGCTAACTGCCAAATGAGGCCAAAAAAACTCCCCAAACATCCTATTCTTACGTCTCATAATAATGAAACTATTACTATAGTTCTTTTATCTACAATTAACATATAGCCTATGGCTCAAATGGACTCTTCATTCTAAGTAGTCTGCCTATCCAATTTAGAGTTAATATTTTAATGAGTATGACTCAACTTTCCCTTTCGAAAACAATCCTTTAGAATATTTCTGGAAATACATAAAATGGTAATTCTGGTTGCCTCCAGAAGGGAGCTGAGTAGCTAAGACACAGGAGAGGAAAACAGACTTTCATGTACCTTCTTCTGTACCTTTAAAACTTGTAATATGTTAATATATTTCTCTATCCTTTTTAAATTGAAATTTTAAAAAACAAGGTGAGCTTTCAAAATCCTTCAATAAACATTTATCATATTAAAAAGCCTACAAATTTTAAGGTCCTTTAGGAGATGCTTAAGTCTCAGCTCACCAGAAAAATGTCACAAGAAGCTGTCATTTCTTCTGTGGAATGATGATTTCATGCTAACTCTGGCTAACATTTTCAAAACTGGCTAGATTTTTCTCCTCCTCTCAATTCCAGCGCCATCCTCAGCCATCCCTCTCCCCAAAAACTTTTTAAATCCTCAGGCCTGGAAGATGCACACTGTTGTAAAGGAAGTGCTACGTATATACACAGGCAAACAGAACAAGAGCTGGTGCATTATCACAAAAACTAGGAAAGCATGGTATCCGTTGATGTCAATTTGTTTTGAGAATATAAAATAATCTCTCACCCCCCGTGCTTCCGTCTCAACTGAAAGTAAATTTCATTTTAACAAAATTTTCCAAAACAAAGATTACTTCTCAATCCTATCAAAGCCCCACTTACTTCAAACAACATTTTATTTAATGGAACAAAATTCCTGCATAGCAAAGTCATTTGCATAATACACTGACACTTATTCTCATAGGATTTGGCCCATATAAAATGCTTTCAATTATTAAATTTTCATACAGATAATTTGCTGGATATACCTTAAGAACGGGAGACAGAAACAAAAGTTAATCATCCCCACTGATTACCTCTAAATGAACAATTTTCCCTAAAGAAGTGATGAATAAGTAATATTCACTAAAATCTATTTCTATGAGGCAATTTGGACTGAAACACAAATCAATTTATTGAGAATTGTTAGTGAAAAAAAAATGTGGGAGGCTAGAGAACACAATTTCCCATTTTGCCACCACAATGAATAGAATAGCAGAAACTAAACACCATACTCCTGTCACGTCTGCGTTTATTCCAGGGCAGAACTTCCAAATGACTGTCTAGAAATTCCACCTACTCAAGTCAATACTTCAAATTTCCTTTCTCTCAATGAGTTTAGGATGCTTCCAAAAAATATACTGTGTTTTCCCCAATTGCTTTTAAAGTTGCATGACAAGTACAAACATCAGCTGAAGCCAGAATTTAGGTTTTCCTGAGTCTCATCCAAAGCTTTCCATGGCGGCATATAGTGCCACTATTAAAAATGAATTTCTAGACTGCACAGGCCATCGAAGTTTAGGCTTGGGTGTTGAAACACTACTCTCCCTCCAGTTTCTTTCAACTAGTCCAAAATAAACTGTTCTATTCACAGATGGGAATGGATTTAGCAAAGAGAGTCCAAGTTCCACTCTGACAACACTATCTATTTCACTAAGTTCGATGTTAATCAGTAAGACCTACAAGCTATTGACATTTTCTCATAAGCTTCCTGGATAATCATTTCAGTAACACGAACTCCCGGGTCACTAAATCATCTGCTAGAGGACTATACACTACAACCAGGGCTGGAGAAGCAGAACTGCAGCCGCACAGAGCAGGAATCTGGATGTTTGGTTCCAAGTGTCCCCTGAGGATAATTACAATCTGTTCTGACCTGGTGGCAAAAATGACTACTCTTGAAGCCTACATAGTATCATCATGCCTCAAATGAATAAATAAACGAAAAGCAAAATTCCCTTTTCAGTCAACCAGGCACTTCAAAGCCAGCCTTGACATCTGTGGGTAACCATATGTATCACCTCAGCCTTAGAGCTCTATATGCCTCTCCACAGCTGCAAAGGCTCTAATTTCAATTCCTCTGGCAAAACTGGCAAGTAAATGATGCACAGCTTCAAACTCAGTTCTTATAACTGACTTACAAAACATAACCAATAGCTTCAGGTGTAAACATAGCCTTACACATGCACTGCTTATTTCTTCTTCAAGAAGGTCCTCAGGCCTATCCTAATTTACCCAATATCCAGAGACAAAGGAAGAGGTTATTTTAAGGGCCAGAGTCCAAAAAAGAGGCCTGCTTCAGGCACCAGGGCAGCACACAGTGTTCTCAGGTTACGTAACCAGACTATAAAGAGAACAACCAAAGCTTTGAGAGCTGAAGCTACTGAGAGCATTTGAAGATACTCTTTACTCCAAAATCTGCGAGAGAGAAAAACAGCTCTTCCAGAAGTATCAACTGCCTGTTGTGGGGATGAAAGCTGTGGGCTCTGTTTTGAGTAGATTTTGTTCATATAAGATCAATCTACATTAGAGGAGACAGTCCCTTTGGATGAGCCGAAAACTTTCTGCAGGGAAGTCTGGAACTCTCATGCACTTTTTACCTTTGCCACCAAGACACACTGTGTGATAGTTTAGAGACTTTAGAAAAAAGGAAGGGCAAACCTCTACAGAGGTTCCAGCCTAGCAGAATGCTGCTGCCAAAATGAGAACTCACATGAGGCAGACGCAGACGCAGAGTGTGTCACTCCAGTCTTGAAGGAGTTACACTGGCTCTCCTGTTAAAAAACAAAACAAAGCAACAAAACAAAACAAAAACAAAAACTGGTTTTAAAACTGTTGTGATGGGCTGGAACAGAGAGATACCATTTGGAAACTGGTATTAATAGGAGTTACTACCTCCTATTTAGAAGCCTCTGACCATCACTAAAATTCATCTAATTAGCCATAACAAGAGAATTGAAGATAAGCTTAAGTATTATACATTATTTTACTTTTCTTATACCCTAAGCCTAGAATACAAGCCTGATCCTGAAATGTTAAGTCAAAAGACAAATAGAAAAATAAATTTCTTTTGTCTTAGTTTATTTTTTCTGCTACATTTCAGGTTTATATGCCAAAACTGAATACAACTGGTAAACAGAGTTTAAAATTGAACTACAGTAGGTGAAATAGACCAATAAAGAATACAAGAATAAACCAGAGCAGTCTCATCTCACTTTAAAGTGCTCATTTAAACAAAGTCTGCTTGTACCTAACAACCCACTTTTCTACCCTTCCAGCACCTAAATTTGTTATCTTGATACCGGTAAGAACCAACTTCCCCTATTCAAAATCTAACTTGATGTCCAAATATGGAACAGAAGGGACATTTTTTTTGATTCTGTGAATGGATATTTGCCCTTGGTAAATGGAGTCATATTATTCTATTTTTAAAAGGTTAAAGAAACTACCTAGTCTAGTAAAATAACTGACTTGAAGATACATAAATCCTTTCAAGATACTGATAAATTTAGGATATGAATTATGTTTAAGTTATCGGGTGTCATTTTCCCTAGAGACATTTAGGTTTTTGAAAACATATGGTTAGATTCCTCCAACTTCTGTATTTTTTGTGAAAGGGAGATGGTACTAATTGGAACACCAAAATGACCAAATGCAATGTTGAGAATTTCTAAAACTATTACAACTAGGAGAAACAAATACTACCAATCATACTATGAAAAGCAAATATCCAACACAACCACTCAAGAACAGTTATTTGCTTTTACGCTGCTATAAATGTGATCAACATTAACATTCTTTATTTAGGCTACATGATCTTGGTTCTCTGAGCTAACTAGGAAAGGTAATAATTCACATTTTCATTAAGGAAACTTTAAATTAAATCTATCCATTCTCATATAAGCAAATACCAGAGAGCCTTTTCTATTTTTCACAACTATCTGAAAGCCCCAACACGCTATCACAGACAGTCAAAACTTTTCTCTCTAACCTATGAGATCGTAAGTGATCTAAAAAAAATGAAAAATTCTAAAAACTACCTCAATTTTAAAGTACCTAAAATCCAAAAGCTAGGAAAATCAACTCCGACATGGCTAAATATGTAAGTAAGTGAACAAGTAGAGTCTGAAAGACTGTGAATCTCAATTCATTGCCAATGCAAAATTAAATGGTAATTAAAAGGTTTATTTGTTTAAAAAGTTATTAAGAAATTAAAAGGGTATTTATTTTAAAATAAAATGAAAAACATTACCTAACTCAAATTTTCCCCTCTGAGAACCTATATGCTTAGTAGGAATGTGTATTTAGACTAAACTTTTCATTTTAAACCAGGAAAACTGGCATTTTTTGAAATAATGACTTTAAACACCCTCTTTAACCAAAGGAGATGCTTGTTGATTTTTTTAAAAAAGAGAGAAATAGCTACTATATAATTTTTCCTTCAAGTAAGAATAGATCATCACACTCAAATGCCTGTACTTAAAAGTTAGAAGAATGTAACAGACATCTATATGCTTACTGTATACAGGTATCAGATGCTGAGAACAGAAAACAAAATAATTCATAATCTTAGGTCTGAAGGAGATCACAGTGTAGCACAATTAGATTTTTATAATAAATTTTAGAAGATCTACAACACAATGTGACTGAAGAGGTACAGAAGGACAGACACGGGGCCAATCAGCCCAGTCCAGGAAGTCTTCTTTAAAAAAAATATGTGTGATTTACTCAGGCTTATGTGGATAATTCATTTTTATAACTAGTATCTCAAGGTACTACAAAATTTACCAAACTTTCTGAGACTCACATAACAAGTTTCAAGCCCCTCTGTCAGGGTCAGGCAAGTCAATAAATGTGCAAAATGGTCTAAGTGCTGGTGTAGACCTTGGCATAAAGGGTGAAGGAGCTGTCAGCCATAGCTGACCTCCCTGTGGGAATGAAAGTTAGATGCTGCCATTTAGGTGATAACACTCAGCCCAGATTTTTACTTGGAATCTGCCAATTTTTAGCTACGGACTCAATTTAGAAAACCAACAAACTTTGAGCCAAACTATGGTCTGTGGTTTCAGTTGTGCCCATGGGCCACTAGTGTGCAACCTCCAGTGTACACTTTAGATCAGATACTTTCACATAAGTTCTCTCATCTAACTGAAATGTTTCGACTTCCTCTTCAAAGAGTCGTCTTTTTTTTTTTTTTTGTCTGCACCACACAGCTTGTTGGATCTTACTTTCCTGATGAGGGACTGAACTTGTGAATTGGCCCTTGGCAGTGAAAGCTGAGTCCTAATCACTGGACCACCAGAGAATTCCCCTCTTCAAAGAAGTCTTAAAGAAATAGAACTTAGGTACTTAATGAATTGGAAGTCCAGGTGGAAATAAATTCATTCTTCAACAACCACAGAATATCCTAGATATTAGACAGAATATCCTAGATATTAGATAGATAATGTTATTCTATTCATCTCAGGAAAAATCTGAGTGAAAGTCACTCAGTGAGTGAAAGTCTGAGTGAAAGTCATCTGAGTGAAACTTGCTCAGTGGTGTCTGACTCTTTGCAATCCCATGGACTATACAGTCCATGGAATTCTCGAGGCCAGAATACTGGAGTTCGAGGCCAGAATACTGGAGTGGGTAGCCATTCCCTTCTCCAGGGGATCTTCCCAACCCAGGGATTGAACTCAGGTCTCCTGCACTGCAGGTGGATTCTTTACCGTATAAGCCACAGGAAAAATTGAGGGGTGGATTAAAAAAAGCTTAGGAAATAAAGGAACCTTTACTGTAGTCACTTGATTTGGTCCCCCACAACAATGCTGAACAATTATGTCATTAACAACTGTAATTATCTGAATCTAATACCTTCACAAACGACTGTGAAATCAAAGAAATATTCCCAGTGATTGAAAGAAACAGTCATCTCATGGTCTGCCTAGGTAACCAACTTTCAGAGTTCCCTGACCCAGCAGGTTTTATCTATAAGGTTTAACCTAAATCTTCCCTACACAGCTTAACTCTGTTATCATTTGTCCTATTCTCAGTGGTCATTATCCCTATGATAAAGTAAACATTCAGAGAATGTGTAAGCAGAAAAGAGATAATGAATCAAAGAGAGCTATTATGTTAGGAATACTTTAAAAACAAACTTCTCCATGTTGAAAATGGCATGTGATTTTTTTTTTAATTCATTTTAGTAATTTTACTGATGCAGCTAGTATTATATGATTTTATTCACACAGAAAAACCTGACTTACATTTGAATGTCTTTATGCTTGGCAATGGAAAACAAAGACCATGAACACTGAAAATGAATTATTTCTACACTATGTAATACAGAGATGAAACTGGGTTTTATTAAGCAATCTTTTCAATTCCCTAATGATCTAGGGAATTGGTCCACAGGGTCGCAAAGAGTTGGACATAACTGAGCAAACTGAATTGAGCTGAACTGAATGATCTAGGAACAAACCACATATTACCGCAATTCAGAGATGAATCTAAATTTTAGTGAAAACTCTGCTGGGATATAGAAATGACAGAAGCAAAATCCATCAAAGCTTGGAAATGACGTGTAGTCACAGATATATATTTATTGATATCTATCTATCTACAAGAGGGCTGCCTAAAAGTAATGTGGGCTTCCCTGGAGGCTCAGTGGTAAAGAATCCACCTCCCAATGCAGGAGGCGCAGGTTTGGTCCCTGGGTCAGGAAGAGAAGGAAATGGCAACCCACTCCAATATTCTTGCCTGGGAAATCCCATGGACAGAGGGGCCTGGTGGGTTACAGTCCACGGGGTTGATAAAGAGTTGGACATGACTTTAAACAATAACAGAAGTAATGTATAAGCTTAACACAGGTTAATATACATGTACTATAAATCTATATCTAAAAATCATAGTTTTCAGAGTATATATCTCAATTAATACAAAGAATTTTAACCACAAGAAGAAAATGCACTGGAGTATTAAATAGTATTTCTTTTTTAATTCTTTCCTAACATACAGAGACCACCTCAAAAGTATGCTTAGCTGGAGAAACAGTACTTCATTTCCTGAGGGAGGTAGTGTAAGAATTCTTAAGTTTAAGAAAAAAGCATTAAGAGGAGCTCAAATAAAGATTATACTCTCAAAAAGAAATAAAAAGACTAAAAAAGACCTTAAATTTAAAGGCCCTTTTAAATATAAAGTCACTTTGTTGGTATTTTGCCAGTTTCTTCCATTTGATTTTTAAATTTAACTTTACTAAGGATATTTTTTAATCATACATAAAAGTAGAGAGAAAATTAAATGAACTACTTTAAACCCATCACCCAAGCTTTAACAATTATCACTATTTTGTATTCTTGTTTCATCTATCCTCCCTAATTTATTCTACCCCAATTGAGTTAACTTTTATTAGATGAAAAACTTTTTAAACTTATCTTTAACAGAACATTTAAATAGCACAAATGTACACAAGTATCAAGAGCTTCCTGGGTAACTCAAATGGTAAAGAATCTGCCCACAAAGACCAGGGTTTGATCCCTGGGTCAGGAAGATCCCCTGTAGAAGGGCATGGAAGCCCACTCCAGTATTTTTGCCTGGAGAATTCCATGGACAGAAGAGCCTGGCGGGCTACAGTCCATAAACTCACAAAGAGTCAGACACGACTGAGCGACTAACACACACACACGTATCATACATATGCACCTACAGAATTATTCCATTACCTAGGTCAGGTGATCCTTTAATTACAGTTTAAACCTCCTTTCCATTTACAGGCCAATGAAGAACAGTCTTTTTATTAGCAGTAAGTTATAATAAAACCCTTCCAAATTAAGGATTGCTCAGAAATATTTTAACTGTACTATGGTTATCAATTTTATAGCCTTGATGAGAAAATAATTCTACCAAAAGCACTGATCTTTTAGTATGAAAGGACTGGCTTAGTATTACCATGCATTAATACTCTCAGGAAATCAGAGTTGACATATAGGCTGATATGTTGGGCGGAACAAAATAAAACAGTATAAACATGTGAGAAAAATTTTAAACTAGGGATGCCATCAACAATAGCTCAGTTTAAAAAAAGAATAGCTTAAATCAGTTAAAGAAACAAACTAATAAAGTATTTCTACTAGTTGGATCAATAAATCCTTTATTAAAGGATCAATAAATCTATTCCAAAGTAGTTCTCCCTAAAAGACAACTACCCCCAAAGAAAAGAAAAACCAAAAAATCTCTAAAACAAAACAATCCCAAAATGAAAACAATCAAACTGTATTATGCCTTTTCCCCCATTCTTTCCCCAAATAATGCCTTTTAAAAGCAAATGTAGTAAAACTTACTCATCAAAATGAGACTTTTCTCATTCAAAATAACCACTCCACAGCAATATATACTTACTCCAATAATTCATTACTCAAAATATATCTGAAATTGTTTCAAAATTACTTTCAGAGTCGACAGCATTTTGTTTTAGATATATATCTCCCTGGTGATATATTTTCATCAACAAATGATGAATTTAATTTAAGGTGATGGGGAGGCAGTTATTGAGAGCAACCAGTGATTAAAAGGGAAATTCAAGCTGGGTTAAAAAAACAGGTGGGTGCGGAGAGCTTCTCTGGTAGTCTAGTGGTTAAGAATCCACCTTGAAACGCAGGGGACACTGGTTTGATCCCTGATCTGGGCAGATCCCACAAGCCTCAGAGCAACTAACTTGAGCGTTACAATTACTGAGCCCATGCACTACAACTACTGACGCTTCCATGCCTAGAGCCCATGCTTTCCAACAGGAAAAGCCACTGCAATGAAAAGTCCACGGACCACAACTAGAGAACAGCTCCCACTCACAGCAACTAGAGAAAGCCCATGCACAGCAGTAAGACCCAGCACAGCCAAAAAGTAAAAAAAATAAATATTAAAAAGCAAAATAGGTGTGACTACTTGAAGCGATGAAGTAGATTTTCTTGTGGGTTTATAAACTGGCTATGGAAACAATCCCAAAGGAATTCCTAAAATTCTAAGAAATAGCCATATTACAGTAATTTTTCTCTAATCAGGTGACTTTATGAAGGATAATATGTATTTGGAAGCATATCTTCTTGTGGACATTCTTTTATAAAAATCAGTCTTTTGACCCATTTTATATGTGTTTAATTTTGCAAGTCACTTCAAATCTCTTCTGGGGGTTTAGATAAAAGTAAATTTTATTGCTTTGTACGTAACAAACCTTCCAGCTATGTAAACCGATTCAACCATAGGTCCTGTCAAGTACAGCTTATTCTAACTGGACCTTTGATACAAATCACTGATTGTACTTGAGTACTAAATTATCACTTCTCATCTTCACAATTCTTTTTTTGGGTTGGGTCCTCATAATATAGTCTAATTAGATTTTTATTTTGCTTGTTTTCATGAGGGTGTTTTCCAACTTACTTTTACTGATAAATTTATCAACTAGCATCCTTGTTTCTTTCTTTTATGAAAATGGATCATCTCTTTTTGGAGAAAGGTTTCCCTCCCTCCTTTTATCTGTTACCCTAGTTTCTCTATTCACTCAGTTTATCCCCCTTTTCTACTGTTTCAGAAGAAACAAGTATCAGAAAACCACCTTCAAAAGTTCTTTAAAAAAAAAAAAATTTTCTCAGGGGAGAAATGAATGCACTTTAATTACCAAACTACAACCCTGGTTTATAAAAATAAAACTTTTTTTTCCAAGAAATGCATTCCTTTAAGAGACCCTGTTGTCACACTAAGAACTTCAGATTCATCCAGTTTATACCTATCCACAATTAAGTTCAACTCAGCTGATGTTTCATAATAATTTCATTCAGCACTGTCGAACCTCATCCTTCTTTAACGAGAGGTGCTGAAGCACAGACAAGTTTATATTGTCATATGTTTCACTTTTTAAAAAAGTGCTCTCCCTGCAAATATGCTCAAATGATTGACAAGAATGTTAAGTCCATTTAGCGAGGAAACAGCAGTCTTCAATGGTATTAAAACTAGATGTCCACATGTGAAAGAATGAAGTTGGACCCTTACCTTACACCACACAAAAAAAATTAACTCAAAATGGATCAAAGATCTAAATGTTAAGAGCTAAAAATATAAAACATTTAGGACGTTTTCATTATATTGTATTTGGCAATGATTTCTGGATGTAAAAGCAGCAAAGTCACAGGCAACAGAAGAAAAAACAGATAAGTTAGTCTTCACCAAAATTAAAAACTTTTCTGCTTCAAACGACACTATCAAGAGAGTGAAAAAACAACACACAGAATGAGAGACAATATTTGCAAATCATATACCTGAAAAGAGATTAACATCCAGAATATTTAAACAGCTCCTACAACTCAACAACAAAACAAACCACCCATTTAAAAACTGGACAAAGAACTTTAGATATTTCTCCAAATAAGGTATACATATGGCTAATAAGCACATGAAAGATGCTCAACATTACCAATCATTAGGAAAATACAAATTAAAACCACAATGAGATACCAACTCACACCCATTAAGAGAGCTATTATCAAAATAAAAACAATAGAAACTTGAAAATAACAGGTTTTGGTTAAGGATGCAGAGAAACTGCAACCCGCTGGCATGGCTGATGGCAATGTAAAGTGGTGCTATCACTGTGAAAAACAGTGTGGCAGTTTCCCCAAAAGTTATACATAGAATTACCATATGATTCAGCAACTCCACCCCAGGGTATAGACCGAGAATAAGTGAAGGCAAGGACTGAAGCAGATACTTGTACACCACTGCTCATAGCAGCATGTCACAGATGCCAAAGGTGGAAGCAACCAAAGTATCCACTGACAAATGGTGGATAACAAAATGTGGTATATAAAAATAAGGTAACATTATTCAGCCTCAAAAAGGAATGAAATTCTGAGATATGATAAAACATGGATGAAATCTGAAAACATTATGCTAGGAGATATGCTGCTGCTGCTGCCAAGTCGCTTCAGTCGTGTCCGACTCTGTGCGACCCTATAGACGGCAGCCTACCAGGCTCCTCTGTCTCTGGGATTCTCCAGGCAAGAACACTGGGGTGGGTTGCCATTTCCTTCTCCAATGTGTGAAAGTGAAAAATGAAAGTGAAGTCGCTCAGTCGTGTCTGACTCTTAGCGACCCCATGGACTGCAGCCCACCAGGTTCCTCCGTCCATGGAATTTTCCAGGCAAGAGTACTGGAATGGGGTGCCACTGCCTTCTCTGCTAGGAGATATAAGCCAGACATGAAAAGACAAATATTCTACAACTCTACTATTTATATTAAATATCTAGAATAGGTAAGTTCACAGATATAGAAAGTAAATTAGAGGTTACAGGGGTTGAAGGGAGGAGGGAATGAAAAATTATTGCTTAATGGGTACAGGGCTTCCCTGATAGCTCAGTTCATAAACAATCCGCCTGCAATGCAGGAGACCCTGGTTCAATTCCTGGGTTGGGAAGATGCACTGGAGAAAAGATAAGCTACCCACTCCAGTATTCTTGGGCTTCCCTGGTGGCTCAGCTGGTAAAAATAATCCACCTGCAATGTGGGAGACCTGTATTCAATCCCTGGGTTGGGAAGATGCCCTGAAGAAGGGAAAGGCTATCCACTCCAGTATTCTGGCCTGGAGAATTCCATGGACTGTAAATGGGGTCGCAAAGAGTCGGACACAATTGAGAGACTTTCACAATGGGTACATAATTTCTGTTTGGGATGACGAAAAAGTTCTGGAAATGGACAGTAGTGAAGGTCACACAACACTATGGATGTATTTAATACCACTCAATTACACGATTAGAAATGAAAAAACGGCTGTTATGAATATTTTACCACAATTTAAACAAAGAGAGGGAAAGTGTGCTCTACCTTGTTTGAGATGTCTTCAGGGACAGTCCACCAGTATTATATAATACTTCTTACTTTAGAATTATTTTCCTCACCCCTTTAAATGCTTCTAACGCCAATAAGCTTCGTAAGAATACACAATTGCTGACAGAGACATGATCTGAGTGCCCTGGACTTTAGTCCAAGCAAATACACCATGCAAATAACGTTCACTGAAATGTCAAGTGAGCTGAGTCAACTCCAGTAACAATAAAACAAGATCAGAGAGCATCGACTATGCCTGAGAGGATAGGATAAGAAACCAAAAGTCATGAGATGCTTCTGCAAGTAGCAGGATAATCTTCTGATTTACTGAGACCGAGAACTAGCTTATTTCTTCCCTGATGCTCCCAGTAGCTTTTTATTCTATCTTCCTTCCCCACTTTAGGCTTGTTAATGCAAAGTGATTAGGAATATGGGATTATTAAATTTCACCCCCAGCAGTTCATGATATGGTGTAGACAGGAGAGGAGGTCAGAAAAATCAAAAGGAAAGAGTCTAAAACATATGTTCAATTTCTCCCAAGACTTTTTAATTGAAAAAAAAAAAAGCACAAGTTTAGAATTCTAACAATAAAATATTTATATAGTACTCTGAAGCTTTATTCTCTTAAGATTGCTTCTATTAATAAAAACTAAAGAAAAACTGGATGAAACTACAGAACTCACCCTTATCTTTGATGGATTCATTCCAAGAGCCCCACGGGATGCCTGAAACTGCTGCTGCTGCTAAGTCACTTCAGTCGTGTCCTACTCTGTGCGACCCCATAGAAGGCAGCAGGCTCCCCCATCCCTGGGATTCTCCAGGCAAGAACACTGGAGTGGGTTGCCATTTCCTTCTCCAATGCATGAAAGTGAAAAGTGAAAGTGAAGTCGCTCAGTCCTGTCCGACCCTTAGCGACCCCATGGACTGCAGCCTACCAGGCTCCTCCGTCCATGGGATTTTCCAGGCAAGAGTACTGGAGTGGGTTCCCATTTCCTTCTCTGGCCTGAAACTGTGGACAGTATCAAAGCTTACATATACTATTTTTTCCCTATACATACATACCTCTGATAAAGTTTATAAATTAGTCACAGTAAGAGATGAACAATTACCACACAATTGCACTCATCTCACACGCTAGTAAAGTAATGCTCAAAATTCTACAAGCTAGGCTTCAGCAATATATGAACCGTGAACTTCCAGATGTTCAAGCTGGTTTTAGAAAAGGCAGAGGAACCAGAGATCAAATTGCCAACATCCACTGGATAATGGAAAAAGCAACAGAGTTTCACAAAAACATCTATTTCTGCGTTATTGACTATGCCAAAGCCTTCGACTGTATGGATCACGATAAACTGTGGAAAATTCTGAAAAAGATGGGAATACCAGACCACCTGACCTGCCTCTTGAGAAACCTATATGCAGGTCAGGAAGCAACAGTTGGAACTGGACATGGAACAACAGACTGGTTCCAAATAGGAAAAGGAGTACATCAAGGCTGTATATTGTCACCCTGCTTATTTAATTTCTATGCAGAGTACATCATGAGAAACGCTGGGCTGAAGGAAGCACAAGTGGGAATCAAGATTGCCGGGAGAAATATCAATAACCTCAGATATGCAGATGACACCACCCTTATGGCAGAAAGTGAAGAACTAAAGAGCCTCTTGATGAAAGTGAAAAAGGAGAGTGAAAAAGTTGGCTTAAAGTTCAACATTCAGAAAACGAAGATCATGGCATCTGGTCCCGTCACTTCATGGGAAATAGATGAGGAAACAGTGTCAGATTTTATTTTTGGGGGCTCCAAAATCACTGCAGATGGTGATTGCAGCCATGAAAGTAAAAGAAGCTTACTCCTTGGAAGAAAAGTTATGACCGACCTAGACAGCATATTCAAAAGCAGAGACATTACTTTGTCAACAAAGGTCCATCTAGTCAAGGCTATGGTCTTTCCAGTAGTCATGTATGGATGTGAGAGTTGGACTATAAAGAAAGCTGAGTGCCGAAGAATTGATGCTTTTGAACTGCGGTGTTGGAGAAAGCTCTTGAGAGTCCCTTGGACTGCAAGGAGCTCCAACCAGTCCATCCTAAACGAGATTAGTCCTGGGTGTTCACTGGTAGGAGTGATTTTGAAGCTGAAACTCCAATACTTTGGCTACCTGATGCAAAGGGCTGACTCATTGGAAAAGACTGATGCTGGGAGGGATTGGGGGCAGGAGGAGAAGGGGACGACAGAGAATGAGATGGCTGGATGTCACCACCGACTCAATGGACATGGGTTTGGGTGGACTCCGGGAGTTGGTGATGGACAGGGAGGCCTGGCATGCTGCGGTTCATGGGGTCGCAAAGAGTCAGACATGACTGAGCAACTGAACTGAACTGAACTGAAGAGATGAACAATGATAACAAAATAGAACAATTATACCAATATACTGTAATAAAAGTTACATGATCCTTCTTTCTCAAAATATGTACAAATTTAATGCCTTTTCCATCTTAACTAAGCACTCATCACACAAACAGTAGCCAAAGTTTTCATGACTTTCTAGTTCCTTTTACACAATTTCATGAACAGAATATTCATTCTTACTATGGACCTTAGTAACCTTAGCATATGATTTTTTTTTTCCTTATTGAGAATTTTTTCATTTAAAGGCTTCTCTTCAGCATATACACACTGCCAGCATCATTACTCTTGCTCTTTGGGGCCACTAATAAAAAATAAAGGTCACTTGAACACAAGCACTCTGATATCATGACAGCTGATTTAATAACTGAGAGGGCTATTAAATGACTAACAGGGAGGACACCCTGGACAGAGGGATGATTCATATTCTGGGTGGGAAGAAACAGGAAGGCATAAGAGTCCATAAAGCTACTCAGAATAATGTGAAATTTAAAACTTATTAATTGTTTATTTCTACAATTTTCCATTTAAATATTTTCAGACCACAGTTGACTATGGGTAAATGAAGCCATCAAAAGTGAAACTGTTGATAAAGGGGCTACTACTGTATCTGTAGTTTAAGGATGAGGACTACATTTAGACGCCAGAGCAAGATGGATTTTGCTTTATGGAGAATTCCCATTTTGGGGGAAAAAAGAAGGGTTATCTTCTATGTTTATGAACTTTTTTCAATTATTAGGTTCTTATCAAGAGGTGAGTAAATAATTTCTGTACCTCTGATAGCTGGGAGCAGCAAGAGAAACGGAAACTGACTTGGTTGTAAATTTTAGCTAGGAGGTGCAGTGGTAAAGAATCCACCTGCCAATGCAAGGGGTTGGTAAGACCCCTTTGAATAGAAAATGGCAACCCCCTCCAGTATTCTTGCCTGGAAAATTCCATGGACAGAGGAGCTTAGTGGGCTACCATCCATCGGGTCATAAAGAGTCAGACACAACTGAGCAACTGAGTGTATACACGTGTGGGTCTTAAGTCAATGTACAAGCTACATACAAGTCATTTTACCTGTTGACTCTGGGGCCTTCTTTGTAAAATGGAGCTTTGCTATTGCTGTTTAGTCACTAAGCCAAGTCCAGTTTTTTACCGACCCCCTGGACTGTAGCCACCAGGCTCCTCTGTCCATGGAATTTTCCAGACAAGAATACTGGGGTGGATTACCATTTCCTTCTCCAGGGGATCTTCCAGACTAAGGGACTGAACCTGCAGCTCCTTCACTAGTAGGCAGATTCTTTACCTAGTGATTCCTATCTCAGAGGGTTGATGTGAGAATTAAAAGCTACACTGTACGTAAAGTACATTTCATAGCTCCTAATGAAAGTGAAAGTATTAGTGGGTGAGTCATGTTCGACTCTTTGCAACCCTATGGTCTGTAGCCCACCAGGCTCCTCTGTCCATGGGATTCTCCAGGCAAGAGTATTGTAGTGGGTTGCCATGCCCTTCTGCAGTGGATTGATCAAACCTTGGTCTCCTGCATTGCAGGCAGATTCTTTACCGTCTGAGACATCAGGGAAGTCCAAGGGTGACTTTTATTTGTGAAGGGCATTAAGTAAATATTAGTGAACCTTCCCCCACACCCCACTCCTACCCAAAAATGTTGTGCTACTCTCCCTTGGGATAAATTTCTGAAAACAATTCTACATATATAATTGTGATGTTAATTCTATGGAACTTACTGTATGTTTAAGTTTTTCATGCAACCCAAAAGTCAACTAGTTCTTTCCACTCAAAAGAGTCTTCCTGTTTCAAAAAAGCAAATAACTCCCCTTGTACTTATCAGAAGCATATCAGTGATACCTCTGTCCTAAAGTAAAAATTTTAAGTAAGAACCTTTTCACCAAAATCTATTTCTTCAGTATGATCCTGCTAAGAAATAACCCTTCACTGAAAACACTGCTTAATTTCTATGGAAATATAATCTGATGCCAAATACTTTGTCATTAAGAATCTACTCAGAAAAGAACTTTAACTTTCTATTTTTTGTGACCATTGGCATTACTTAAGAAGAAAATTCAAAACAGTGATTAAATATTCCACTGTCAACATTTCAGCATTCCAGGTTTCCCCACAATTTAGAGGAATATAAATGAGTTTAATTAATATTGATAGTCTTCTCCTTAGAGTTTCCCTTATGCTCAAGTTCAGCATATTAACATTTTGGTATCACCAGTCAGAGCAAGAAAAGTACTTTCCCTGCATTTATCATTTTACATATATTCATTATTCCATTCAAACCTTATACCAGTAGTTCATCCCTATAACCCTGCCCTGTTTTTGGAGTAAATGAAGAGGTTAAGCAACATGCTAGTAGCCAAGAGCTAGTACAAGGCAGAGATGGGACCCAGATCCAGGTCTCCCACTCCTCTTTCTCTCCAACCACAGAGCCTCTAAGGTAAAGATGAAAAACGAGACTGGGTCTAAACTCAGCATATATGGAACTTACCCTTCAAAACAGAAAAAGAGCTATCCTGGCTTGTGTGTGTGTGTGTTTTTTTAATCACTTTTTTATACCAAGATTCCACTGGTTTTTCTAGCGGTCATGTATGGATGTGAGAGTTGGACTGTGAAGAAGGCTGAGCACCGAAGAATTGATGCTTTTGAACTGTGGTGCTGGAGAAGACTCTTGAGAGTCCCTTGGACTGCAAGGAAATCCAACCAGCCCATTCTAAAGGAGATCAGTCCTGAGTGTTCATTGGAAGGACTGATGCTAAAGCTGAAACTCCAGTACTTTGGCCACCTCATGCAAAGAGTTGACTCATTGGAAAAGACCCTGATGCTGGGAGGGGTTGAGGGCAGGAGGAGAAGGGGACAACAGAGGATGAGATGGCTGGATAGCATCACTGACTTGATGGACGTGAGTCTGAGTGAGCTCTGGGCGTTGGTGATGAACAGGGAGGCCTGGCGTGCTGCAATTCACGGGGTCACAAAGAGTTGGACACGACTAAGCGACTGAACTGAACTGGACTGACACTTAACAGCTAGTGACTAGCATTTTGCTTGTTAAAGAAACCACGTTTTGGAGATTAGCAGTCTGTCAGAAAGTGATGATCTATTACCATGAGGAGGTGATCTTAAGCACATTATGTGACTCAGTTATTCATAAAAGATCATCTTGTTTGAAACCTCAGCAATAAATTTCTAGGTATAATATTATAAAACTAAGTAACAAAATACTAACAGTAATGGAAACCCCAGGTCTGTTTATGCCTATATGCCACTTGAAAAATGAACAAGAACTAAACCTTAAAAGCTCAAGTCCTCCTTTTGTTTCCTATTTTCACTCTTCTGTCCACTGTTAGTAACAACAAATTCTGCAACATAACATTTTTAGGAGTCCTGTATGCAAACAAAATCAAAGAAACAAAATTAACAAATAGTACAGATTGGTCCCTTCATTCTATGGAGAGAGAGTAATATGGTTAAAAACAACTTTCTTGCTCTCTCACAAGTTCAAAAACCTCATCTTAGGTCAACTATCAAGACCTTTTTGGGCTTGGTTTGTCCTGGAGAATGCACTTATAAGTCTGATCCATCTGTCTGTCTCACTGAGGCACAAAAAGGCTAAACATTACTCTCAGATAAAGACCACAAACACAAATTCCGAGGTCTAGAAAGGACCTACACTAGACAACTTAATAAAATAGGAAACCAGAACATAGTTCATCACTTGTTGGTAACGAAGCTAATATACAAGACTAAGTATGATGCTTGCTCCTTGCAAGAAAAGATATGACCAATCTGGATAGCATATTAAAAAGCAGAGAGACATTACTTTGCCAAAAAAGGTCCGTCTAGTCAAAGCGATGGTTTTTCCAGTAGTCATGTATGGATGTGAGTTGGACCGTAAAGAATGCTGAGCACCGAAGAATTGATGCTTTTGAACTGTGGTGTGGAGAAGACTCTTGAGAGTCCCTTGGACTGCAAGGAGATCAAACGAGTCAATCCTAAAGGAAATCAATAGCAAATATTCATTGATGCTGGCTGAAGCTCCAATACTTTGGCCAACTGATGAGAAAAACTGACTCACTAGAAAAGACCCTGATGTTAGGAAAGATTGAAGGCAGGAAGAGAAGGGGACAACAGAGGATGAGATGGGTGGATGGCATCACCGACTCGATGGATCTGAGTTTGAGCAAGCTCCGGAAGTTGGTGATGGACAGGGAAGCCCAGCGTGCAGCATTCCATGGGGTTGCAAAGAGTCAGACATGACTAAGCAACTGAACTGAAGTATGATCTAGATTCTAAACACTGACTTTTGTATACATTTAATCCATTATTTAGTAGACAAACTGGTTATACTATAATTAATGTACATAATTCCATTAGAGAAATAAAGTGTTAACCTAGAGTACTGCGGAGATGAAGCTTTAAATAAATACCAATACTGGCATTAATTCTATAGGCAGGTTTCAGGATTAAAACTGATTCAGGTCCAAAAATTCTCTGTTTGCAAGTTTTAATTTTTATCTATATAAAAATGTCAATCTTACATAGAAATCCTGCAAATAAACTAATAAAAACAAAAAAAAAGTATAGCTTGCTTTAATCACAAGGATAGCTGATGATAAAGGGATCTTCTCATAAAAAAAATAACTATGTGAGGTATGAGGCTGATATTGAGATGAGATGAAGACAGTGAAGCTCCCATCAGAATGGATTGTTACTGAACACTGTGATTCACTTCGCTCAATGAATAAATGTACCAAACTCTAAGCAAAATCATTAAATTTTTGAAAATTAATATAAGGCCATCTGGCCACCTGATGGGAAGAGCCAACTCATTGGAAAAGATCCTGATGCTGGGAAAGAAGGAAGGCAAAAGGAGAAGCGGGCAGAAGAGGAGGAGATGGTTAGGTAGTATCACTAACTCAACGGACATGAATTTGAGCAAACTCTGGGAGGTAGGGGAAGAGAAAAAAAGCCTGGTGTGCTGCAGTCCACAGGGTCACAGAGAGTCAGACACAACTTAGCAATACAACAAAAACAAAATCAATTTCTCTTTTAATAAACTAAAAGAACAAAAACCCCACAACTTAATTTCATTCTGTCAAAGGTTCGTATGGAACCTTTGACACCACTGATGGTAAACTGCAAGTCTGGAATAATTACATACGCAGCTTAACATGCTTAGAGTCCATGTATGCATTCTTACCTCAGTTATCCTCTTTCTTATTTATTAGTGATAAATCAAAGTTTTAAGTGATTATTTACCACTAATTTTATCAACCCTGACATCTGACATGAAGATGAGGATTATCAAAGCCAATCTTCTTACCGATCAGTATGGACTAAAAGTGACCCAAAGTTAACCTAATCCATGACACCTCTCCTGCCAAAGAAGGTCTCCTATGGTCATTTTCTAGACCCAAACAGAACTGTTTTCTTATGAAAATAGCTTAACTCCCGAAAATTAGATTCCATCCCAAACTCTTTCCATGGAAAGGTCATATATATTTCAAACATGTGTAAACACACACGGGAAGAGAAACTTTGAGAAAACCTATATAGTTGTTTTCTCTGAAAAAATTTAGGCAAGATTTACAGTGTGATAAAGTAGGCCCTGAAACCATAACCACCTTCTCTTACTGAATGAACCATTCCAAAACAAGACTGCCACATGAGACGCAATGTCCTATCCAGACTCTTCAGAAACACCAATTCTCGCCTTACTATCAATCTCCCTACATTCTCAGAGAAGACGATGGCACCCCACTCCAGTACTCTTGCCTGGAAAATCCCATGGACAGAGGAACCTGGTGGGCTCCAGTCCACGGGGTCTCGAAGAGTTGGACAAGACTGAGCGACTTCCCTTTCACTTTTCACTTTCATGCATTGGAGAAGGAAATGGCAACCCACTCCAGTGTTCTTGCCTGGAGAATCCCAGGGACGGGGGAGCCTGGTGGGCTGCCGTCTATGGGGTCGCACAGAGTAGGACACGACTGAAGCAACTTAGCAGCAGCAGCACTGCATTCTAACTCTGAAAACCAGTAATCCATCTATGCTGTAAATGATAACCCTGTATCATTCAAAATATCACTTGCCAGAATAGCCAATTCATAGATTATGCTAGATTCCAGATAAAATGAATGTTTATTAGCTTGTTCCTTCTCCCAATTAAAAAAAAAAAAAAAGCAAATGGTTATTGAATGTCTTTTCTTTAGGAATAGTTACACAAAGAAGGTAGCCATTTACTGTAACAACTACTATTTATTAAGCACTTAATATATACTGAGCTATTGATAATACTGGCTTCCCTGATAGCTCAGTTGGTAAAGAATCTGCCTGCAATGAAGGAGGCCAAAGTTTGATTCCAGGGTCAGGAAGATGCCCTGGAGGAGGGATAGGGTACCCACTCCAGTATTCTGGCCTGGAGAATGCCATGGACTATATAGTCCATGGGGTCGCAAAGAGACAGACACAACTGAGCGACTTTCACTACTTCTAGTTATTGATAATACTAAAAAAAAAAAAAGGCTAAAACAACCAAGCCCTTAACCACCAAACTCTAAAGTCAATAGAAGGGGAAAAAATGAAACAAAGTGTATTGTGCCATATTTCATTCTGCATAGAGAATTGGCATATTTCATTAATGCCTGAAGCAAGAAAGTAGGTCAACAACATCAAAGATATTAATGCTGCTAAGAGAATACAGAAGCAAAACAATCAAACTTAAAAATTATAATCAGAAATTAAAGTTATTATTTATTGCCTGCTGCTGCTGCTAAGTCGCTTCAGTCGTGTCTGACCCTGTGCGACCCCATAGACGGCAGGCCACCAGGCTCCCCTGTCCCTGGGATTCTCCAGGCAAGAATACTGGAGTGGGTTGCCATTTCCTTCTCCAATGCATGAAAGTGAAAAATCAAAGTGAAGTCACTCAGTCATGTCTGACTCTTAGCGACCGCATGGACTGCAGCCCACCAGGCTCCCCCGTCCCTGGGATTCTCCAGGCAAGAACACTGGAGTGGGTTGCCATTTCCTTCTCCAATGCATGAATGTGAAAAGTGAAAGTGAAGTTGCTCAGTCATGTCTGACTCTTAGCAACCCCATGGACTGCAGCCTACCAGGCTCCTCTATCCATGGGATTTTCCAGGCAAGAGTACTGGAGTAGGGTGCCATATTATTGCCTAGGTCCTAATAAAAAATATAAACCAAATGAAGAAAATGCCTGGAATATTTGGATAGTACTTTAATAATTTTCTAAGTACTGTTTTTATAGTTAACAATTATCACAAAAGCAGGTTACAACCTCAAAGTCATAATTAATTTAAAATCATCACTAAATTTAATTCTTCCTCATTCTCAAGCACTCATTGAAACCAAAAGGTGGTTCTTTTTTTCTTGGCAGAGGTTAAAGCGTGGGGGATTAATAACATAGATAAACCCCTAGCTAGACTGATGAAGGAAAAAAAAGGTACAAATTACCAGTATCAGGAATGAAAACAAGGACATTACTACAGATCCTACAGACATCAAAAGAATAATTTTAAAACATTATGAATTATTTGATGTCAATAAATTTGAAACTTAGATGAAAGGGCACAAATTATCAAAACTGATACAGAAAGAAATAGAAACTGACTAGCCCCATATTTTTGTTTAAAAGTTGAATGTATAATTTGAAGTGAAAGTCGCTCAGTTATGTCCAACAGACCACCATGGACTATACAGTCCATGGAATTCTCTGGGCCAGAATACTGAAGTGGGTAGCCTTTCCCTTCTCCAGGGGATCTTCCCAACCCAGGGATCAAACTCAGGTCTCTCACACTGCAGGCAGATTCTTTACCAGCTGACCCACAAGGGAAGCCCAAGAATACTACAGTGGGTAGCTTATTCCTTCTCCAGCTAATCTTCCCCATCTGGGAATCGAACTGGGGTCTCCTGCATTGCAGGTGGATAATTTACCAACTGAGCTATCAGGGAAGCTCAATAATTTGAAACCTTCTCACAAAAAGATAATTCCTGGCCTACATGGCTTCACTAGTTAATCTTATCGAATATTTAAGGAACATGTACATGACCAAGTATATGACCAAGGAGGATTTATTCCAGGAATGCAAAACTGGTTTAATATTCAGAAATCAGTCAGGGCAATTCACCCTTTTAATAGACTAAAAAAGAAAAAAAAACACATAATCATCTCAACTGAGACAGAAAAACATCTAATGAAATTTAGCACTCATTCACGTTAAAAAACAAAGCAAATCAGAACTCTCAGAAAATTAGGAATAAAAGGGAACTTCCTCAACCTGATAAAAATTATCTACATAAAACCAACACCTTATTTAACAGTGAAAAACTGAACATTCTCTCCCTAAGATCAAGAACACTCAGGAAGTTAATTCAACATGGTACAAAGGTTTTAGTCAGCACAATGAAGCCAAAAAAATTTTTTAATAAAATAAATTATAAAGATATATGGGCTTCCCTGGTGGCTCAGTTGGTAAAGAATCTGCCTGCAATACAGGAAACCTGGTTTTGATCCCTGGGTTGGGAGGATCCCATGGAAAAGAAAATGGCAACCCTCTCCAGGATTTTCACTGGGAAATCCCATGGACAGAGGAGACTAGTGGACTACATATAGTCCACAGGGTCGAAAAAATCATACACAACTTAGTGACCAAACCACAATAAAGATATATAGATTGGGAAGGAAAAATTAAATCATTTGCAGATGATATGATCATAGAAGTAGATAATTCTAAGGAATCTACAAAAGAGTTACTAGAACTAATAAGCAAATTAAGCAGGTCACAGGACACAAAAACACACTGCATTCCCAAATGCTAATGACAAAAAAAAATAGAAAATGGAATGTAAAACACCATTTAAAACTACATTAAAATATGAAATATTTAACAGGTAAATGTAAAAAAATATGTATGAAACCTTTACACCAAAAATCACAAAAAAATTGTTAAGATACTAAAGAAGATTAGGTAAATCAAATGATGTATCATGTTCATGGACTGGAAGATTCTACATAGTTAAGATAGTTAAGATGTCAAATGGAATAAGGGATCAAGACAATCATAACCAAAACCCCATCCAGGCTTTTTTGAAAAACTGACGAGTTTATTTTAAAATGTATACAGAAATATGAAGGACCTAAAATATCAAAATAATTTGAGAAAAGAATAAAGTTAAAGGACTTAACACTACCTTACTTTAAGACTAACTATAAACCTACAATAACCAGTCAAGACCATGTGACATTCACTGAGATCAATGGACTAGAATGTCAATAGACAGACTAACACATATTGGTCAATTCAGTCACAAGATATGTATCTGACAGAGGATCAGCATTCAGAATACATACAGAACTTCTATAATTGACAATAAAAAGATAAACAACCCAATTAAAACATAAGCATTAAAAAAAAAAAAACATAAGCATTTGAATAGGCACTTCACAAAACACATATACCCAATAAGTACATGAAGATTTTCAACATCACTAGTTATCAGAGAAATACAAAATAAAGTCACAGTGAAATAACACTACATATTCACTAGAATGGCTAAAATTCAAAGGACTGACAATATCAAGTGTAGACAGGAGTGAAGCAACTAGAATTTGGATGTTTTCTGGGTACGAATTTAAAATAGTATCACTACTTTGAAAAACCATTTGTCAGTTTCCCACAAGGTAAACATTATCTGGCAATTACACTCCTAAATGTTTTCCTAGAAAAAAATAAAAATATACATCCACAAAAAGATTTCTACATATATGTTAACAGTTTTACTCACAATAGCCCCAAACTGGAAACAATCCAAATGCCCATCAATAGATAAATGGACACACAAATTGCAGCATAAAAACAAAGGACTGCTACCTGGTCTCCCGACCCAAAAAAGTAAAGCTTAAAGAGAAAAGAGAATTTCATAATTTTTACTGGTTAGCATCACTAGTAATAAGACCTATTATGGGCCCCTGGTATCATGCTCTAAGAAGGGCACATACTGCTGTGGTATTCTTCCCAAATATGCACAGTACTTCAATCTATTCATGGAAAAAAATAAATCAGACAAATCCAAATTGTGAAACATTCTACAAAAACATCTAACCAGGACTCTTCAAGAGTGTCAAAGCAATGAAAGATATGAAAGACTCAGGAAGTATCACAGAAGAGACAAAGGAAATACGACAATTAAATCCAATGTGAAATTCTGGTTTGGATCTTGAATCAGAATAAAAGGATTTTAGTTTATAAACTGAATAAAGTCTGTCGTTCAATTAACAGTATTGTACTAATGTTAATTTCTTAGTTTTTATAATTGTCCTACAGTCAACCATGGGTCAAGTAAGACGTTACCATAGGAGAGAATAAAGGCAAACTATTACTTTTGCAACTTTTCCACAAATTTAAAAATATTTCAAAATAAAAACTTTAAAAAGTTAGGACTGAAAAAAAAGAATGAACTACCTACTGACAGACACAACATAAATGAATCACAAAAACATTATGCTAAGCAAAAGAAGTCAGAAACAGAGTACATCAGTGTATGACTCCATTTACATGAAATTCTGGAAAGGTAAAATTAATCTGTAGTGACAAAAAGCCATGGGGCCAAGAGAGGGGAAGGAGGAGAAGTAACTTCACAAAGGCAGTGAGGGAACTTTCTGTAGTGATAGAAAAACACTCTATCTTAATTGCAGTGATGATGGTTGCTGGTTACATAGGCATATACCTTTTGTCAAAGTCCATCTATATAATTAAAATGCATGTATTTCATTGTATGTAACTTATTCTTCAATAAAGTTTATTAAAAATTTTAAAATAAGTCCATGCTTAAAAGTATTTAACTTGAGTAATTAGTGTATATTTTATATTGGGTAAACATAAAATACCATGATTGATTCCTAAACTGATATATTAAAACTTAGGCACCCAAATTGTTCATTCAATAAATATTCACTGAGCAACTACTATACTCCAGATTTTAGGCCACACAAAGGACATAAATGTGAAAAAGAAACTCCTTACCCTTGAGGAACTAGCAGGCCAAAGAGGAGACAAGCAAGTGAACAAAAACTGCAAGTGAATTACAAATTGCTCTGGGGGGTGATATACCAAGGTGTCAGGATTGCACAGAGAAGACAATGTCTCAGAAAAGCCTTCAGAGAGAATACAAGCCCTTTCCAAGAATTCATCCTGTGTGGTTACTCCACTTATTTCAGGGATATTTACCCCAAATACTCAAAGCTTTCAAAAAAACACTACTTTTAGTCTTGTCACTGTACTTTATGGCACATTTTTCTCGTGAAAAGTCCTTAGTACTTCAAGGGTGTGGTTTGTTTGTTTAAAAACCAAAAGTTATTCAGACAAATTTTATGAATATTTATTATGGCAAACAGGTGGCAGTATAAAATCAGTAAAATTGTTTTCCTACATGCTTTATGAAGTGAAGGCAATACCACAAGGATAGTCACAATGGTTTTCATCCAAAATAGAACTATTGGAATAATATATAATCTCTCAAGGGGGCTACTTCAAGAGCTTTGTCTTTTTGGGTGCTTAAGTCTTGGCTGGTTTGTCTGCAGGGGAGGGGAAAGTGCGTATCACTTTCAAATTACACCTTGCTATAAACTGTCATTATTCAAAATACAATGTAAACTTATATTCACATATATTATATACATATATATACATGCATGCTTAAGTCTGAATCTTAGTTCAGCTATATCACAACTGAATGTCTTTAGATAAAGCCCTCAAAATCTTAGTGTCCTCTGTAAAATGAAGACAATAATAGTAGAATCTGCCTCATAGGATTCTGTATTAAATAATTGATGTGAATGAGATAATCTGCATATTAAATGAAATAACCTATGTAAAACACTTAGAACAAGGCTTGGCATATAATAAGTACTTAATAAATGATAATAATCACTATTACACTAATATATAGCAAAGTATAGTGTCTAAACTAAGAATAAACATTAAAATATAAAGTAAGATTACAAAAAAGAAAAAAGCATATAAAAAGAAGAAACCATTAGGTAGCTTTAAAGTTTAGAAACCAAGATTCAGTGACTTTTTTGTTAAACAAGAGAATTCCTTTTTAAAGTATTCTATAGAATATACAGTTATCTCAATGCTCAGTAACAAAATCCACCAGGCACATTACAAGGTTCCAGCGAATACTTATTGAACTACTTCAATACAGTAAGATGATCTTAGTAACCAAGAAAAAAAAGTTTGCCACTTTCCAGCCCCATTAACTTCTATCTCTGCTTTAGTTAATACCCCTTTCAGCTGCCAAATGATCTTCTTTTCCCTGGATAGCAGAATTCTAGAAAGGAGAAACTGCAGGATTTTCTTCCAATTTGGACAAGATCTACACTGAGAAAGCACAGTGTTTCTAACTGCTTTCTGATAAGAATATCTGAAAGCGCCTGTGTCCAACTGGGAAAATATAAAAGAATCTACTGCAAAAACAGCTTGATGGTTAAAGAAAACTAAATAAATAACAAAGACTATAGAGAGAAGAAAGAAAAATTAAAATCAAGTCAGTGTATATTTTCAATACATAACTTGTTTGGTAAAATATACCCACATCCATGTAACAAGCACCTATAAACTACATGTGCTCATTTCGTACATTTTTAATATTAACTTGTAGTTGCCTAAATTGAACATCAAATTGAGATTTATCTAATTTGAGATGGAAGTCAATTTTCTAACACTGTTATATAAAGTTTCTGAAGATAAGTGAATTAATACATTTTAATGTTTTGTGTACTACTTAAAGACAATAGCTTCAGAGAAAATTTCTGAAAGACTCTAAGTTGTACACATGTGCAGGTAACAAACATATAAACATGTGTGCTCAACTCAGTTCTTCACCCCCTTTTTCTTAGTTTATTATTTTTATTTGAAGTAAAATTGATTTGCTATGTTGGTATTAGCTTCAGGTGTACAGCAAAGTGATTCAGTTATATATATATTCTTTTTCAGATTCTTTTTCCCTTATAGATGATAAGATACTGAATATATAGTTCCCTGTGCTGTACAGTTATCTCAATGCTCAGTAACAAAATGAGATTTTTGATTTTGATCCTTGTTGTTCATCCCTATTACCTCTTAAATTAAATGACATTTTTGCCAAGACTGCAAATACTTTAATAAAAACTTCATAAGTTCTCAAAATATGTTGCAACTATTGGCTAATACATTAAGTATTTCAAATATATCTCAGAGATAGAAAAGCAAAAACAACAATGCTGGTCTAAGGTCTATTTGATAATGAAAAAAGTAATAGCTCTAGCTTTTAAAGTCTTTACATAGTATATGTGTAATAATTTCAAAAGAAAATCAACACATTTTCCATTTGTCTTAAGAATAACATTGAAATTTTTAACTGATAAAAGTTTACCTGTGGTAGACAGACACAAAATTCCATCCTTGAAGAACAGCTTAATAAAGTAAAAGCCAAAAGTGCACAAATATACATATTAATGCATACTTTCATCGTATCATTTCTTACCAGGGTCTCTAATTTAGCACTTGTTCTACCTGTACAATCTAAATCTCAAGGAAATCTGATAATTTCAATATTCACAAATGTCAATGAAAGCAGCCTGGTAACAAAAGCTTCTGGCAGCTAAATATGTGACTACATCAACAAGTGTTTATTGTAAGGTCTAGTGTGTTGTTGTATCCTAAGTAGTAGTTCTTAAGCAATCACAAAGTGATACTCACCAGCGAGTGTATAATCCATGTCAAAACCAAAACACTTTATTTTTTCCATGGCTAAACTCCGGTTCACAAACACCCTAAAGAAAAAACAGAGTAAAAAATGATAACACTGTAGCCAAAAAAAAACTAAGTTCAATGGAATTATCTGGCTATCTTTCTAGATGTCATTTAAATACCAATATTAAGATTCACAATATAAATTACTCAAGTTCTCCTTATACCATAGGTGACATCAGATACATTCAATAAGAAAATATATGAATTTTCTTATTGTGTCTTTAACAATGCTATGTACTCAAAATTTCAGAGAATCAGTTCTCCTTTTCTAAGTCTGACCCCATAAAATAGCTTATTTCTGAGATTTTATAATTCATTCACTCATTTATAATATATTTAATGAACAGAGGTTCACTTAAAGCCCATCATATGCCATACACTAAAGACATAAATATAAACAGATTTATTCAACAAATACTTACCAAATGCGTACTATATACCAGGCACTGTGATATGGCAGAGAATAAAACAGTCCCTGCCCTAATGGTACTTATATTTTAACCGATTTCTATCCTTGAGGAATTCAGCAGTAGCAGGAGAGAGGCTTAAGCAACTAGTTAAAGTATTTCAATAAATGCTATCAAATAACATGCAGGAGAGAGCACAAGTTGTTTGAGCTGATCTTGAACAATCAGTAGAAGTTTTCCAGTAGGACAAAGCAAGAAAGGCACTCCACACAGAATGACAAAGTAAAGATAAGGTTTGCAGGGAACCAAAAACCATTTACTGGAGCTGGAGCTGCATTTTCTTTGGTTTTAATTTTCTGTTTCTGCAAACGGAAGTTTTTCAGAGAAGGGAAAGCAGCAATAAAGGTTATGAAGCTAAAAAAGGGTAGCAAGGGTCAGATTAATCAAGACTGTGCCACACTAGAGAGATGGGGCTTTATCCTGCAGGCAAGAACAAATTATCAGATTTTGATGAAATGCGATAAGCAGATTCAAACTTCAGAAAGATAACTATGAAAACACAAGGAAAACTAAACATAACAATATGCAGGATCATCATCACGATGGTGCTTTGGGGTAAGTTTCAAGCATCTCTAAAAATAAGGGGACCCCCTCAATCTGATCCCAAAGTTTGGTGGCCAAAATTACTGAATGGTTTATCCTCTTATTACCAAACCTTTTCTCTGCCTTCATCTCATAAGTAACTATGAGAAATGAGAATGCTACAAATCACCCAGAAAACTTGGTAAAAATAAAGATACCTAGGCTAGGCTTCTCCACTGACAATATAGGTCAGTAGTCTCCAAAGAGGAGTGACTGCATCTAAGGATATGAAAGACTCCCCTGGAATACAGAACAAAGGGTTACAGCTTCTACTCAAAATTATCTCGTATTTTTTAAGTGTCTAATTTGTGTATGTTTTCTACTATACACAAGTAACGATAGTAGTATATGTAATTTAAGCATGCATCCAGAAGGATGACTGTTTCATACTTTAACCAACGAAATACTTAAGTTTGGAAATCATTAATTTAGATAACGACTTAAGAAAATACTCTTCACCAACTCAAAAACTATTGTTTTAAACTTTAATAGAAAGTTTTTCCTCTCATCTCAGAATGCATGCACCAATTTTATATGCAAATAATCAAATATTTGCTTACAATATTTTAACTGGGGGACTTAATAGGTCCTTGAATTCAGAAATGTTATTCTCTAACAAATACGAACTTGTTTCTCTCATAGTGTGCTATGCACACTAGGTAAGTTTTATAAAACTCTTAGTTCCTGAGAGAGATGTTATGTAAAACATTTATACTTTCTTTCCCTAAGAAAACCTGTTATTCTGGAAAATCAGCCCTTATTCTGATTGGGTTAATAATGGATGGGAGAGGAAGAGTAGTGAATAGCTGAAAGATACAGGGAACTAGAAGACAAATGACACCTACTCAAATCTTTTTAAAAATACCCCCAAACTCCAAATATATCACCATGACCCTTCTACCACTTCATCAAATTTCACTCTATTACTACCAACTGGAGCATCTACTTTATTATCACCTTTTTCAGTTACATAAATCCTTATGAAGGCACAAGAGAAGGTAAAGACACTGAGTAATGGATTTAACTCTGGAAACATTGAAGCTGAGACTTTTCAAACACACTCTCAATTCAGGCTAGGGGGCCAACTGGATCAAATCCTTGATCAAAGCCCAAACAGCTGACATGCCTAAAATATTCTGTGGGAATTCAGCAGGAACACACTGGGAAGATTTTTCTATCCAGGAGAGAGATATATGGGACCACATAATAAAAGGAACAGCTTTGATTCTGACATAAGAATGATGCAAGCTGGTTTTAGACACAGCTAGAATCATAGACAAAAAGACACTTTTCTGGTATCAGTCACTGCTAAAGGTAGAAAGAAATAGATCCAGCTAGATAATCCACCCACTTCTTTCTTGTCCAGAAGAGAGATTAACCTGTATTCCTTATCACATTTTTAAGGATACAGAGATCATACTATTATCCTTAGTCATGGTCCATAGAAACTTTGGGAAAGATATATATCAGGAATAAAAAAATCTGTTGTTTCTGCAAAAATAATCATTGCTAAATATCCATTAAATCACACTCTTTCCTCTTTGACTAACTGGTCACTTTATTCAATCAATATGTTTGTCGAATGCCTATTACAAAGCAGGTACCATTTTATGACATACATCCTAGAAGCTGTCCTTTAGGGAGTAGCTAAAACTCGTAAGATTTTTCAGATGTCTAAAATTAGAAAAGATGCTTTTCTATGAAACCAAATATCCTTTATCTTTTCATTTTCATTTAATGTAAGTACCCTCACCTACAGAAGCAACTCCTGAACTTAACAATCACTCCTGTCTCCCCTATAATTTAAGAAACAAAAGAAAAACCTAACATATATTCTCACTGCTCCTTTTCTTTCCCTAATTTAAGCTACAACATAGGAGACAGGGGCAATAGGGAATTAAATCTAATTTATGCATGAATACCTAAAGTGCATAAGCAAAGCTGTGATAACAAAAGGGAACAGCTGCATTATAGATAACTCCAGTAATATATATGCCATGATTTATAAAGATAATAAACATCCAAATGCTGCAAGTATGCACTGACTTCAGCTGAGAGGCAGCCTTGAGCCAGAAATACCACGTCTCCAGAATATAGCCTTAAAGCGAAACTGATCTCCTGGCGTCAAACTAATAAATATTTTTTACTATTATTATATAAAAGAAAGTGCTAGGTGCTCTATCAATTAAAAGGCTGATTCATCGTCTCACCACACTTTTAAAACAAAAATATCATTATCTGCCTTGGGGAATCCAAAATTTTCTATTGGTCCCAGAACCTTGACTGTATCTTCATTAATGCCTGTTAACTTGAGTCATTTTTCTAAATTATTAACCAGTGGACCATACTCCACATCTCTATCTTCAAGAGCCTGCCTATATTTGTGAAACTTTCCAAAGCTTACTTTAAATAAAGCAAAAAGCTGCCACCCCAGAAAGCATGACTGAACTAAGCATCCAACATTAAAATGTAATTATCAGCCAGAAACTCCTATGTACTAAGTCACTTGCAAGATATAGATTTGAGCATTAAAACAACAGACACAATCTTTAGCAGACAGACCCAGAAACACTATAAAACTGAGCAGAGACGTCAACACAAAGATAAATGTAACGGCTTTTACTATCATACGGCACTGCAGTAAGGCATAACACTTGAAGAAATGCTATCCAAATAAATACAGACATTAAACAAAAGAAATAAGACTATTAACATAATGTGCTTTAAGAACAGGAATCTAGTATTCTCACACTAAAGGAACATGAACATGCAATTTACTAAATTTGGAATTTTGTAAATAGCAAACTCTTAATGGTTTTGAGATTGAACTTGTAATTCAAAGCAGCATTACCTCATCTGTCACTGGTTGCCGTTCTGCAAAGTGTGAAACTATCTGAGTCAACTAGTTCTTGAAGTCACATAACAGAATTCTTCTTCAAATCCCTAGTATAATTTTTGTGTGTGTGACTGTAACCTTACTTCAAAAAGATCGTTTTAGTCGGAACCAGGCCCCTCCACAGTATGTCTCTTCTGAGACAGTGCTGGAGAAAACACCTCTGTGTCTAATTTAACTTGTCATTGGATATCACTGTTGCTCCACATGAATCCATTTGGAATAGAATTTCTCTGGCACTGGTGAACTTTATCCCTCGCTCCTCCTCCTGCCCAGGAGTCACAATTTCCTGGCCAAAGGCCCAACAACAGTTACTGCAACAACAAATGAGACTAAGGATACAAGCAAAAAATCTCAGGCATGTTTTGGTTATGGGTTTGTGTAATTATATACTCAAAGTTTGTTACAGTTACAAGTGCCTGTTGGAGAGTGCAAATTTAGATTATCAACCAAATGATGTATGTGAGTGTCTGTTAATTAACAGAAAAATGCTATAAGGTGAATTTTTGTTGAAAACCTAATTTGTTATCTCTTTCCCCAAACTAGTCTCTATTTCCGCCAGGGCACTCTCATTTTCCCCTTAAGTCTAAAACCTAATTATTAAAATCTTTTGATTCTTTCCTCTCCCTCAAATCCACAACATCTCACTTGCCTTCATTTAAATTTCCAAATGTCTCTAATCTAGATCTTCCATTCCATTCAAACTGCTAACCACTTGTCCAGGTCCCTCATTAATTCTCCAGCAATCATCTCTCAATGGCTCTGCCTGCGCACTAATGCCAAATTAATTGCTTTGAAGTAGTGCTACTCAAAAGTGGGGTCCACAGTCCAATGCAGATTTGTGAAGTGCTGTTACTGATTTAAGAAACTGCAAGTATTTAGAAACTTTTATAACAATTTGACAGAAAAGTTTTGTTTGTTGAACATAATAACAAAAAATATATACTTTCATTTTATCTCTCTTCATTTTTCAAGTAATTCATTTTTATTCTAAGTATCAATTTCTAACAGAAGAGAAGTCTTTTAGAAGAAAATGGTTCTCCAACATAGATGAGAAGCACTGTCCTAAGGCCCAGCTCTAATCATGTTGCTCTCCCTCTTAATAACCTTTAGACATTCCTCACTACCTACTACCAAATACATTACAATTTTTAAAAAAATCTTCAAGGAGTTCAAAGCTTTCATTATCTTTCCAAAATCAGTTTTATCTCACGTTGCTCCACATCACACACCTTTAGCTCTAGTAATTAAAATGAACTACTTGTTATTTCCTAAAAGTTCTCTGAAGCTTTGTTTATACTGTGCTCCATACATGAAACGTCCTTCTTAGTTATCTCTACCTTATTTTTCAAGACCCTTGAAATTTCTTTAAGAAACTCTTCTGGCCATGCTAGAGAACTATTGTAACAATGATGCCCCTGGGTCTCAGATTACTTTTTATAATTAAAGATATTGTCATCCTGCTTATTTAACTTATATGCAGAATACATCACGAGAAACGCTGGGCTGGAAGAAGCACAAGCTGGAATCAAGATTGCCGGGAGAAATATCAATAACCTCAGATATGCAGATGACACCACCCTTATGGCAGAAAGTGAAGAGGAGCTAAAAAGGCTCTTGATGAAAGTGAAAGAGAGTGAAAAAGTTGGCTTAAAGCTCAACATTCAGAAAACGAAGATCATGGCATCTGGGCCCATCACTTCATGGGAAATAGATGGGGAAACAGTGGAAATAGTGTCCGACTTTATTTTGGGGGGCTCCAAAATCACTGCAGATGGTGACTGCAGTCATGAAATTAAAAGACGCTTACTCCTTGGAAGAAAAGTTATGACCAACCTAGACAGCATATTCAAAAGCAGAGATATTACTTTGCCAACAAAGGTCCGTCTAGTCAAGGCTATGGTTTTTCTTGTGGTCATGTATGGATGTGAGAGTTGGACTGTGAAGAAAGCTGAGTGCTGAAGAATTGATGCTTTTGAACTGTGGTGTTGGAGAAGACTCTTGAGAGTCCCTTAGACTGCAAGGAGATCCAACCAGTCCATTCTGAAGGAGATCAGCCCTGGGATTTCTTTGGAAAGAATGATGTTAAAGCTGAAACTCCAGTACTTTGGCCACCTCATGCAAAGAGTTGACTCAATGGAAAAGACTCTGATGCTGGGATGGACTGGGGGCAGGAGGAGAAGGGGATGACAGAGGATGAGATGTCTGGATGGCATCACCGACTCGATGGACGTGAGTTTGAATGAACTCCGGGCATTGGTGATAGACAGGGAGGCCTGGCATGCTGCAACTCATGGGGTCACAAAGAGTCGGACACGACTGAGCGACTGAACTGAACTGAACTGAAAGACATTTCACCAACAACTAACGTTCTATAATGTGATGCATGTGAGCAGTTCTGGCACTTCTATATTTTATCATATACATTAAGTGTTTAATTCCCTTATTCTTTACTGGATTATAATCTTGGAGACAAGGATTTATTGCCTTCCCAACAATGGCATAGGGCCTAGTAACGACTAGACACAATATTCATCTGAATTAAAATTTAAACTAAAAACTTAATAGCAATTAGTGACTGCCAGAGCTGTGGAGAAGAAGGAATGGGCAATTTGCTTTGGGGGATAATAAAAATATTCTGAAATTAGTACTGTTGGCTGTACACCTCTCGAGAGTATACTTAAAACCACTGAACTGTACTCTTTAAAGGGTGAACTGAATGGTATGTGAACTATATCTCAATAATGCTGTTATTTTAAAAACATAATGACAAGACCTTAGTCTGCCTTTACTCTCCCATTCTTCAGTAAAAGAATGCTGCTGCTGCTGCTAAGGTGCTTCAGTCGTGTCTGACTCTGTGCAACCCCATAGATGGCAGCCCACCAGGCTCCCCCGTCCCTGGGATTCTCCAGGCAAGAACACTGGAGTGGGTTGCCATTTCCTTCTCCAATGCATGAAAGTGAAAAGTGAAAGGGAAGTTGCTCAGTCGTGTCCAACTCTTAGCGACCCCATGGACTACAGCCTACCAGGCTCTTCCGCCCATGGGATTTTCCAGGCAAGAGTGCTAGTGATCTTAAAAAAAAATTCTAATTTATGAAAATGGATCCTTAAAAATTGAAAGTTTAAATACCTCGAATATACAGACACAACAAGAAATTGTGGACTAGGTTATAAAAGTAAAGTCACTGAAGCATCAGTTTTTTTCATAAATTTCCAGTCAACAGTTTCTTACTAATTTGTCTGAATATTCTCTCTGAGAAACATCCTCAGGAAGGATACATTATCAGATTATGCCATGAGAACAGCACCTTGTGCTTCAAAAGTCTGAATAAGCATGCTATCATTCCTAAAATAATACATGAATTATCATAATTTTTCTTATTCAAATACTCAATATAAAAAAGTCCCAGTGAGGAGAATGTGGAGGGAACACAATTAAAGATGGTTAAAATTTAAGACTCATCAACTGTAGAACTCACCCATATTACATGCCACTAAAAAAGGGCCAGGAGGGGTGCCCAAGAAAAGTCAGAGTCTTGTAAAGCTAGGATTATCAAAGCCCTCTATCCATAGTACAAGGAAAAAGGAGAGCTAAATCTGCAATACAGAAGAAACACACAAGGACATTTGTGCATCTTGACCCTGACACCAAGTCCAAGAAATGGGAAAAAACTCCCCCTGAGAATCTGAACAATAAATCTGGTAGGTCTGTGGTTTAAATTTACCCTACTACCCACTCCATATTCTTGCCTGGAGAATCCCAGGAATGGGAGCCTGGTGGGCTGCCATCTATGGGGTCGCACAGAGTCAGACACGACTGAAGTGACTTAGAGGCAGCAGCAGCATGGTTAATGTTGCCCCTACGTGACTGACAGAAATGAAATTCTCTCTATAAGAACTCAACTTAATTCTAGGTGGTATATTGCTAGATGTAGCCCAAATTCAGAGATGTCTGAATGTGAAAAAAATGTATATCTTAAAAAGTGATAAATGAAGACTAATAAGAGTAGCAATTATGCTTTCCCCAAAGATTTCAAAGCATTCTTTAAGGAGAAGCTCTTTAAAAGACATTAAAATTCCCTTCACTTTCAACCTCAAATGAAGAAACTGCAGTAATGAGGGCAGAATGGTGGGGAATAAGAAAGAGGACTAACAAACGAAGAATACATAAATTAAGGGAGAAACTGGGAACAATGGCAGTACTTCGGAAAATTACTGTTCAAAAATCTCAGTCTAATTAAAAACACGTTTTTTCCAATCTTTTTTTCCTACTTTCCCCTAAATTCTTTTTCTCCCCAATTTTTAAAAGTAAAAACCAATGTATAGAAGATAATTTATAAAAATCCAACAAAATATTAAGGTTTAATTCTGTGTAATAAAAATTAGAGAAGAAAATATTTATCCATGTTATCATTAAGCCAAATTAACAAGTGTGCTGTTTGTGCCCATAATGGAAAACAGAAGTCAAAATCTAGAACTTAAAATAAAAGCAAATGACAAAACTGATTTTGGCTTCTCACCTAAAAGACAGCAGGCTCTAGTAATAAAAGGCATTCTGAATAGCTCCAGAAGATGAGGGATCGATCATTACAATGAAAGAAGAATGTATTTTTTTTTCCCCTTGCATTACACATCCTAGAGTACCTATATTTTCCAAATATATTCCTTTGACTATGCTAAACAATAATTTTATTTATAAGATTTTAAATAAGCAAGTTGAGTTTCTCAAGTCTCATTCCCCCTCCAACTTCATTTAGGTATAATTTACTTCAAGTGAAATTCACCCATTTTAAGTGTGAAGATCGGTGAGTTTTGGTAATTGTATACACCCATGTAACAACTACCACAATCAACCCAAAATATTCCTTCATGTCACAATACTCTCCCCAACCCATGGCCACAAAATACCACTGATCTATGCTGTCACTAGTTTTCATGTAGATGGAATCAAACACCATGTAGTCTATCTCTGATTATTTTTCTTAACACAATAGTTCTGAGACTCATTCATGTTATTACATGTATCAAAAATTAGTTCCTTTATTCCAGAGTAGTATTCCATTGCATGGATATACCACAATTTATTTACCTATTCAATTAGTGGATATTTTGACTTGTTCCCAGTTTTGGCTATCGTAAATAATGATGCTATGAACACTCACACACAAATCTGTATGGACATAATGCTTTCATTTCTCTTGGAGCAAATACTCAGAAGTGGAAATATTAGTCCATTTAATAAGTGTATGTTTAACTTTAAAAGACATTGCCAAAATGTTTTTATTTTGCATTCTCATCAACAATGCATGAGAGTTCCATTTGCTCCACACTGTCAGTGTTCAGTCATTCTAGTGGGTCTGCAGTGATACATTACTGTGGTTTTAATTTGTATTTCCCTAATGGCGCTAGTGGTAATGAAACTGCCTGACAATGCAGGAGACAAGAGATACAGATTCGATCCCTAGGTCAGGAAGATCCCCTGGAGGGTGCCACAGCAACCCACTCCAGTATTCTTGCCTGGAGAAGCCCATGGATAGAGGAGCCTAGCAGGCCTCAGTCCATAGGGTGGCAAAGAGTCGGACACAACTGAAGCGACTCAGCACGCAATGACTAATGACGCAGAGCATCTTTTCACCTGTTTATTGGCCGTGTCTTTTTGTGTGAAGAATCATTTACAAACTGGGTTATTGGTCTGTGTTATAAGAATTCTTCAGGTATTTTGGATATAAGTTCTTTATCAGATATATACGTATTGAGAATATTTTCTCCCAGTCTATGGCTTACCTTTTTATTTCCTTAATGTTGTCTTCTTAAAAGCAGAGGTTTTTTTCTTTTTAATTTTGATGAAGCCCAATTTATCAATTTTATCTTCCATGTTTTTATTTTTTATGTATTTAAAGAGAAATCTTTACCTAATTCAAAGTCACAATCATTTTCACCTATACTTTACTTTAAGCTTTTATATTTAGGTCTATGATCATTTCTGTGTTTTTTTAATATATATACGATTGAGGCAAAGGTTGAGATTCACTTTTTTTTCTTTATGAATGTTTAGTTGTTTCAGCACATCTGTTAAATAGACTAACCATTGGCTTACCATGGCGTCATTACTGAAAATCAACCGACTGTATGTGTGGGTCTACAACCTTCCTATTAGGTTTCATGATCTCTCTATATATCTATCCTTACACTAATAACACACTGTCTCGATTACTATAGGTTTACAAAAGGCTCAAGTATAATTTTTGATGATTTAACTCTACTAACAATCCTTTTCTATTACTTACTTGGGAAATAGTTCATAGATATAAAAATAATCACATATACCAACATTCTGAATATAAAAATCATTTCATCCCAAAGTAGAAACTTGATCCATTTATTTCTAAGGATAGCAAAGGAGAATAAAAGCTAACTGATTTCATTTACAGGCTCCATGCAATTCAAATGCACTTGTTCATTACCTATTCAGAAAGTACAAGAATTGCCTCATGGATCCCTAGAATAATCTAAAAGAATACTCCAGGCTTTATAGTGTCCTCTGACGTACACAGATCTTTTTTTAAACAACCAATTCTAACATGTGTTTTACCATGGGGGGCGGGGGGGAAGTACTAATTACTTCCCAGAACTTTGACTGCATCTAGAAATATAGTTCTTCTTAAATCTGTAAACCAGCTTTATAAATAACCACTGTACAAGCCTGACAGATATTACAAGCATCCATGATAATATGTATCACAAAAATTGTTTAATAAAAACTGCAAGCTTATAGCTAGAGCTAGAAGGAAAGAAAATATACAAACCTGAAGAGGCAGTCCTCTCATAATTTTCACATTTAAAGAAACCTCAAAATTCCAATGATGTCATGAGAGGTCTAAAAATAATACAGAATTATTTATACCCATGGCTGCTCTTTTTAACTAATAATGAGGCTTTATAAAATAGCAGTAAAATGGGCCAATTTTATTTTGCTCATAATCAATACATGACCAGATTAAACTACATTATAAACACAAGACTCTGAAACTACTTCAAAATTTCTACTAGAAAAAAAAAATTAAGAACTTCAAGAAAATCAAAATTTAAATTGCACTGTATTTTTAAAGAGTTTTTCGTTTTTGTTTTTGTTTGTGGGAATCTGTGTCCTATTTGATTAAAGAGGATGTTTCTCTGGAACTAACCAGGTGAAGTTATGCTTGAAGGTTAGAAATGAGATGGTTAACAGGGTGCAGCTATTAACTTGCATGTCACCTATGACAGTGGTCCTAAAAAGAATATCAATAATAATTCAAATTCTGAAACATAAGAGAAAAAACTATAAAGACAAAAAAAAAAACCCTACAGAACTATTTTATATCGCAAAATAAAGAGGAACAGGGGATTCCACTTGAAATTATTTTTGTCTACAAGTGACCATAAAGAAACAAAATCACAGGTTGCTTTTCAATCTTTCACACCATTTTCTAAAGGTACAAATTATTTTCAAATGTACTTAATTTTTAAATTTCACTCATTTCTATGTAAAACTCTTTGGTAAGACACTACAGTTTGCTTCCAATCTTCATAAACACTTTCTACTGAAAAACAAATGAGTTTACCACAAGGTAAACAGGGTGCTTATCTCTTACTGAATTTCTATGAAGATTATCCACCCTCAATGCAGTCTTTCCAAATAGCAACTGTAACTTTACATCAGATTACATGTGAAACACTAGCAATGTAAACTTTCGGCTGAATTTCTTTCAATCTCTCCCCCATCTCCACTCTCCACTGAGACTGGTAGCACTGCTTATTAATCTTCCAATTCACTCAGATGACTAGAACATCTCTTCGCTGAGAAAAATGAGGAGAAAAGAATAATAAACTCACTTACCCTTCCTTAGACATTCTCAAAGATCTACTTCCGCTGGAAGAGAATACAGGATCAACAAACAAGCTTCACTGATCTCTTGAGAACTGTAGCTCATTTGTTAAAGCACAGAGAACTCAGGCCCTGAGAGGCCCAACAAATTCGGGCAAGATGCCGAACCCTAAGCAGGCAATATCTGAGACCAATATCCTCAGCTTTAAATACTTAAAAACCAAAGAATAGTAAGAAAAAATTGAAGAGCAGGAAAAATAACTGATGGTCTGAACTGTGTAAGACTGGCCAGTTTAGGAAGGACACTATCCAAATGGCAAGTTCCCGTAAGAGACAGGAATCGTTACTGGCAAACACTCAGAAAAAGCAAATTTACCCCCTAATGAGGCCCGCCAACAGTACGCAAACAATGTGAGTTTCACAGAATGGAGAGGCCCTAGTCAGTTCAAATCATTTAGTTTACTCTCAGAGAGAGAAAAAAAAAAACCATAATACACAAAAGTATGTTTTAATTATCAGTTTAGTTATTTCCTCTTTTAGAAAATGAACAATGCGAACCACAAGAAAAATAAGAATTTATGTGCCGATCATATGACAGGAGTATCCTAAAGTATTTCCACACTGTGGTCTCTCTTCTGATCATTAACCACTTTTAAGGAAAACATGTGTTCACAAATATTTTACTCATAGCCTGAAAATGTCAGCCCATGTGAAAAGAAATTTACAGATCTTTGGCATGTGGAGGATACACCCAGAACATTCGAAAGGTTAATTCCAAATCTCAGAGCAAGTTGCAGTTTGAAAGAAAAACATTTGCAACATTCCTGCCTCCTGACCAATATAATGCATAGGGATTATGCAACAGGGGAAGAAATAAACAAGTGTGCTAAAGTCTAAGAACATTGATAAGGCAAATAAATCCTCCTACTGATGATTTAAAAATAAAATATACATACCTTAGAGAAATACTAGTTGGATTTAAATTTTTAAAAACTTTATCTTTAAACAATATCAAACTATCTTACAATAAAGATTTCTATTAGTTACTGTAAAATGCTTAAAGAGTCACCAAGTAACTAAAAAAAACCGCTAACAAAGACTAAAAATTCAAACTAAAATTATTTTCAGTTTATTTAGAAAAGCAGTATGGTGAAAGAGAATGAGCACCAGAGCAACTAGGTTTAAATTCAGCTTTCTGGCTGAATAAGTTAATTAACCTAAGCCTGAGATTTTTCATCTATAGAAGACAGATAACATCTGTCTGTCATTTGTAAGCACTCAAAGAACTATTGGAACTTGGGGGTAACAGGGAAAGCATTATCTCACCAAAATATCTCTTGGGAGATACATTGTAAAAATCCAATTCTCAAATTATACATGAATATGAAGGACTTTCACTATCCTCAAATCAAATTCCATAAATACAATACAAACTGAATATGGAAAAATGATCTAATCCTTAAGAGTGCCAACTTCCCATGGCTTCCCTGGATTTCCAGCTTGTGGCATCACAGCTCAGTGTAGTGGAAATAAATGTAATTACTATTTTAAGACTTTCTACTTGTAAAGAGAAAGGAAGACAAAAATCTCACTTGAATAGAAGGTATACACACTTACACGAGTTTCCCGTGCAAAAGAAACTGCACTGACTAGCTATTTCAAACTCAGTTCATATATTTAAGAAATGTTTAGTAAATGTCTACCTGCCAGTACCTAGTACCAGTAACACAAAGACAAACGTGACAGTTCTTGATTTTAAGGAGTCTCTAATGGAGGAGGGCCATCAAAAACATTAAAAAGTTGTATGTAATTGTAGTATTAGACATATGCACAACAGAGAGGTACAGCTCTCTTACTGAAAGACAGGATGCCCACATTGCTGTTGTTAAACTGATACTATACTAAGCACTTTTACAGTTATTATCTCATTTAATCTCAAATAACTCTATGAGGTAGAAGTGATTCATATTTCATAGATGACAGAACAAAGTTTACAGCAGTTAAATACTGTGATTCTAAAGAAATTAAAATGAAATAATCCAAAATACTAACCCAAGGTCCAGGTTCCTAACCACCACACTAAAAAGGATTAGCAAGTGTTAATCAGATTAAGAGGAAACAGGGGTGGAGAACATTCCAACAGAAGAGAAATTATGAATGAAAAGCAGAGTGACACAGATACTATGGTGTGTGGAAAAAAAATTAGATGCAATTCAGCGTTGACAGAATACAGGCATTTGAGGAAGGGAGCTGCTCAAGATGAAAGTGGAAAGCAAAAGATTCAGGCCCCACAGGGTCTTAAATGCTATGTTAGCGGGTTTAGGATTTATCCTATAGCATTCTTGATATGATGCCACTCAAGGTCTTAAGCTGGGTGATAAACATGATTCACAAAACACATCTGAAGATGACGAGGCTAAATAAAAACAGGCAGACATAAGCGGGGTTATACGGTCACTTTTGCAATGCACGACAGTGATGACCAGAGCCTGGACTAGCGCCATCAGGAATGAAAAGAACAGGCCAGAATCTAGAATGATTAGGAGGTTCTATTAAAATGCAACCATGCTCACGTGTTTAAATGCACTGAAAGAGGACTAGAAGAATGCTCTCCAAACTACTGACAGTGTTTACCTATGACAAAGAGGAGTGGGAGTGAAAATGTAAATGAAGGGGAACTTTCATATTTTACTGTATATATTTCTGAATTCCTGAATATTGCACAATAAGAATTTAGTTATGTATTACCTAAATAATTTCAAGCACGTTTTAAAAATAATTACAAGATTAAAATTTGCGATTGATAACTGTTATTACTCTCTATTTCTTGGATTTATGGCAGTCACACTCACAGATGGTTTGACTTCCTAATGAGAATAGTAACAATTACAATTATTTTTAAAATGCTTTGAAAAGGGAAGTGGCTGGAAACAGAGATACGAATGTACTACAGATCGTTTTGATTCTTAAACGAAAATTCATTAAGATTTAAATGTCTTGAGGGACTTTCCAGGTGGTACAGTGGATAAGAATCTGCCTGCCAACGTGGGGGGACATGGGTTTGATCCCTGGTCCAGGAAGATTCCACATGCTATGGAGCAACTAAGCCTGTGTGCCACAACTCCTGAGCCCATGCTCCTCAACAAGAGAAGCCACCTGAATGAGGAGCCCATGCACTGCAACTAGAGAAAGCCCCTTGTGCAGCAACGAAGATGCAGCACAACCAAAAATAAACCTAATTTTTTAAAAACCTAAGAAAGGGACTTCTTTTATAAAAAAATATTTAAATGTTTAATATATATCTGGAAATTTAAAAAAAAAGTTTGAAAAAAGACTCCAAAATGAAATGCTAAAGAAACTAAAAATTAATTAAAATAAAAAATGTAATGAACAGATTCAGGTCAGACCCAACCAAAAACAGAACTAGTGAACTGGAAGGTAGGTCAGGAAAAACATTCTAGAATGTAACACAGAGACAAAAAAGGATGAAAACTACAAAATAAAGGATATGGGAAGGGAGGAAAACAGTGCCAAAGTCTAATATACGCTTATCAGAGTTCTTTCTCCAAAGAGAACAGAGCAAAGACAACACATGAAAAGATAACAGCTGAAAATTTATAAACCATAAAGGCAAGCACAGAATAAAGAACTCCAATGACTCCCAAGCATGATAAATAAAAAGAAATCCAAAGTTTATTACCTACCAATTTGGGGAGGAACATTAGTGGGAGTGACATTTCTGACAGTCTTCTTGCATAGTTTTGATTTTTGAAACCATGTTACTATTATATATAATATAGTTGACCCTTGAACAAGGAGAGTATTGGGGCACCAAAGCCCACACAATTGAAAATCCACATATAACTCTGCAGTCAACCCTCTATTTCCTTGGTTCTGCAAATTAGGAATAGAAAGGAATCTCAAACTAAGATCAGAAAGGAACTGCCTCAAACTGATACAGGGCAGCTGTGAAAAACCTACAGCTACCATCATACTTAATCGTTAAAGACTGCAACCTTTCTTCCTAATTTAACAATTGGAGAGTATTGGAAACAGAACTCTTTTTCAGCAAACAGAACTAAGACAACTGGATATTCACATGCAAAAGAAGGAATTTAAACCCTCACCTTGCACCATATACAAAGGTAACTCAAAATGGATATAAAACCTAAACATAAAATTATATAACTCTCAGAAGAAAATACAGGTATAAGTCTTTGTCCGGAGATTAGCAATGATTTCTTAAACATGAAAACAAAAGCATGACAAACAGAAATCATATACAGATTGAACTTCATCAGTAAAAACATTTGTCCTTCAAATGACACTACCAAGAAAGTGAAAACACAACTCACGGAATGAGAAAAAATATCTGAAGATCATATATCAGACAAAGGTTTAGTATCTAGAAAAATGAAGAACTTATACAAGCCAACAATAAAAAGACAAACTCAGTTAAGAAACGGGCAAAGGATCTGAAGAGGTATTTCCTGAAAGAAGTTATGTAAATGGTCAGTAAGAACATAAAAGATGCTTAACGCCATTAATCATAAGGGAAATGCATATCAAAACCAAGACACCACCACAGAAACACTAGGATGGATACAGTAATTTTTAAAAACCCACTGACAATAGTAAGTGTTATTTTGAGAATGTAGAGAAATTGGAAGTCACATATATTGCTGAAGGAAATGTAAAAAGATGCAATTGCATGGCAAAAGTTTGATGATTCTTCAATAAATTAAATCAAAAGTTACCGTATGACTCAGCAAATTCCACTGCTATATATATAACCCCAACACTGAAAACCTATCCACACAAGATGTACACACGAATGTTTGCAGTAACATTATTCATACCAGCCAAATGTAGAAACAATCCAAGTATTAAGCAACAGGTGAATATATAAACAAAATGTGGTATATTCATACAATGCAATATTATTCAGCCATTAAAGGAATTAAGTATTGACTCACGCTTAAGTATGGATGAATCCTGAAAACACCACGTGAAAAAGAAAAAGAGCCACATATTTTATGACTCCATTTATATGAAATCTCCAGAATAGGCAATTCTATAGAGACAAAGTAGGTCAGAAACTGACAGGAACTGGGGAGAGAAGAGAATGAGGAGGAAAGTCTACTAACATGTGTAGACTTTCTTGGGAGGGGGATGAAAATGTCCTGCAATTAGACAATGGAGATGTTTACACAACTCCCAATATACTAATATACTGAATTGTATATTACTATCTTATGTTCTATGAATTAATCTCAATAAATCTGTTTTTTAAAAAATCTGTATTAAGACAAATCAATAAAAAGAGACAACTCAAGTAGCAAATGACTGGAAGTCACAAGACAGTATCCAAATGGCTAGTTAACATATGAAAAAGGTGTTCAACCTAATAATTCACCAGAAAAATATAAATTAAAACCAAACTGATATGTCACTACATAACCAACAAAATTACTTATAAATTGGACATACTATTCAAGAGATTGATATTAAAATGGTGGTTACGCTGCTTTCACACATTGCAGGTAAAACTGAAAATGAGAGTAACCACTTGGAAAGTCTATTTTTCCTCTTACTAAAGCTAACTGTATGCTCTAAGCACTGGCCCAGAATACTACTCCTTTCTATTCTTTTATTTTTTCAAAATTTAAATACAGTAAAATCAAACTTTGGGGGTGTGCCATGTCTATGAATTTCAATACATTTACAGACTGGTATAATAACCATCACAATCTGGAATCAAAATGGTTCCAAACCCCCAAAACTCTCCTGCTTTCCTCCTGTAGGCACACTGCTCCTCCTCTGACAACTCCAAGAATCCACTTATCAGTTCTCCATCACTAAGTGTGCTCAGCCACTTCACTTGTATCCGACTCTCTGCGACCCCAAGGACTGTAGTCTGCCAGGCTCCTCCGACCATGGGATTCGCCACGCAGGAACACTAGAGTGGGTTGCTGTGCCCTCCTCAAGGGGATCTTCCTGACCCAGGGATTGAACCTGTGTCTCCTGCACTGCAGGCAGATTCTTTACCACTGAGCCACTGGGAAGCCCATCCATCACTATAGTTTTGTCCTTGAGAGTACCATATAAACAGGATCATACAGTATGAAACTTCTTAAGACCGGCTTCTTTGACCCAGGATTGTCTTTGAGGGTTAAGGTGCTGTGTCTTATCGATAGTGTGGTTCCTTCTTCCTGAGTTATATTTCATTGTGTGGATGTACTGCATTTTATTTAGGCATTCACTCACTAAAGGATATTTGGGTTGTCTCCTGTTTGAGGCAAAACCAGTCAATCCTAAAGGAAATCAACCCTTAATATTCACTGAACAGACTGATGCTGAGGCTCCATTACTTTGGCTGCCTGATGCGAAGAGCTGACTCACTGGGAAAGGCCCTGATGCTGGGAAGATTGAAGGAAAAAGAAGCGGGCGACAGAGGATGAAATGGTTAGATAGCATCGCCGACTCAATGGACATGAGCTTGAGCAAACTCCAGGAGACAGTGAAGGACAGGGAAGCCCAGCATGCTGCAGTCCATGGGGTTGCAAAGAGTTAGACATGACTTAGTCATGGAGCAACAACAGACTAATATACTCTACACATTATTCATGCACAGTTTTTTTGTATGAGCATAAAATCTTCATTTATCTAGTACAAGTATCTAGGAGTAAGATCTCTGGGTCATTAGCTAAGTGTCTCTTAACTTTATAAGAAACTACCAAACTGTTCTGCAGAGTAGCTGGAGCATTTTGCCTTTCTACCAACAATGAAACAGAATTCTGAATGCTCCACATTCTTATCAACATTTGGTACTGCCAGCATTTTTATTTTAGCCATTGTAATAGGTGTGTACAATGTGGTTTTAATTGGCACTCCCTATCCCTACAAGCACATTCCTAACATGGTTGGTGATGTTATGAATGTCCTTTTATGCCATCCACATGTCCTCTGCAGTGACGTGTCAGTCTTTTGCCCATTTCTTCATTGAGTTGTTTTTATATTGTTGCATTTTAAAAGTTCTTCATATATTCTGAATACAAGTCCTTAATCAGATGTGTGATTTACAAATACTTTCTAAGTTGGTAGCTAAAAACTGAAAAAAGTGGGAAAGGTCCAAATGAATAAACAAATTGTGGTATAATGATACAACAGAATGCCAGATAGTAATAAAAAAAAAGAACAAATTACTGATACACACAAAAACATCGCTGAATCTCTTAGACATTATGCTGAATAAAAGAAGCCATATCCAAAAGAATCCTTGAGGGAGTTCCCTGGTGGCCTCGTGGTTAGGGTTCTGGCTTTCACTGCTGGGCAATCCCTGATCAGGGAACTGGGATACTGCAAGCCACATGGCACGACTAAATATTAATTTATAAATATATTGGTTTGGCCAAAAAGTTCATTCACATTTTCTTGTAAGATGTTACAGAAAACAGATGTATACATACACACACACAAAAGAATCCTTGAAGGTGAAACAGACTATCTAAATATGAATAACATTTCCTCAGCCAAAGTTTCTTACTATAGGGTTTCATTAAATCAAAGATTTGCTATCTTTTGTTCTTTCTCTTCCTTGCCACTGCCATATCCACCACTACTTTCCTTTTTTTTTTAATTTTACTTTTTGTTTGGGGAAAAAGCACAGAGGGAATGGTGGCAGAGAAACTCAGAATATTTTAGGATCTAACATCTTCTTTTGAACAATGAAGTTTAGAGAATTTGTATTCCATAAAGTAGCATCACTGCATGTTTTAAAGAGAAATTGTATCTAGAACACACAATACCCATGATACAAGAAGTTATGTCACTGAGAGAATTGTATAAATTAAACTTGTTATGTTGAGATAACTATAGATTCACATGCAATAGTAAGAAATAATACAGGAGATTCCTATACTCTTCATCCCCAGGGGGAACATCTTGCATAAATATAATACAATATCACAACCAGGAAACTGACATTGATACAATTCACCAACCTTATTCAAATTTCACCAGTTTTACATGCATTCATTTGTGTCTGTGTAGATTCATGTAATCACCACTAGAGCCAAGATACAAAACAGTTTCATCACAAGGATTCCTTGTGCTACTTCTTATAGCTACGCCCATCTCCCTCCACCCAAGCCAACCCCTAACACCTGGCAACCACTACTCTTTCCCCAATCTCCATAATTTTACCATTTCAGACATGCTATGGAGTCATACAGTAAGTAACTTTGTGAGATTTGCTTTATTAACTCAGCATAGTTTTCTTGAGCTGCATTAAAGTTGTGTGCATCAATAGTTCATTCCTTGTTACTACTAAATAGTATTCCATCACTCAAATGTTTCAAAATCTTACCAATCCCCGAGTCCTCATTTGTCATTCCTTAGAAATATAAAACACTAACCAAAGCATTAGAATGATATAATAACAAAAAGATTAATGTAGTTCTGATGCTCTACCTCATTCTTCTTATTCTGACACGACATCTGTACATTATTTAAGGATGGCTTCTTGGCATTTCTGAGGACCTATATTTCCATTTGACTTTCAATCTATAATATCACTACTGAAATTTTAACAATTTATCCACTTGAATATTAGAAACTATACTAAAATGGCAGGTTAACTCAAAATGATACAAAATGGTAAGTAATGATAGATAAGTGTATCTAACTTTATAAGAAACTACCAAACTGTTCTGCAGAGTAGCTGGAGCATTTTGCCTTTCTACCAATAATGAAACAGAGTTCTAAATGCTCCACATTCTTATCAACATTTGGTATTACCAGTATTTTTTATTTTAGTCACTGTAATATGTATATACAATGTGGTTTTAATTGGCATTCCCTATTCCCTAAAAGCACATTCCTAACATGGTTGGTGATGATACAAAATGGTATCATTTTGATAATACAAAAAGCTGAATGACATTCATGGATATCTTTAAGTAATTGATGAAAAAATTAAACTTCACTTACCTGTAGGCCTTTTCTGCATAAAATCTAACACTTGTTTTTAATCTGAGGTTAAAACACCATTAACATCTCTAATTCTAATAATGTGCTAAGCACTAGGTACTAAAAATTAAATTCCTTTTATTCTTTAGACATACACAATAAACTTATGTTGACTGAAAAATAAACTATTATTCAACGGATCTAAGTAAATACTGATATAAAGGCCAAAATTTCAATTAAAAAATAATTTCAGACAACTATACAAAGAACTTTAAAGACAAAGTGACTAGAATGTCTTTCAAGAATAAGACAAAAGTTTGAATAACCAAAAATTCACAAGCCCAGTTACTTATCTAATTTCAGTTAGACAAGATAAAAACAACTGATGAATTCACAAGCTATGTTCATGAAGAGCAAATTCACTTACAAAAATTCATTTGTACTGTAATCATTGAAACTTTAAAAGGATAAAACCAAATACCTGACTTCAGCATCCTGGGTACTGTCAACAGGAAGAGCAAATGAAAATTCTAATAGTTTCACTCCTGGATTTGGTGGACACAAACTGTGATCGGTACTCATTATTATCAAATTCTAGATATCCAACAGGGTACTATTCAAAAGGTAATTGTTTAACCTGTCTCCTTCAAGCCACAATGAGATCTGAACAGCTCAGCCTGTCTTCTGACCATATACAGAAACATATTCCAATGAAGGGTTTGGCCTGATGATTAACCCCAGCATAGACAACTCAACAATCATAACAAGGAAATGGAAGAAGAACACGTCATACATTCTAAAGGCCAGCTTCTTAATAATGACACATGAACATCATTTCCATACTGAAGTTTAGAAGACTAATATTAAGCAAGAAAAAAAGTTGGAAGTTAGGTATTTATTTACTTAATTAAAAATATTTAGCTTCTTCCAAAAGGGAATTCTGAAGCATCACATACAATGTACAATTATGATAAATGATCATCATAGCTTGCCTGTTTTAACCAATGATAAATTACCAACTCCAATAAATGTCTTTAATATAAAGACTTGAAATAGAATACTCTATAAATTGACAACTAAAAAACTAAATTTCTTTTCAATGCTTTCTATTTAAAAATTTTAATTAACAAAAGCAAATACCTGCAAGAGTTCAAAAACCTAATTCTCTGTATTAAAAGGAAATTCTGGAATATGCTACAACATAGATGAATCTTGTTGACATCATCCTAAGTGAAATAAGCCAGTCACAAAAGACAAACACTGGATGATTCTATTTACAAGAGGTACTTAAGGTGGTCAAAACCGTCAAGACAGAAAGATAATGGTGACTGGTTGCCAAGGGCTAGAGTGAGGGGAGACTGGAAAGTTACTGCTCAATAGGTATAAGGTTTTAATTTTACAAAATGAAAAGAGTTGTAAGGATGGGCAGTGGTGATGACTACCTAACAATGTGTATATACTTAATACCACTAAACTGTATACTTAAAAACAGTTAAGATGACAAATTTTAGGTCATGTATACTTTACTAAGGGTATGCTGCTACTGCTAAGTCATTTCAGTTGTGTCCGACTCTGTGCAACCCCATAGACGGCAGCCTACCAGGCTCCCCCGTCCCTGGGATTCTCCAGGCAAGAACACTGGAGTGGGTTGCCATTTTTTTCTCCAATGCATGAAAGTGAAAAGTCAAAGTGAAGTCGCTCAGTCGTGTCCGACCCTCAGCGACCCCACGGACTGCAGCCTACCAGGCTACTCCATCCATGGGATTTTCCAGGCAAGGGTACTGGAGTGGGTATAACCTCTGGCTAACCTCTGGCAGCTCAGAGGTTAAAGCATCTGCTTGCAATGCAGGGAGACCAAGGTTCAATCCCTGGGTTGGGAAGATTCCCTGGAGAAGGAAATGGCACCCCACTCCAGTACTCTTGCTTAGAAAATCCCATGGACGGGGGAGCCTGGTAGGCTGCAGTCCATGGGGTCACAAACAGTCGGACACGACTGAGCTACTTCGCTTTCACTTTCATACTTTACTAAAATAGAAAAAAAGGGAAAAAAGTTTTAAATGATCTAAAAATTCAAACCATTCAAGATGCTTTTTCTATTTTTCCTATTATTCTACTATATGAAGTACATAAGCTGTCAGAGCCTGTCTAAAATCTTCCAGGAGGTTATCATTCCAAATGAGTCAGAAGTGCTCTCAGGCTGTGACATATTAAACACAATTAGGATGCTTGGTGTTTCCTAGAATGACCTCTCTTCACTACATAATTCTAAGCCCCTGTTTTCAGTGATGTTACATCATTACCAAATGTATATTTTATGAATATAAAGACTCCACAAAAAACTGAATAGAAAGTACAAAACACCTCTCTCTAGATTTTATTTCTTCCAAATGCATAGAAAGTCAAAGTGAAGTCACTCAGTCGTGTGCAACTCTGCAACCCAATAGTCTAGCCTACCAGGCTCCTCAGTCCATGGGATTTTCCAGGCAAGAATACTGGAGTGGGGTGCCATTTCCTTCTCCAGGGGATCTTCCCAACTCAGGGATCGAACCCAGGTCTCCTGCATTGCAGGCAGATGCTTTACCCTCTGAGCCACCAGGGAAGCCCATATCCAAATGCATATGTTATGCCTTTTATTTTTACACACACACTTAAACACTCTGTTTTACAGTTTAATTCCCACACACATCAAGCAACATGTCTCACTGCTGCAGAGGATCACTGGTACCCACTAACTAATTTCGAGTCTTCCTATCTTGATGGGAATTCAGTTCAGTTCAGTTGTTCAGTCGTGTCCAGCTTTTTGCAACCCCATGAACTGCAGCACACCAGGCCTCCCTGTCCATCACCAACTCCCAGAGTCCACCCAAACCCATGTCCATCGAGTCGGTGATGCCATCCAACAATCTCATCCTCTGTCGTCCCCTTCTCCTCCTGCCCTCAATCTTTCCCAGCATCAGGGTCTTTTCAAATGAGTCAGCTTTTCGCATGAGGTGGCCGAAGTACTGGAGTTTCAGCTTCAACATCAGTCCTTCCAATGAACACCCAGGACTGACCTCCTTTAGGATGGACTGGTTGGATCTCCCTGCAGTCCAAGGGACTCTCAAGAGTCTTCTCCAACACCAATTAATAGAGTCAAATCAATTTGTTATGAAATACTTTGTTTCCTTCATATAAACACATTCATCAGAGAATTTCCATGAAGGTGAAATCAGGACCTGATGGGCCAGTGACTGGGAGTTTATTCAGTAAATGCTCAGCTTGTTTTCACTTGTGGATCAGTTAACCAAAGACTCACATGCAGTATGTATCATAAGCTCCCAAGCAGGCAATTATTAACTAGCATTAGTAAGTTTAAAGCAAGAAACATTTACTGAGCATAAAATTTTTAAAGCTAGAAGAAGCATTAAAGATCTTTAATCTCATCATTTTATAGCTAAAGAAACCACCACCCAGAGAGGCTAACTGGCCTCCCCAGGATCACAACAAAACTTGAACTCAGCTCTTCCAACTCTGACTCCAATTGCTTTAATGCTTTCCCATTGTTTAGAACTAATTTCAGAGCAGCATTATAAGCTTGTGTTTTGTCATCTTCACTATGTTTCTAGGTTCACTGTATCATAAATAAACAATATATATGATTTCTAGACACTTACATTTTTAAAGTAGATTAGTTGTGTGCATTTCTTTTTGACCTTGGTTATTAAAATTATGTATAAATATTCAATATAAATGTTTTGGTTCCTTGAAGTATACTACCAGTATAAATATGGCTTATTTTTCTTTCTGATAGATTTGCACCCAGTAAGTGATCAAAACAGAAAACTTATGGGGGTCTAAAATGAGTTACACTGTCTACAGTGGGATGGACTGAAGATTACACCTTGCCAAGACAGATGGGCTGTCAGCTCATGTGTTTATGTCATATTGAGCTCCAGGACTGTGTGAAATATAAATATGCATTCAATGAAACTGATAAGAAAGGACAGTTTACACTGCATGAAGCTGTTCAACACACTCTGGATGATCATTAAAACCCCTTTGTGTAAACCACATCAAGAATGTAGAAGTCTAACTGGTGTTCTCAACGAACATAACAAGCAAACAGAAACAGCAGAATGAAAGATTTGGAATTTGGAAAAGGCAGTACCCGTGTTTTAAACTCAAGAATACAAAAATCAGCACATTCTGTGAAGTTCAAGGTTCATCCTTTACATCCTTCTAGGAATGTGACACTAATTGGCAGGAAGGTGTGGTTTTCACCTGAAGTGATAAAAATTTGTGAATATCATAAATTAAATGATTCAACTATACAGTTTTTTTGCTTTGGGAATTCAGTTTTTAATTTTTCATCTTTTACACTCTAACTTTCCAAAATTTTGTTCTATAGTACAAACAGTAGTCATAATATTTGTTCTTACATTTTTTTTTCATAATGTAAACAACAAATTGGAAAAAAAAATGCTATCTAGTGACCTACTATCAGGAAAATATCACCAACCTACTTAAAAGCCAACTACTGATAACAATAATTAACATTCAAAATACTCAATATTCAGTATCAATCTTCTTCAAAATATTAATGCTTACTGAACCACTGAAATGCTACCTAATCTGGATTAGCTTTCTTACACAGGAAAGAATGGAAGCAGAATAATTCTTTCGTCTGCTTTACAAAAACTTATCTGTATAAACTAATTTAACCATCTCAGAACAGATGAGTAAGTGAGCTGTCACAGATTTCCTAGAGTTCCTATGCAATTTTTTTATCACTGTCAGTAAACCAGCATTTCTACTGATTCCTGGCTTTCCCAAGACAGAAGCAGAGATGGTTCTAGTGCAGCACAGATGTTTCTATCCTCTAAGTATAAACTTCTAATTTCTGTCTAAAACCAAATGATTCCTAATTACAATACCTACTTCCAAGTATCTCAGCTACTTAAGGTTCAGGTAGCCATTAAAATTTAGAAACAGCCATTTAACTGAATCTATTAAAAGTGGCAAATAAACTGAGAATACTTTACTCTTTAAACTTTTAAAGGAAAAATGATTTAAAGGAAATTTTAAAGTCTTAATATAAGAAAATGCTGTTAATATCCAGAATTATTTACATTCAAGTCTAACACAGTAATCAGTAGGCACAACTCTAAAACTCTATTTAAAAATTATAATCAGTTTCTGGTAAATGATAATTAAGAATTGTATTATCAATAACTAAGGCACAATCTTTTAGCTGAAGACTTTCTGCTCTTGAGGACTTTTATTAGTAGATATAAGATAAAAGAAGTAAATATAAGAAGCAGTAAAAAAAAAAATTTTATTTTAAAGCAGCAACAGCAATGTGGTTAAAAGTCTGGCAATTAGAAGTCTAGACTTTGGACTGAGTTTGAACCATGAACTAGCTATGTGATCTAGGGTAAATTACCTAACCACTCTGCACACTAATTTCATAATCTGTAAAATGAAGATATTACATGCCCACTGTATACAGCTGTTTGGAGAATTAAGCTGATAAAATAGGACTTCCCTGGTGGGCCAGAGGTTAGGAATCCGCCAATGCAGGGGACACAGGTTCGATCTCTGGTCTGGGAAGATCCCATATGCCACAGAGCAACTAGTTCCATGCACCTCCACTACTGAGCCCAAGAGCCCTCAAGCTTGTGCTTCACAAGAAATGCTTCCCAATGACAAGGAAGAGTAGCCCCTGCTTGCCACAACTAGAGAAAGCCCAGATGCATGGCAACGAAAAGCCAGTGCAGCCAAAAATTTAAAAAGAATAAATAAAATAAATAGACCAAATACTTACCGATGATAGGCTTCTCGCCGATACTTTTTCAGGGCATGTTTATCCATGTTAGCAGGCATATCTGCTGCATTCTGTAACCGATCACTCCAGGAGGTTGTCATTTTGTTTTAACTGTTCGCTCAATCCTAGAAAAAAAAATCAGTATTTAGCATATTAACACTGTCATGCATATACTGATATCAGGTTTTTAAAAAATTAGTAAAATTGTAGATTGCAAACTATCTATTTAAATATGTTGAGGGACTTCCCTGCTGGTCCAGTGGTTAAGATCAGCCTTCCAAATGCAGGAGATGCGGGTTCAATCCAGGGTCAGGGACTAAGACCACACATGCTGCGGGCGCGACTAGGTGCACAGCAGCTGCGACACAGTGCCCTACTGGGCCTGCGCGCCACAGCTAAGCCGCAACGCAGACTAAACAAACGCGCATTTGAAAAAATAAAATAAAATGTATTGAATGTGGAAATAAACTGAAAATTAAATCAACACTTCCATACTATGTAAATTTAGGAAAATAATTTCATATAGTAATTTCTATCCAGAAAGATCACATATATCACTTTCAAATAATTAAGCATAATAGTCAGTAATAATTTACTTGAATCCCAGATTCTAGAAAAGGCGCTGAGACCACAAAGATTGGAGAAAATATATAATGTTCAGTTAACACATGTTCAAAATATGTAAAGTAAGAAATTTTTAAATTCTGATAAACACAGTAAATTCAACCAATGGTACTACAACTAAAAGTCACGTGCATTTGACTTCTAATTAGATTATGCTTTTATATTTTTCTACAATAAATTATCTTCCAGATAGCATTAAAGACTGAACTCGAAGAAGAAATAAACTAAAAGATTTAATCTCATTAGAATAAACATTTAAAGCGAGGTAAGCAGGTAAATGTCTTTACTGTATTTTAACTATAGGCCCTGTTATAGGTTTTGCTTCTATTTACAGAAGTTTTCATCTGTAAATAGTTTTAAATAAGGATGAAAAATAACCTTTTAGAGTTAAATCTTTATTAACATTTTATTAAAGTACCAATAGGGCTTCCCTGGTGGCTCGGAGGGTAAACCATCTGCCTGCAAAGCGGGAGACCTGGGTTTGATCCCTGGGTCGGAAAGATTCCTTGAAGAAGGAAATGGCAACCCACTCCAGTACTCTTGCCTGGAAAATCCCATGGACGGAGAAACCTGGGGGCTATGGTCCATGGGGTCACAAAGAGTCAGACACGACTGAGCGACCTCACTTTCATCTTTCTTTCTTTCAAAGTACCAATATTTGTGAAAACATCTGCATTCTAACTTATTCCCAATTTTGAAAATGCTAACACTGTTTACATTGTCAATTTTTAAATAAGTCATCTTTGTAGCTTTTGAAAATAATTTACTGAAGCAAAATTCACATAACAAAACAAAGTTTATAGTGAATAAGTCAATGGCATTTGGTATGCTCATAGTATAGTTCAACCACCACCTCTACCGAGTTTCAAAATATTTTTATCACTCCAGAGTAAAACCCCTTACTCAGGGATTCCCTGGTGGTCCAGTGGCTAAGACTCCTCATGCCCAATCCAGGGGGCCTGGGTTCAAGCCCTGGTCATGGAATTAGATATCCCACATGCTACACACAACAAAGATATAAGATTCCACGTGCCACAACTAAGACCTGGTGCAGCCAAATAAATATTAAAAAATAAATCTTACCTGGTAAGCAGTTTCCCCCCATTCCCCCTACCCCCTGGCCACTACCAATCCCAGTTCTCTTTGGGTTGATCTATTCTGGATATATCATATAAGCAGAATCATATAATACGTGAGTTTTTGTGTCTGGCTTCCTTTACTTAGCATGTTTTCTAGATTCATCCATGTTGTACCATGTTTCAGATACTTCTTTCCTTTTTATGGCTGAATAAGAAATATTCCACCATTTGTATGTACCACAATTTGTTTATCCATCCATCCATCAATAGACATTTGGACTCTTTCCACCTATTAGCTACTGTGAACAATACTGCTATGAACACGTATGAACAATGCATTTACTTGAGTACTAGTTTTCAGTTCTTTTGGATATATATTTAGGTCTGTAATGTTTCTGAAGTAATCAAAATTTCCAAACCCTTTAGGTAACTGTGATACTGGCTAGTACTAGTCAAGGGACTTCCCTGGCAGTCCAGTGGTTAAGACTCCATGCTTCCACTGCAGGGTTCATAGGTTTGATCCCTGGTTGGGGAACTAGGATTCTGCATACCACAGGAGTGGCCAAAAAGAAAAGACTCTAGTTAAAAATTAGTTTTAAACACTGGTTTAAAACTACATTTTAAGACTCCTCTATTCCAAAGCCTTTGACTGTGTGGATCAGAATAAACTGGAAAATTCTGAAGGAGATGGGAATACCAGATCACCTGACCTGCCTCTTGAGAAACCTATATGCAGGTCAGGAAGCCAACAGTTAGAACTGGACATGGAACAACAGACTGGTTCCAAATAGGAAAAGGAGTACGTCAAGGCTGTATATTGTCACCCTGCTTATTTAACTTTTATGCAGAGTACACCATGAGAAACGCTGGGCTGGATGAAGCACAACCTGGAATCAAGATTGCTGGGAGAAATATCAATAACCTCAGATATGCAGATAACACGACCCTATGGCAGAAAATGAAGAGGAACTAAAAAGCCTCTTGATGAAAGTGAAAGAGGAGAGTGAAAAAGTTGGCTTTTCAACATTCAGAAAACGAAGATCATGGCATCCAGTCCCATCACTTCATGGGAAACAGATAGGGAAACAGTGGAAACAGTGGCTGACTTTTATTTTTTGGGCTCCAAAATCACTGCAGATGGTGATTGCAGCCATGAAAGTAAAAGACACTTACTCCTTGAAAGGAAAGTTATGACCAACCTAGACAGCATATTAAAAAACAGAGACATTACTTTGTCAACAAAGGTCCGTCTAGTCAAGGCTATGGTTTTTCCAGTGGTCATGTATGGATGTGAGATTTGGACTATAAAGAAAGCTGAGTGCCGCAGAATTGATGCTTTTGAACTGTGGTGTTGGAGAAGACTCTTGAGAGTCCCTTGGACTGCAAGGAGATCCAACCAGTCCATTCTAAAGGAGATCAGTCCTGGGTGTTCATTGGAAGGACTGATGTTGAAGCTGAAACTCCAATACTTAGGCCACCTGATGCAAAGAGCTGACTCATTTGAAAAGACCCTGATGCTGGGAAAGATTGAGGGCAGGAGGAGAAGGGGACGTAAGAGGATGAGATTGTTGGATGGCATCACTGCCTCTATGGACATGGGTTTGGGTGGACTCCGGGAGTTGGTGATGGACAGGGAGGCCTGGCGTGCTGCAGTTCATGGGGTCCCAAAGAGTCAGACACAACTGAGCAACTGAACTGAACTGAACAAGGTAAAATGTATACTGTATGGCATCCAATAAAAAATTAGTAGCATGCTAAGAAAAAGGAAAATATGATACATAATGAGGATAAAAAATTAACTGACAAACACACAAATGCTAGAATAGTCAAAGCCACTAAGTTGTTGTTATTAGTCTGTGTGATAAGTCGCTTCATTCCAACTCTTTGCAACCCTAAGGACTATAGTCCACCAGGCTCCTCTGTCCATGGGGATTCTCCAGGCAAGAATACTGCAGTGGGTTGACATTTCCTTCTCCAATGCATGAAAGTCCCCATACCAGTCAGAATGGCCATCATTTAAAAGTATACAAATAACAAATGTTGGAGAGGGTGTGGAGAAAAGGGAGCCCTCCTACACTGTTGGGAGGAATGTAAACTAGTGCAGCCAGCATGGAAAACAGTATGGAGGTTCCTTAAAAAACTAAAAATAGAGTGTTCCCTGGCAGTCCAATGGTTGGGACTCCAACCTTGCAATGTCAAGGGCACAGACAGGTTCAGTCCCTGGCTGGGGAGCTAAGATCCTATGCCATGTGGCACAGCCAAAAAAATTAATTAATGAAAAGGTTCATTTAAAGAAAGAAAGTCCATCCTCTAGCCTGAGGTTTAAAAAAAAACAACTAAAAACAGAGTTGCCATAAGATCCAGCAATCCCACTCCTGGGCACATATCCAGGGAAAACTATGTAATTTGAAAAGATACAAGCACCCTGATGTTCATAGCAGCAGTATTCAAAATAGCCAAAATATAGAAGCAACCTAAATGTCCATTGACAAATGACTAGATAAAGAAAATGGTGTGTGTCTATGTGTGTGTGTATAAAATGGGTCGTTGTTTTCGCTAAGATCTGTACAACTCTTCTGCGACCTCATGGGCTGTAGCCCACCAGGCTCCTCTATCCATGGGGTTTTCTAGGCAAGATACTGGAGTGGGTTGCCATTTCCTTCTTCAAGGAATCTCCACAACCCAGTGATGTAACCCACATCTCTTGCATTGGCAGGAGGATTCTTTATCACTGAGGCACCAGGGAAGCCTATTTCACATGCTAGCAAGGTTATCCTCAGAGTCTTTCAAGGTAGGCTTCAGCAACATGTGAACCAAGAACTTTCAGATATACAAGTTGGGTTTCAAAGGGACAGAGGAACCAGGGATCAAACTGCCAACATTTGCTGGATCACGGAGAAAGCAAGGGACTTTCAGAAAAACATCCACTTCTGTTTCACTGACTATGCTAAAGCCTTTGACTGTGTGCATCACAACCAACTGTGGAAAATTCTTAAAAAGATGGGAGTTCCAGACCTCCTTACCTGTCTCCTGAGAAACCTGTATGTGGGTCAAGAAGCTACTTGAAAATCGGACACAGAACAACAGACTGGTTCAAAACTGGAAAGGTGTATGACAAGGCTGTATATTGTCACCCTGCTTGTTTAACTTCTAAGAAGAGTACATCATGCAAAATGCCAGGCTGGGTGAATCAAAAGCTGGAATCAAAATTGCTGGGAGAAATATCAACAACCTCAGATATGCAGATGATACCCCTACTGGCAGAAAGTGAAGAGGAACTAAAGAGCCTCTTGACGAAGGTGAAAGAGGAGACTGAAACAGCTGGCTTGAAATTCAACAGTCAAATCTATAAGGAAATAGCATTTGTTCACAGACCTCAGTAAAGTGAGGATATGATAGATAAACAATAAATCAACTTACTGTTAGGTTGGCATTATATGTCATGTTCTGAACATTATGGTTTATATGTATATGAGTGATACAAAAATATTTCATTCCCTTTCGAAGTTTAAATATTGACTCTTTGTTTATATATTCCACTTGTCTCTCTTCACGGCTAACAGAGGACATAAATGAAACAAAATTTTATTTTCATATTGTGTTTCCATTAAAGTGTTTTCTATCACTCTTTAGGTGGGAAGGGGGAGATAAGCTACAGTCAGGGGGAAAACATTTGCAGCTCAGTTCAGTCGCTCAGTCATGTCCGACTCTTTGCGACCCCATGGACTACCACATGCCAGGCTTCACTGTCGTCCATCACCAACTATCTGCTCAAACTCATGTCCATTGAGTCGGTGATGCCCAACAATCTCATCCTCTGTCGTCCCCTTCTCCTCCTGCCTTCAATCTTTTCAGCATCAGGGTCTTTTCCAATGAGTCAGTTCTTCTCATCAGGTGGCCAAAGTATTAGAATTTCAGCTTCAGCACTAGTCCTTCCAATGAATATTCAGGACTGATTTCCTTTAGGATTGACCGGTTTGATCTCCTTGTAGTCCAAGGGACTCTGAAGAGTCTTCTCCAATACCACGGTTCAAAAGCATCAATTCTTCAGCACTCAGCCGTCTTTATGGTCCAACTCTTACAGCATGAGCCCTCATGCTGCAACTACTGAAGCCCGAGTGCCCTAAGGCCCATTGCTCCACAGCAAGAGAAGCCATCATAATGAGAAGCCTGCAACCACAACTGGAGAGCAGCCCCAGCTCTGCAACAAGAGAAACCATGCACAGCAACCAAGACCCAGCACAGCCAAAAAATAAATTAAATCATTAAAAACAACAACACACAATAAGACAAAGAATCTAATTATCAAAATACAGGTAAAATACTTGAACAGACACTTCATCATAAAAGATATACAGATGTCAAATAAGCACAAGAAATGATACTCAACATCATTTATCATCAAGGAAATGCAAATTATAACCATAATGAGATTCTACTACATGCCTATTACAACATCTAAAACTAAAAAGACTGACCAGGGACTTCCCTCGTGATCCAGGGGTTAGGACTCTGTGATTCCACTGCAAGGGGCACGGGGTTCAATCCCTGGTCAGGGGACTAAGATCCTGCATGCCATACAGTGTGGCCAAAACAAACAAAAAAAAGATTAACCATGCCAAATTTAATGAGGATATAGAGCAACTAGAACTCTAATACATGGCTGGTGAGAACTTAAAAAAAAAAAAACGGGACAAGCACTTTGGAAAACAATTTGCCGTTTCTTTTTTGTTGTTTTTCTTTTTTGGCCATGCGGCATAGCTGGTAGGATTTCAGTCCCCTGATCAGGGACTCAACAAGACTCACAGCAGGTAAAGCCTAGAATCTTAACCTCTAGGCCACCAGGGAACTCCCAGCAATTCTTTTAAACATACCTACTCTAGGTCCCAATCTTTCTACTCCTAAGTAACTGTCCAAGAGAAATGAAAGCATACATCCATATATGCCTGTACATGAATATTCATAGCAGCTTTGTTTGTAATAGTCAGAAAGTGAAAACAACCCAAACATCTATGAACAGGTGAATGGATACATATGGTCTTTTATCCACACAATGGAATACAATTAGGCAATAAAAAAGAAAGAACTATTGATACACAACATGAATTAATCTCAAAATTATGCTGAGTGAAAGAAGATAAAAAATTGAGTGCACACTATATGGTTTTGTTTATATAAAATTCTAGAAAATGCCAACTAACCTACAGTGATAGAAAGCAGATCAGTGGTTGCCTGGAGTGAGGAATGAGGTGGAAGGGCCCGAGGAAACTTTTGGATGTGATATGTTCATTACCTCAGCTATGGTGACTGTCTCATGGCTATACACATATGTCAAAATTTATTGTATACTCTAAATATACAGTTTGTTGTATTTATACCTCAATAAAACTTTTTAAAAAGGCAGGCTTTTCTTTCCCTCTTTCCTTACAAATTAGAAGTAGCAATTATACTAACAAAAGAGTTCCTCCATATATTTTAATTTCTTTTTCTATTACTTTCTTCAAATTATTTGTAGGAAAAATTCAAAGCACCTTCTTGGATCATTCATGGACTAAACAAAACACATTTTATTTTAGAAAGTCAAGTTACAAAGTCTTATCAAAGGTAACATAAAAATTTATTCAACAAAAAACGTGAAAATAAATGATTAACCATATAATCATTGATATGAAATAAAATCTGCCATGAAGTCTATACAGTTTTGTGAAGGCTAAGGGGCGAGATTTTCTTAGATCATCTTCAAAAAGCTCCTTACTTGACAGTTTTCCTATGATCTTATCTAACACACATAAGTGTCACTGTAACAGACTTTTGGACTCTATTCACAGAGCCAGCCTATCTAATGCTGAACTATTTTTCATAACAACAATGAAATTACAGATGATTATCATATGGCAAAAAAAAGAGTGCTCCAGTAAATAGGTTAACATTTTGTTTGTCGCCTGTTTACAGTGTCAAGCTTAAGAGTAGTTTTTTCAGTAAGGTACAGCAGTGACTAATGTTGAATAAAAGGCTCAAATTTTAGTTCCTTTCAAGCAATAGTGGTACAGCTTATACTGAAACAGTACTTTGCTTCAATATAAAATATCCAGCCTGCAAAGTAGTTGTATCTGAAGAGTAACAACTGAACTCTCAGGCATTCAAAATACTTTAGTACCACACTTTAAAAATATTTCCCAGGCAAAACATACATATTTATAGTTCCCTTCACCACCAGTACCACCCTCCCCCAAACAAAGGGAAACCAGCTCTAGGCAACTTCTGAAAACAGGAAGCAGAGTAACTGAAACGGCAGGGTAAGCCTTGTGAGTAATCTGCAGCCTGGTTAGCAAGGCCATTTTAACGTCTGTTTCAGGTCATGCCAGTAGCTCACTTGGAAAGAAGTGAGTAGCACTTCAATACAGTGTGTAGCACAGATCCATCAGGCAAAGTGTTTAATTCACACAGCAATTTGAACCAAATATTTATTTTTCAGTGGTACAAGTGTGTCACTACAGACAATATATAATGATAACAGTAATACGAACACTTAGTGTTCTACTAAATTTCACTGCGAATTATTCTGTGTTTGCAATATAAAATTAGGAATTTATAAGTTTTATAATCAACCATTCTCATTCTAAGAACAATGAACACTGCTCTGAGACTTGAATGGAAAGGATACTTTTAAATGGCTTTTTCAAATTTCCTCACTTTAGCCTGAAATTTATTTTCAAAAACACAAGTTTCATTGTATATTGCACTGTGCTCAGTTGTGTTCGACTCTTTGCAGCCCCATGGCCTGTAGCCAGCCAGGCTCCTCTGTCCACTGAATCTTCCAGGCAAGAATACTGCAGTGGGGTGCATTTCCTACTCCAGGGGATCTTTCCAGTCTAGGAGTCGAACCTGTGTCTCTTGTGTCGCCTGCTCACCTGCACTGGCAGGCGGACTCTTTATCATTAGTAACTGAATATTACACATATTAAACTATTATAGTTTACTATAGTAAATTGAAAAAGAAAAGTTAAAGCTATATTGTTCATATGTACGCCTGGTATCACACTAACATTTTACACATGACTCTTGATAATCCTAATCCTTGACAGATGAGCAGTAAAACCAAGAAAGTGTAGAGGTACATTAGTTGGTTACATCAGTATGTTGCCATCAAGGGACCCTTCTGTAACAAGACCACAAACCAATTTACTTACAAATACAGTCCCTGGAAAACAAGGGAAGCCAGATTCAAATTAATTTGTCTAATAATACTGCTAAAAATCTAAATCACTGTTTATGTCGTTAATAGGGCCACCCCTAAATCAAAGCACAGCACTTTGAAATAAAATACAGCTTTGCAAGTATTCTTGTAACCTTTGTTTCTTCTAATCATAAAACACATGAAAGACAATAATCACATAATTTAAGATGAAGGAATATTAATTTCTCCCCAAAAGTAAGACTCCTTGGGTGGTGGTGGTGGTTTAGTTGCTAAGCCATGTCCGACTCTTGTGACCCCGTGGACTGTAGCCTGCCAGACTCCTCTGTCCATGGGATTCTCCAGGCAAGAATATTGGAGTGGGCTGCCAACTCCTTCTCCAGTAAGACTCCTTAAAAGTGTGTTATGTATAAACGTTAAATGTTTCATTAACTTCTACCTTTTTAGTTTATAAGGAAGAATTTTTTGCTCATTTTTCATTCACAGTTCTTTATATCATTTGCCCATATTTTACATTTGTGTAAAAGACTAAGTTTACACATCAAGTGATACAGATGGCTAACAAATTCCAACTAATAAAATCTCATTTACCTATCCACACATATCACTAGCTATTCTCTTACCCTATTTTATTTTTCTTTTTTGAAGATTGACACTTCTAGATTTAACATATTTGACAGTTTTGTACTGCCAAGTCATTTTCTCTAAAATGCAAGCTCCCCTAGGCTAAGGCTTGTTTTGTGCACTACTGTAGCCTCAGTTCCCTGAAATGCAGACTTGAAATACACAGGCAGAAATAAACTCTTATACCTCTACATTTGGAGCATTTTGCTTTCAGAAGCTAATTTGTGTTCACCTGAAAATGCAAGAATATTACACAGGTTCTTTTTAATGCCCTAAATCACTCTTCATGAAATCTTACTCTTAGTTCAGAAACGCATAAGATTCTTAGTTTGATTACTATAGTATTTTGCTAACATTTCGACAGCAGGCCTTGGAACAAAAGGTTCCCTGTTCTCTGATGGAAAACAACAAAACTGAGAAGAGATCTTGTCAAATGAGAAATGTACTACCTGTTGCCAGGACAATTTGTTTTTCTTCTTCAAGCAACAACATGCTCGAAAATGTGAATGTATTGCATGTGTTCCTAAACTTCCAAAAACAGACCAAAAAAGACCCGAATTTTATGTTCTCCTCAACACTTTACAGCTGCTACTCCTAGAATTCCATTACCTCTGCCACATCACACAGAATTCATCCATATATGAAGGTTGCTTTCAACTGAATGCTCTGAGTAATACCAAACCTTCAACAATAACATAGCTGTGGACAGAAAGGAACAAGAGAGCATGTAAAGAAAGCATTTTAAATGACCGCTTGAGAATATGTAGTACAGCAGCCCCCTAACCCTTATCCAAGAGGGGATACGTTCTGAGACCTCCAGTGGATGCCTGAAACTGGATAGTATGGAATGCCATATAAGCTGTACTTTCCCCATACATATATACCTACAATAAAGTTTAACGTACAAATTAGGCACATCAAGAGGCATGTTAACCACAATAACTAATAATAAAACAATTCCAACAATACAACTGTAACAAAAGTTATGTGAACGTGGTCTCTCACTCAATATCTTCCTCTACCGTACTCATACTTCTTCTGGTGATGACATAAGATGATAAAATGCCTAAGTAATGAAATGCACAGTGTTAGTTAGGCTACTCTTGATCTTCTGATGATACGTCAGGAGGATTATTCTGAATTACTGGGCCATAAGGAGGTCAATGACTGGGGATCCCAGACACGATGGTGCAAGATTTCACCACATTACTCAGAATGGAATACTCACATTACAAAATCTAAAACTTATGAATTGTTTATTTCTGGAACATAATATTTTCTGGCTGTGACTGCAGGTAACTGAAACTGTGGAAAGCAAAACTGTGGATGAGGGGGGACCACCATATGACTTTTATTTCTTCAAAACACTGCTATAATTAGCTAAGGTCAAAAGCATAAAGGTAACAGCTGAACTGTTTTTGCATTCAGCTAACATATAATACTTTGCAATGGATGTTTTAGTAATGATTCATGAATATCCTTTTAAAAAGCTGATGGGGACTTTCCTGATGGTCCAGTGGTCAGGAATCTGCCTTGTGGAGCAGGGGGTACAGGTTCAATCCCTGGTCCGGGAATGAAGATCCCATGTCCTGCAGGGCAACTGGGCCTAAGAGGAGCAGCTACTGAGCCTGAGCACTCTGGAGCCTGGGCACCGCAATAATCACTATGATAGTTCTACTTTTTTATTATATACATTCATATATATGGCTTAGTTCACTTATCTGATGAAAATTCGGAGATATGGGACTTCCGTGGGAGTCTAGTGGTTAAGATCAGCCTTCCAATGCAGGGGACACAGATTCAATCGCTAGTCTGTGGAGACCCCACATGCGGCAGAGCAACTGAGCCTATGCACCAGTTACTGAAGCCCATGCTCCCTAGGAAACGGCAACCCACTCCAGTGAAACCCAGGGACGGGGGGGGCCTGGTGGGCTGCCGTCTATGGGGTCGCACAGAGTCGGACATGACTGAAGCGACTTAGCAGCAGCAGCAGCAGCATGCTCCCTAGAGCTGGTGCTCTGCAACAAGTGAAGCCACTGCAATGAGCAGCCCTCAGGCAGCAAGGAAGACCCAATGCAGCCAAAAAAAATACACAACTTTTTTTGAGATATGTATAAATTCAATGTTTTAGTAATGTTAACATAATAATAGCTAACTTCCCCAGTGGCTCAGAAGTAAAGATTCACCTGCCAATGCAGGAGACATGGGTTCGATCCCTGAGTGGGGAAGATCCTTAGGAAAAAGAAATGGCAACCCACTCCTGTATTCTCGCCTGGGAAATCCCACAGACAGAGGAGCCTGGCAGGCTACAGTCCATGAGGTCGCAAAAGAGTTGGACACGACTTAGCAACTAAACAACAATAAAACATTTATTTAGCGCTCACTTTTTTTTCATGTATTAGTCTAAGCTCTATACATATTTTATCTGACTTCTCACAACAACCATATGAATTAGGTACCATTATCTTCATTATGCAAAGAAGAAAACAGCATAGAGAAGTTAAATAATTTGACCAAGATTATAGAAACAAACTTATAGTAAGGAGTGCAGACTCTGGAGCCATTCTGACCAAGCTTAAAACTTGGTTCAAATGCTAGTTAGTTCTGAAACTGAGCAAATTATACAATCACCTCAGTTTTTTCTACTCCAAAATGGTTAGTCTGAACAAGGATTTAATGCATCAATAAGTGCAACATACTAAGAACAGTGGCTCGCACACAGTGCATGATAAATTATATTTATAATACTAGAGACCACAATGTTTCATACTTATGACTTCTGCACAATGTAATAAATACTTTATGTTTGAAGGAATGTTATAGTAGGTTTCTACTTTTAGAGTCCAAACTTCAGAGTGCCAATTAAATGCCAAAGGCTATACAATTTTACACATTTTTTCATGTCAATCTAAGTATCCTAAATATAACCTACTGTCTATAGGTTTCTTTCTTTCCTGAAAGCTCTCAGTTCCTCCTAGGATTACTTCATCAAACCTATTGCAAAAGTCAATAATTTAAGGCTAAGAATACAGCATTCACTGATTTCAGATTTGTGAAAGATCCCAATGTTACATCTTCATGTTATTTACAGTAAGATATCATGCTGAAACTCCTAAAAACACATCTTAAAGTGTTCACAATTGTCACACAGAATAATTGAGCTGTTTCAACCTCTACACATTTAGCACGGTTCAGATAATGCAAAATTTTCACAATTTAGTGCATAACAAAAGCCATGCAGTCTTTAGAATTTGCAGAGTAATTTCATAACAAACACAATGGCAGAAAAAGAATGTGTAACACAAATGCTAATTGAACACATTAAAGCAGAAAAAATAACATCTAAGCCTAAATATGAAAAAAGCAAAACCATATAACTTTTAGAAAATAAAAAATGGTGAAAAGCCTTATGACATCAAGGTGGAGAAGACTTTCTTGGATAATAAACAAAAACCATAAAGAAAAAAATGGACCAATTTGACTAGGTTAAAATTTATCGTTTATACCTGCCAAAAACATTTGGTCTGAATTTAAATACCCAAGGAAATGATCAGACTCTTCAAATATCATCAATATTATGAAAACAAACAAAAATCTGGGGCTCTGTTGTGGATTAAAGGTAACTAAAGGGACATGGTAACTAATGAAACTCATGATCATGAACCAGGGATGGGGCTGAAGAATAACTATAAAGGTCATTATTGGGACAACTGAGAAATTTTTAATATGCACTGTATGAGAGGGAGACAGAGACAGTGCACTAAGTCGTGTCCGACTCTTGTGACCCCATGGACTGTAGCCTGCCAGGCTCCTCTGTCTATGCAATTCTCCAGGCAAGAATACTGGAGTGGGTTGTCATTTCCTTCTCCAGGGGATCTTCCTGACCCAGGAATCGAACCCAGGTCTCCAGAATTGCAGGCAGATTCTTTACCGACTGGGGGTGGGGTGGGCGGGGGGAGGGGGTGTAAGAACAAGAAAGCAAACAGAACAGGGTGGACAGAGTGGAATGATTAAGATAATGGGGCTCTAACTGGATCCATTTTGCCATGGCTCCCTGGCCCTCGCACGCTCTCAACAATCACATGAGATTTTAGGAATGCACCACACAGAATTGATTAGTGAAAGGATATACCACATAGAGCTGATTTGTTAAATATCACCCCTCCCTTACCCTCTGCCTCCAACATACTCCCTAGAGTACTACAAGCAGGGAAGACCTAAACTATTGGGAGGAATCCCTAACACTTTTCCAGAGTAGAATTCGGCTAAGTCCAAAAAGGGTCCTTCTTTTAAGAGTTTTGGGAAACTAGACACTGCATATTTATTAGCATTGGCGACGTTTGTTTGGAGCAAATTCAGCTCCAGGGGCTGCACGGTTGAATGCAGGAGGGGTTCCACCAACTGCTCCAATTCCTCCCATTGTAGCAGCTTGGCCAAAGCGTTCAGTTGTTGGTGGGGTCAATCCCAATGCTCCATCTGGCACCATAGTGGCTGGTCCTGGAGGAGCTGGGGTGCCAGCTGGCCCAGGAGCAGGGGGCATGGCGCCTCTGTTGCTTATGCCCACAGCACCTCCCACAGCCACCTGACCCATCCATATCTCTTGCTCTGTCGCATCAGGGAAGGTTCCCTCGAATCCTCCCTGCTGTCGTCGCATCATTTCCTCTTGTTGCCGCCACATCTCTTCCTCACGGCATCTGCGCTCCTCCTGCCTGAGCTCCAGCTGCTTTCGTTTTTGCACTTCTTGATTGTGCAGCTCTTCCATCCTCCGCAGTTCTTCTTGACGCCTCATCAAATCCTGCCTCATTAGCATGACCTGGTGCTCATGGCGAGCAGCCTCCATCTCCATCTTCTCACGAGCTTCCTTGATGTCTCGGTCCACTTGGTCCTGCTGCTGCTTTTCCATCTCAATAAGTGCCTTCCAGGGCATGGCATACTCATACTCAAAGGAGCCAGGCTGTGCAAATCTGGGTGGCTGTTCTCACTCTTTGTGAATACTGTATATTAGATTATATTGTATTAGAGTATATTGTATTCCTATTAAATGTGATAATTATACTGTAGGTTTATAGGCCAAATGGCTTTTAGGATATTTAAGGATTAATATATCTTTTGAGAGACGAAGTGCCATGATGTCTACAACTTACTTTTAAACGGTATAGAGAAAAAAATCTGTATATGAAAGAAAACAAACATGGCAGTGTTAACAACTGGTGAATCCAGGTGAAAGGTGTAAGTGTATTCACTGCACTTTTCTGTAGGGCTGAAATTTTTCAAATAAAAAGTTGGAATAAAAATGTAAAACTTAAAAAGAACTAAAACTTGGGCTTCCCAGGTGTCTCAGTGGTGAAGAATCTGCCTGCCGATGCAGGACATATGCTGATCAGGGAAGACCCCACATACAGCAGCGTGACTAAGTCAGCGCGCCACAGCTACTGAGTCAGAACTATCGAGCCCAGGAGCCCCGCGCAGCCATTGAGCCCGTGTGACGCAACTCCTGAAGCCCGCATGCCCCAGAGCCTGTGCTCGGCAACGAGAAGCCGCTGCAATGAGAAGCCTGTGTACCACGATAGAGAGCAGGTGCTGCTCTCCACGACTAGAGAAAGTCCACGCATTAACAAAGACCTAGCACAGTCAAAAATAAATAAACAAATAAATTTTTTTTTTAATGTAAAACTTGGGACTTCCCTAGGGGTTGTGACTAAGACTCCGAGTTCCCAATGCAGGGGCCCTGGATTCGATCCCTGGTCAGGGCAAAAACAATGTTAAACGCCATCACTAGTCATTAGGGAAATGCAAACTAAAACCACAAAGAGATATCACTGCTCACCTGACAGAAAAGTTATTATCAAAAAAAACCCAAGAAATAACAAGTGCTGGTGAGGATGTGGAAAGAAAGGAACCCTCTAGGGCCCTGGATTTGATCCCTGGTCAAATTCTTCACCACTGAGCTACCTGGGAAGCCCAAGTTTACAGGTTGTTTTTTTAAGTTTTACATTTTATTCCAACTTTTTATTTGAAAATTTTCAGTCCTACAGAAAAGTACAGTGGTAGTTCAATGAATACACTTACACCTTTCACCTGGATTCACCGGTTGTTAACACTTTGCCACAACTAAGACCCAGTGTAGCCAAATACATAAATCAAATAAACATATTTTTTAAAAAATGTAAAACTCATGCACAACAAAAAGTAAAGAGCAATCAAACACTGAGAGGACATTGCAATATCATAACAGGGAGAGTATTAGTATAAAGTAGAGATAAGCAGCTGCAAACTAATGATGGAAAAGAAAATAAGCCAACAGAAAAAAAAGAATGAAGGATATGAACAGCAATTACAGAGAACAAAAATCTTACAATAAATGGATGCAAACAGAATAAATCATTACAATAAATGGAAAAGCAAGTTAAAATGAATTGAGCTTGATTTTAAAATTGAAGAGTCTGACAATATCCATGTTTGCAAGGATATGGCAAAATGGGAACTCTCACAACTTGCTGATAGGTATTTCCTGTTTAGTACTTTGGAAAATAATTCAGCCCTATCTAATAAAGGTAAAGATCCTCATACTCTGCTGCTGCTGCTGCTAAGTCGCTTCAATCGTGTCCGACTCTGTGCGACCCCATAGACAGCAGCCCACCAGGCTCCCCGGTCCCTGAGATTCTCCAGGCAAGAACACTGGAATGGGTTGGCATTTCCTTCTCCAGTGCATGAAAGTGAAAAGTGAAAGTGAAGTCGCTCAGTCGTGCCCAACTCTCAGCGATCCCATGGACTGCAGCCTACCAGTCTCCTCCATCCATGGGATTTTCCAGGCAAGAGTACTGGAGGGGGGTGCCACTGCCTTCTCCGCCTCATACTCTACAACCTAAGAATTCCCTAGGCTTAGAATTCTCTCCCACATCTGTAAATAACATGACATGTCGAAGAACGTTTATTACAGCACGGTTAACAATAGCAAAAAAAGCAGAAACCCCTACATGTTCATAAACAAACTGGATTATCCACATAATGCAGTATTATAGAGCAATTAAGATGAATGAACTAAAGATATATCTAGCAACATGGATATGCAGCAAAAACCATGTTAAACAACATCACTAATTATTAGGGAAATGCAAGTTAAAACCACAAGGAGATATCACTGCTTATCTGGCAGAAAAGTTATTATCAAAAAAAAAAAAAAAAACAAGAAATAACAAGTGCTGGTGAGGATGTGGAGAGAAGGAACCCTCATATACTGTTGGTGGAAACATAAATTGGTACAGCCACTATGGAAGACAGTATGAACATCCCTCAAAAAATTAAGAACAGAACTACCATATGATCCGGCTTCTAAGGATATTTATCCAAAGAATATGAAAACACTAATCTGAAAAAAGATACATGCACACCCCTATGTTCATTCTGGTATTATTCACAATAGCCAGGATTGCAATCAATGGATGAAAAGATGTGGTATATAATACATATATACACAATGGAATAGTACTCAGTCATGAGACAATGAAATCTTGACACTTGCACTAACACTGATGGACATCAAGGATATTATGCTAAGTGAAACAAGCCAGATGGAGAAAGACAAATACCATATGATTTCACTCATATGTGGACTATAAAAAACTAATAAACAAACAATAAATAAACCAACTCAAACAAAAACACAGATAGAAAAGAGTACTAGTGACCACAGGGGCAGTGGCAGAGGAAAAGGGAAATGGGTAAAGGTGATCGATGGACACTACATTTTTGGTGGTGAGCAAAGTGTATACAGAATTGGAAATACTATATTCGTGAAACTTATATAATGCTATAAATCAATGCACATCGATAAAATAAATTTTAAAAAGAACAGCCTCAATATTGGGATAGACCTGGAAACACAGGCTCGGCTAGAAGTCAAACATAGCCCCCCTCCAAAAAACATTCTCCCCCCAAAAATCTTCATATGGGAACTTCCCTGGTGGTCCAGTGATTAAAGAGTTCGCCTGCCAATGAAGGGGACACCATTTCGATCCCTGGTCCAGGAAGTTTCCATATGCCATGGGGCAACTAAGCCAGTGTGCCACAACTACTGAGCATGCTCTCTGCAACAAAAGAAGCCACCACGACAAGAAGCATTTGTACCGCTAGAGAGGAGCCCCGGCTCGCCACAACTAGAGAAAGCCCAAGCACAGCAATGAAGACCCAGCACAGCCAAATAAACCAATCAAAAAATTGAAAAAAATCTTCATATGAGCTTCTTTCATCAATGCTTTATCATAAAATATCTTCAAAAATATAGACAATGAATCAAAAACAAGTTTTTTATTGTGCATAGTACATTAAATAAGAGAATCATGTGCGTAACACATTAAACAAGAGCATATACCCTTCTATGGATACGCACATATTAGTAAAAGTATACAAATATAATGGGAATAATTACCAAATTCATGAAAGGGCAAAAGAGAGGAACAGTATCAGCAAGGGTTCATACAAGCCTTAACTGCATTGGTAATTTTATCCCTTTGAAAAACACAGCAAATTGAAAAGAGAGACTACACAATTAGAACATGGACTAATATGGGGGGGGAGAGAAACACTAAATATGAACTGTAATTAAGATGATTCCATTATATTCTGTATTTTAAAATATTTCATGTTTTTAAATAAATTTAAAATATTAAAGAAATCCCATTAAATTGAACCAAGAAGCATTAAAAAACATGTACTCCATGGACATCTGAAAGGGAAACATACCAACACAGTGGTCCCTCAGAATCCATGGGGGCACTGGTTCTAGGACACACACCCCCTCGTCACAGGGTTCTAGGACACACACCCCCTGGTCACAGACACCAAAATTCCCAGATATAAGGAGCTCAAACTCCTTATATAAAATGGCACAGTACAGTAGTCCTTCTGATTTTTCCCCATTTGCAGCCAGATACGACAGGCCTACTATATCCAACAAATTTGCTGATTTGTTTATTTTTGCTGCTGTTAAGTCATGTCCAACTCTCTGGGACCTCATGGATGCCAGGCTTCTCTGTCCTCCACTATCCTCTGGAACTTGCATGTATATTTTATATGTACATATATGTATTTTATATATACATATAAAATAAACAGGGACTTCCCTGGCAGTCCAGTGGTTAGGATTCTGCACTTCCACTGCAGGGGCCACGGAGTCAGTCCCTGGTCGGGGAACAAGGAACTCACAGTATATATTCAACCATTAAACTTCAGGCACCAGATTTCAACCTTCTCTTTCCAAGGAGACCCTGACACAGCAGGCTTTTTCATCTCACGCTCTTGATAATGCTTTCCAACCAAAAGAAACACACAAAAGAACAAATAGTTCAACACTGAGTCAATTTAATTCTGATTCTGTATTTCACCAAAATGGGGGGTCATTTTGCTGCTCTGCTTGCCATTTTGCTGGCTGGGCGGGACACAGTACTGCTAAAGTTCTTTTTCATGAAAAGGAAAACAGCCACTGCAAACTTTGGTAACCAATCATAGGACACAAATTTCACATGATATTTGCTTTAAGGTAATTGCTTCAAATGGTAAAAAGTTAACATAACATTTACTCTGTTCAAATGACAAGGACTTAACACTCCATAACAATTTGCTATCAATTTCCTTAAGACAAGTAACTTTTTCAGGGCTAAACTTTCAAAATGAAACGAACACCAGCTTCTTGTAAATAAGGGCTATCTTGCTTCATTAATCCTGCTCTATCTGCAAGAAACCCATGTAACCTATCTTGTGAATAGTTTACTCGAATTTCTCTCTCCAGTTTTACTTCATACTATTGATCCACCAAACTCTTTGTTTTAGTGAGAGCAATCTATTCAGCAAACCTTCAATATATCCACTTTTGCATTTTTTCCATACTCTCAAGCGTCACTTTCTGTTTTCCCTGATGCCACCAACCAACAGTAATCTCTCCATTTTGAACCAAATAAATAAACAAATAAATACACACACTAATAGCTAATATTTATAGAGAATTTAATGGGTGCTAGTGTTACTTCAATGGAATTATCCCACTGAACCCACACAACTCTGTGAAATTTGTTCTATTTTTACCCTTTTTCATGGTGAGAGAAACTGAGTGAAGTTCTCTTAAGGTTAATTCTCCAAGGGTGCATAAATGGTATAGCAAGCCAGGTCTCAAACACAGACTCCAAAACCTAGGCCCTTAAACATATGTGATGCCATCTCCTGGCTCAATGCCTGTGTACTGACCACCTTTACTGCTCATACATCATTTAATATATGTCCTGGAGATATTTAACATTTTGTGTTCCGACACGTTGCCTAAGCAGCTCAAAATACTACATTCATTCAACAAAAATTTACTGAGAGCCTATATGCCAGGCACCAGTGACTACTAGGCATAAAATCATGTTATGGAGCCTTCACAAAAGAAAAGTAGATGAATTCTCTAGATACATGGATGACATCCAGATACGTGGGGAAGTGCAAAATTTAAAATATGTAAAAGGAATTATAACTACATTAAAAGTTATATTTACATAAAAACTGGAAAAGGGGCATCCCTGGTGGTCCAGTGGTTAAGAATCTGCCCTTCAATGCAAGGGACGCTGGTTCGATCCCTGGTCCCGCGGGAAGATCCCACATGCTTCAGTGTAACTAAGCCCTGTTCACCACAACTACTGAGCCCACGTGCCACAACTAGTTAAGTCCACTGTGGCTGTGCTCCACAACAAGAGAAGCTGCTCATCAGAACTGGAGAGTAGCCCCTGTCTGACACAGCTGGAGAAAAACCCATACGGCAGTGAAGACCCACCACAGCCAAAAAATAAATAAATCTTAAAAAAATAAAAGAACTATAAAAGATATTTGTCACAAATAATGTGATAAAGTTGGGGGATTTTTTAACTATTAAATTTTGCTTTGCAGTAAGAAAGACAAGCAATAAAAAGATGTACTTTAAAAACAAGTTTTATGCCCTCTCTACCTCATTAAGCAGTAGAAATTAGAAATAGCCTAGAGGCAGATGAACGTTCAGCCAACATTCCACTTACTCTGGCTTTCTTTAGGAAGCTACAACCTGAAATAACTAATCAGGTTTGCAGATACCCTTTGTAAATACCTATATAAATCTTCTTACAATTATAAACTTTTGGAAATCTGTAGCCAATTATAAATTTTCAAACAATGGAATCAAATCTTGGAGCTGAATGAACCCTTGCCGAGCATCTCCTTAGGCTCTCTCATTTTACAGATTAGTTGATCATTAAATTCTAAAATCTAAATTCTGGGTTGATGAGAATAATGCAGCAAGCTATACCAAAATGTAGTGGCTTATACTGCAATAGAAAAGCATTTCCAAAATAAAGTTTATGCACACTAGCATCAGCCCAGCATGTGGAGTTCTGCTTTTAATTACAAGCTGTGTCTTCTTGAACTTAACCTCTTCAGGCCTGGATGCCTTCATCTGGAAAAATTCTAACCATGTTGAAAAGTGTCGAGATAAATATCTGAAAGGACCTCAGTAACATTACGGTTCTACGATAAATGGCATGGGTTTGGGTGAACTCCGGGAGTTGGTGGACACGGAGGCCTGGAGTGCTGAGGTTCATGGGGTCGCAAAGAGTCGAACACGACTGAGCGACTGAACTGAACTGATAAATGGCACTCTTTCACATTACAGTTACCAGAGTTTGCATCTACTGCTTTAAGAGGCAAAATGAACAGTATATAAACAATATGAAACAAGTTCAATCATGAAGAATCGGGACATGCACACGCACGCACAAAAACAACCCTATAATGGTGACTAGTCACTGCAGAGCACTGCACTTACAATGCATCCTCAAAACAAGGGCCCAAAGCTTCGCCACATCTGACACCCAACTCTACCTACTTGCCTTTAAAAGCTAAGGCCTACCACAGTCAAAGCCCCCAAACGTCATGCTTGTAACTACAGCTTCAGGCCTCAGATTCGCATCTCACTCTGGGCTCTCAAGGGCTTCAGGGGTCCCCAGGAAAAGAATGCACTGCCACCGGACAGTTGGCCCCGGACTCGAGAGCCACCGGGAAAGAACTAGCACGTTTTTCGTGGCGGCTTGCAATTCGAAGTGAGCTTTCCAGGAAGTGCTGCAAACGACCAAACTGGCATGTGGGCTTTCAGTTGGCAATTTCTGGTGGTTCTTGCTACAACGCAGTCAACCTTGCATCCTAACACACAGCTGCCCGCTACTTCCTCGGGGGGTCGACCGGGAACGCGCACGGGGTGGGGAGGCCCATTAACTTGGCGGAAAGGCAGGCGTCGGGTGCGGACGGGAGGAAGCCAGGCGTCGGCAGGAAAAAATAAGCTGAACTGAGTAAAGGGGTGTCCGCCAGAGGTGGGATGGTGGCTACCACCAGCGTGAGGGAAAAGCGGAGAAATGGGCCGGAACGCGGCAAGACTGACTGCGGAGGCTAGGGCCCGCGCTCAGAGAGTAAGGCGGGTCCCGGCGAGCCCAAGGCCGGGAACAATGGCGCGAGCGTGACGTGGGGCCGGGGGTGTCGCCGCGGCGCGGAGGAAGGGGCTGCTCTGAGGCAGGGGGCGACCTGGGGTTGGGGGTGTGCGGAATCTGGGGTGCGGGGTCCGCGGCGCGCACTCAGACCAGAGTGGCCTGAGGGGCGCAGCAGCCGAGTAGGACCGGTGCGGGGACAGGTGGGGGGCCCTGGCCCAGGTCGCGCGCTCTGCCGCGCACCCTACCTCGCTCCCTTGCCCGCCCGCTCCTTCCCCGCCCGCCCGCGGGTCCCGCCGCACTCACCGGCCCCGCCGCACGGCAGCAATCCCAGCGCGCAACTGCCGCAGCCCCCGGGGCGCGCGCTCTCCCCGCCCCCGCCGCCCCGGCCCCGCCCCCTGCTCGCGCCCTGCCAGGGACCAGCGCGCTGTTCCGTCCCCCAGCTCCGCCGCAGAACCCGGCCGCCGCGACGCTCCCTGGCCACGCTGCGGGAGTGCGGGCGCGAGGCGGGCCTGCGTCCCGGTCCCTCGCGCGGTCCTGGGGATCGTCAAATAACAGAACATCGCCTGCTGCTGAGCTGTGGAGTGACGCACGTTGACAACCCTTCCATGTCCCTTGGGTCTCCATCCCTAGGCCTTCTGCAGGGCCCTGGACTACTTCACTGACACTCTTACCCTTAGCGGGGTGGAGGCATCCGTTTTTCCCACTCACAGAATCTTCCAGACGAAAGGACCTCAAAAAGTCCTCAGGCCCAAACTACGCCTGAGTCCCAATAATGACTAAAAGTACGACTTTGAGGTTTGTCAGAAAGGGTTGGAGTCTCCGTTCCACAGCTCACCAACTGTGTGACCTTGTGCGATATACCTGAGTTCATCATACCACTTCCCTCATCCTTAATACAGGTGTTAATACATCCTTAACAACAGTGCCTACCTCTTAGGATGATGACAGAATGAAATAAGATAATAGAGGAAATGTCCTCGGCACAGTCCTGGCACATAACCCTCAAAAAAAGGTTAATTATTATATCAACTCCTACCCCAACTAACTCGCGTCTGAAAGAAAGCTCCTCAATGACAGAAAGCCTTAGCCTCAGCAGCTCTGACCAGCTAGAAGGTGTTTCTTAAGCGTCCACTCTCTGACCCAAGTGCTATCCTTTGCAGCCTCAGAGAACAAACAGGTCTAATCTCTCTCCCACCTTCTGCTTTTCAGATACTTGAAGACTTCTGCCCAAGATCTTCTCTTTTCCAGACTAGTATCTCCCATTGTTTTCATTGTTTCTTCCTTTGTCCTGATTTTGAGGGTCTGTGTCCTTATTCTTCTCACACACGTGGTCAGTTTGATTGTGGCTACTTCAGAATCTGTTGCCCAAGATTGAATCAAATGTTTGTGATACCATCAGAGCAAAGCAGGCCTTGTAGGGCTTACTGCCTTGCAGTCAAGAAATAAAATTCTTGGCACCTGCACTATTAACTTGTTGAGCTTGCAGTCAGCTAAAACTTCCAAGACTTTTTAATAAGTGCTCTGCTGGAATATTTCTACCCTCTCTTGTGTTTTTGAGCCAACTTCAGTACAGGTCGGCTGAGGACAGGCCCTGACCTCTTACCTGTTGGATTTTTCAGGATATGTGGGGAAAAGAAATAGGAGTTTGAAGGTAGTCTGACACTACTTTTAAACCAAGTGCACATGGAAAAAGGCCAGAGTTTGTGTCTAAAGATCATGGCACTAAGCAAATATATACATATATATGCAATGTGATCAAAATGAAGTGCATGCACACAAACACACACACATACACACCAAGACTAGAAGGAAATATGTAATTGAGTATGGTTTTCATAGGGGTTTTCTCTCAGTGATAAGAATTAGGGCAGTTTCTTCTTTATACTTTTTTCGTAAACTTCCCAGATTTTCTACATTGTTTATATTACTTTTGTAATTAAGAACTTTGTTTCCAAAAGAAAAAAAAAATCAGAAAAAAAAATTAGATGAAATAAAGGAAAAAAATGGGAAACAAAGGGATAACAAACTAGGAGAAAACATTTGTAATATATAAAACAAAGGATTTGTATCTGCAACATACAAAGGAAGCAATAAATCAAAAAGAAAAAAATTCACTAGAAAAATGGGCAAATGTAAATAGGCAGTTCACAGAAAGAAAGTTATAAATTACCAGTAAGAATACAAGGAGATGCCCAACCTCAGTAGTAACCAGGGAAATGGAATTAAAACTCAAACTGGCAATAATTTTCAAGTTTCATAATATCAAAAGAATGTAAATTGGCACAGCCACTTTAGAGGGCACTCAGAAAAACATCTATTAAATCCATGTCTCAGCAATGCCACTTCTAGTTATCTACTATAATCTGATGTTATGGAGGTATGAATAAGGATAATTGCTATGATACTGCTAATAAAGAAAATTTGGTATCAGCCAATGCCCACCAATCGGGCAATAGCTAAATAAAATATAGAAAACTTACAGTAAAGGAATTCTGTACAGAACTTTAAATAAGTGACCTTGATCTATATGCTAATTTAGACCTATCTCAAAATCATAGTTTTGAATGAAAACAGCAAGTTGTACCATGAGATTGATTGATTTCATATAGACACTCTCCTCAAAATGCATAATTTTAGTCTAATCATGAAAAATCATCAAATAAGCCCAAATTGAGGGATATTCTACAAAATACCTGACCTGGATTCCTTGAAATTGTTAAGGTTATGAAAGCCAGGAAAAGACTTGAGAATTATCAAAGACTGAAGGAGACTCAGGAGTCAAGACAATTAAATACAATTTGGGATCCTAGATTGGATCCTGGAACAGGAAACTGTTGAAACTCCAATAAAGTCTATAGTTTATAGTATTGTACCAATATTAACCTCTTAGTTTTGGTCACTGAACCAGAGTTATGTAAGCTGTTAACATTAGGACAGGCTGAGTGAAGGGCACACTGAAACTTTTTGTATGATCTTTGTAACTCTTCTGTCAAATCTAAACTTATTTCAAAGTCAAAAGTTAATATAAAACACAGACATACATACCATAATTTCTTATCATCCTGCTATAGACAATATATACCCATCAAATTCATATGCTGAAACCACAGCCCCAATGTGATGGTATTTGGGCTTCCCTGGTGGCTCGGAGGTTAAAACATCTGTCTGCAATGCAAGAGACCTGGGTTCGATCCCTGGGTCAGGAAGATCCCCTGGAGAAGGAAATGGCAACCCAATCCAGTATTCTTGCCTGGAGAATCCCATGGACGGAGGAGCCTGGTGGGCTACAGTCCACGGGGTCGCAAAGAGTCAGACATGACTGAGCGACTGAGCAACTTCACTTTCACTTCACTTTCACTTTGGGAAGTAATTAGATTGTGAGGGCAGTAAACAGAATTAGTGCCCTTATGAAAGATCCCTGAGAGGTGCCTACTCCCTTCTGCCCTGTGAGACACACCAAGAAGAGAAGACAGCTGTCTCTGAACCAGGAAGTGGGCCTTCACCAAACACTGAACCGGCTAATACGTTGCTCTTGGGCTTCCCAGACCCTAGAACTGTAAGAAATAAATTTCTATCATTTATAGACCACCCAGTCTTAGGTATCCAGTTACATCAGCCCAAATTAAGACTTTCAAAACAGATTGTAAGGCTATAGGCCAAACTTTTGATCAGAGGTTATCTTTAAAGATAAGGGTAAAACACCAAGATTCTGGGTAATGTTCAAAGAGGGTATTAGCTTTAGTTGTAATGTTTTAGAAGATAAAAGCACTCATGCATTGCTTTTTAAATGAAATATTAAGTTTAAAAAAAAAGCAAAAGTACAAGATTCTTGGTTTCACAACTTTTAGGAGTAAGACAAGCCACGCCAACTATGAAACAACCTTCTAACAGAAGGTTATGGAGCCTATAGAAGCAAAGAAGAACCTTAAGTGGTTTGCTTGGTGTCTCTACCTTGACACTGGCTGAAGGGCTCAGGCAGTACTTGGCAAGAAAGACCATCCCACTGTGGCCTTGGATGGCTTCTCACCAAACTTCCTGCCTAAGAACCCACATGGCTGCCCTACCCTTCTGATTAACACAGTTTTCCCCTAGAATACCGTAAACTATGAGTCACCCAGAATGTGAGCTGCATTCATAGGTCACTCATCAGTTTTCTGCTTCTTGGCAGAATCCCTCAGAGAAATGAAAGCGTTGCTCAACATCCTGGCCTACGGCCTAGAAAGAGCCTGCCCGCAAAGCTTTCTCCCAGGAAGTATTCAGTCAGAGATCCAATCAGCCACCTTGCAAGTCTCCTCTCTTTTTCATCTATCTTTCTCTAACAGCAGTGTCAGCACTTAACTGTAATAATGCCAGTACAGGTACTATGTGAGGAGACAGAAAACATTTAGTCCAACTAGAAACATCTAGTTCAACTTGAGAGACAGGACATCCGTGTAGGACTTAGGAGCACTTACCTGAGTTCAAAAATATGCACTGAGCTCCTACCATGTGCCTAACACCGATCAATAGAGACATGAGTTTCTGCCCTCATGCACGTTTCTGACTGCCTAGAAAGATGGACTTTAAATAAACAAATAATTTTACTACAATTCTGGTAACTGCTATGCAGGAAAAGTAAAAGATGCTTTGAGGGAGAACAAAATAGGGGGTCAGCTTTGGGGCAGGGAGAGGGTTAGGCAGCATTTCTCTTGAGTAAATCGCATCTTAGCTGGAACATGAATAGATGAATGAAACTGAAAGTTGCTCAGTCGTGTCCGACTCTGCGTGTAGTCCATGGAATTCTCCAGGCCAGAATACTGCAGTGGGTAGCCTTTCCCTTCTTCGGGGGATCTTCCCAACCCAGGGATAGAATAGAACTTTCTAAAGTGAAAAAAAAGTGAGAGAGGGGCTTACTTGGAGGAGTAGAGAAATCATTAAAGAGGGACCTGTGGGCACAAATGTTCTGAAGTAGGGGTGGACTTTATATCTGCAGAATGATCAGCAGCCTAAGAAAAAGGGAGAAAGTGGCCAAAAAATGATCCAGGAGGCGGAACCAGACTTCGCAGGGCACTGCAGATCAGATAAATGACCTGCAGCCTTATCATAATTACCTGATGGCATAAAGCAGAGGAGTGGCAGAGGTCACATCTGGAGTTTCAATGAATGGGATGTAACCAACCAATCAATTGCCTCAAACACTCATGAAAATTAACTCATTTGAATCAAGCAAAGAACTCCTAGATGCCTGTTGGAAACTTCTGTTGGGTATATACAACATGAGAGACAAGATCTGCAACATTTATTACAATCCTTCTATTTATTGGACATCCTCCACACTTAACCCCAGAGTTGCTGAACATCTATTTAAGAAATTAGACACTTAGGTAAAACATGAAGTCAGGTCATCAGAAGACCCGCGCTACATCAGTGGCCCCAAAGAACTTCAGAGTTTCGCGATAGATGGATTCCTGAGGAGACAGAAGAGTAAGAGTCAAATACATAGAGATGCTACTTCATACCTACTTTAAGGAAGGAAAAAAAAAGGAGGTGTGCTGGTGAGGATACAGAGAAACTGGAACCCTGTTGCATTGCTGGTAGGAAAGTAAAATGGTGCAGCCTTGCTTGGTGGTTCTTCCTAAAGCTAAACATGTGTGTGCTTGCATGCTAGTCACTTCAGTCATGTTCAGCTCTTTGTGACCCTATGGACTGTAGCCAGCCAGGCTCTTCAGTCCATGGGATTCTCCGGGCAAGAATACTGAAGTGGGTTGCCATGCCCTTCTCCAGGTGATCTTCCAGACTCAGGGACTGAACCCGCAGCTCCTACACTGGCAGGCAGATTCTTTACCTAGTGAGTCCTATCTCAGAGGGCTGAGGTGAGAGTTAAAAGGTATGCTGTATGTAAAGTACATTTCATAGCTCCTAATAAAATATGCTTAATATTTGTTCTCTCCCTCCTGACAATTTCTCAGAAAAGATGGAGACTAGATACTGCCCATGGTATCAACTAGTTCTGAAATAGTAACTGAAACAACAAACTTATTGCTGGACTTAATTAAATGGCTCAGAATCGAAAGTTGATGAAGCTGGTAAAATATTAAAATGTGTTTCTTTCGGATCTTTGAGCCCAAGAGGATTAAAAAAAAACAGATGCTTGAAAAAATAAAAATCAAGGTGATTTTCTAAATGAACCAAGTTTGAAATAGTAATATATTTTCACAATCCTAAACCAAGTGTGTGAAAATTATTCGTCGCTCAGTCATGTCCGACTCTATACCTCATGGACTGTGGGTCACCAGGCTCCTCTGTCCATGGAATTCTCCAGGCAAGAATACTGGAGTGGGTTGCCATTGCAGGCATATTCTTTACCACTGAGCCACCAGGGAAGCCCCTAGAATTACCATAATTCTACTTTTGGGTATATACCCAAAAGAACTGAAAACAGGGATTCTAATGGACACACACATACACACACCAATGTTCATAGTAGCTAAAAGGTGGAATGAACCCAGATGTCCATCAACACATGAATGGATAAACAAAACATGGTGCATCCATACAACAGACCAGCCATACAAATAAATGAAGTTCTGATACATGCTACAACACGGATAACCTTAGAAACATTATACCAAGAAAATAATATACCAAGTAAAATAAGCCAGGCACAAAAGGAAAATATTATATACCACTTCTGTGAAATAGTTAAAATAGGCAAATTCATAAAGACAGAAAGTAGATTAGAGGTTAGCAGCGACTGGGGCAGCGGGGAGGAATGGGAAGCTATTGCTTAATGGGTCCAGAACATCTGTTTGTGATGATGAAAAAGTGTTGAAAACAGGCAGTGGTAATGGTTGCATAACACTGCAAATGTACTTACGGCACTGAATTGTACACTTAAATACAGTTGAAATGACAGCTCTCATGTTATATATATTTAACCAGAGTAAAAAGTATTCAAAGGAGGGATGGACCGGGAGTTTGGGATTAGCAGATGCAAACTATTATACACAGAGTAGATAAACAACCAGATCCTACCGTATAGCACAGGGAGCTATATTAAATATCCCGAGATAAACCATAATGGAAAAGAAAAAACACATGTTTATTACACAGATAAAAATATTAAAAAATAAAATGGAAACGAAATTTTTTAAAAAGAAATCGAATACATAAGTAGGACCATTTCCTCTATGTTCACTGAGCTCATTTCAAATTGTCACTTTTCAGTCACCGGTCCCCACAACCCTCCATAAAGCACTATTTACGTTTTGAACTCTATTCATGGCCTTAGCTTAAATGTAACTCAGAAAGGCCTTCCCAGTCTCGCTCCCCCAGCATTTTCTTTCATGCTGTCCACACTTTCCCTCCACTTCCCACAACAGCAGTTAAATATTGGTGTGTTTGTGTCTTTAATATCTGCCTTTTCATTCGGCTGTAAGCTCCAGAGAAGCAAGGACAGTCTTGTCCACTGTGTTTTATCTCACCCCCTGAGAGTGAGTTCAGCACCCAGCCCAGGGTCTGGTACACTGTGGATTCCATATATATTTTTACATAAATAAATTAGTAACTAAATGTGTTGTAGGATTGTGAGTGGATTTTATTTTAATGTCTTTCACAATGCCTTGAGTTTGATTAAATTATTTTAAAAAACAAAGAAAGCACATTAGGGCTCTCATTCTTACATCCCCATGTTCTTCCTTGTGAAGTCATTAGCAGTCTCTTAGAGCGGGAACCTGACTGAGACACTAGTACAATTTGTTTCCAGGTAGATCTGTTCCATCACCAACCATTCAGATTTTGGTTCCTAAATGACAAGTTGTTGGGCTTAATTAAGATGGAACACTCTTCACTGTGGGACCAGAACTGCTAGCCCCCTAGCATTTCACAAATTCAGGTTAAGCAGCATCTATACTAAGAACGCACTCTCTATATTAAGAATTCCCACTCTGTGGGAGAGGGAGAGGGTGGGATGATTTGGGAGAATGGCATTGAAACATGTATACTATCATGTAAGAAACGAATCGCCAGTCTATTTTCGATACAGGATACAGGATGCTTGGCGCTGGTGCACAGCGATGATCCAGAGAAATGATATGGGGTGGGAGGTGGGAGAAGGGTTCAGGATTGGGAACTCATGTACACCTGTGGCTGATTCATGTCAATGTATGGCAAAACCAATACAGTATTGTAAAGCAAAATAAAGTAAAAATAAAAATTAAAAAAAAAAAAGAACGCACTCTCTCAGCAACAGTGGCTCATTAACAGCAGTGATTCTTAGAAAAATCAGGAAGCGTTTGTAGTGCTCTTTATGTATGTGCTATAGTCCCACCTTCCTAGGGAAAGAACGGTGCCTCTTGGTCACATCAGAGACTCAGGCCTGCATCTTAGCCATTCTCTCCAGTCCTGGGTTCATATCAAACCCTGCTTGAGTCCCACCGTAGTCCTTCCCAGTGACATTGAACAGTATTTCCCCTGTCTTGCTGATCCTGTTCGTGAGACCAACTGTCTTGCTGTATCTCACTGTGCACACTGGTCGCTGAACCCATGGTAGGCAAGACACGAGCTGAGAGACAGGAAGAAAATGTGAGAAGCCACAAGAATCGCAGACTTATTTATTCTCTCCTGGCTGCCACAGCAGCCATAGCATCAGACTAACGTAACATAACATAACAAAGCCACACAGCCATAACGTAACCTCTCTCCTGCTGCTGCTGCTGCTAAGCCACTTCAGTCGTGTCCGACTCTGCGCGACCCCATAGATGGCAGCCCACCAGGTTCCCCCATCCCTGGGATTCTCCAGGCAAGAAGTGAAAGTGAAGTCGCTCAGTCATGTCTGACTGTTTATGACCCCATGGACTGCAACACACCAGGCTCCTCCATCCATGGGATTTTCCAGGCAAGAGTACTGGAGTGGGGTGCCATCGCCTTCTCCTAACTTCTCTCCTGGCAATAGCTCCCCAGGTGGAGCTTATATATGCTTACGGAACAAAAGTAGCCAATGGCCAAATACGTACCTCCTGACGGGATGCCCAGTGCTGTAAGTGCTCTCAGCTGCTACATAATCATTATTTACAAAACGTGGGGCAAGAGCAGGAGGCCGTGGGGCGAGAGAGACTGACAACTCCATCTTGGCTAATTTGCTCTTTCCTTACATCCCCCATTTGGGAAATTTATTTGGGGAGTTCCAAAGTATATTCTGACATGACTAGTTCTGTGAGATGTTATTAGATATTCCTTGGGAAAAAAAATTCCATTCTTACAGAAATCATGAAATGCCTATTTAAACTCTCAGCACTTGCTTGAGCACTTATTATAAATGCCCGGGACAGCACATCTACTTTGTCTTTTGAAGACTGGGGCTTCGTAAGCAAGAAAAGGGCTCTAGTTTTCACAGCGAAGAGGTGAGGCCTCATCCAAGGATATACAACAAGGGTTTGTACAGGGATTTTTAACAGGGATGCTTTATTTTCTTCAGTCAATGATTCTCAAACAACCAAGAAGGGTTGCTTTTCAAAAGAGCCAGTTCCAGACCCCATCCCAGTCTATGGCTGTGTGGCCTGGGAATTAATATTTCAACTAGCTCCCCAGGTAATTCTGATGCAGGTGGTCCACGTGTTCTCTGAAATTGCTATCTACCGCAGGCCTGCCCAGGGGGACAGGAATCGATGTTGCCATGGCAACAGCCAATCTGTGCCACTTCCTGTTGCCCGCTGCCTGGGCAACAACTGACTTTTTGGGTCTCTTCCTTCTTTACGAGTCCAAGGAGCCACTGTGAACAGCAGTCTTTCAATACTGTGGATTCAATTGAGTCACACAAAAGAAACTGACTCATAACTGTAAGATCTCGGATTATAAATTACGTCACCACAACTTCAGAGCACCCGTCTTTTAATCTGCTTTCTTGGCTTCTCTACAGATGTCAGATACTATCCTTGGATGCTTGCATTTCACTGGAAGAGGGTGTAGTCCCTGAGACACACATTGTTTTCCAAGCCTGCCACGAGCTGGGGTCCTCCCTTCTCAGTATCTATAGCACTCTTGTAACGAGGGTCCTATTAGTTAAAAGTAAATAAATCTCTTATTTGAGCAATGGAGAGTTGAGTTCATTGCTTCTTCCTTACATCCAAACAATTATTTTGAACTATTTTGGGGGTCCAATGCTAACTGTCTGAAAGAAAATCCATGCTAATTGAAAAGATAATAGGTTAAGTACCAGGACTGTATCTAAACCCTTAAATAGAAGAGAACAATGGCCTAAACCCCAGAACCTGTGACACTGTTGCAATTATAGAGCAAAGGAGAATTAAGGTAGCAGATGAAATTAAGTTTGCTAAATCAGCTGACCTTAAAAAGGGAGTGTAGTCTGAATTTTCCAGGTGAAATCAATGGAATCACAGGATCTTTCAATGTAAAAGAGGGAAAGACAAGAGTCTGTGTCAGTGATGCGATGTAAGAAAGAGTTGGCTGGCTGTTGCTGGCTATGAAGATGGAAGTGGGCCATGAGCTAAGGAATACCTGCAGCTTCTAAAAGCTGAAGGCAAGGGTATTGATTGTTCCCTGAAGCCTCTGGAACATGGCCAAATAAGACTTTGACTTTAGGCTTCCCTGGCGGTCCAGTGGTTAAGAATCTGCCTTGCAATGTGAGAAACATGGGTTCAATCCCTGGTTCCAGAAGATTCCATAACCACGGAGCAACTAAGCCCAGTGTGCCACAACTACTGAGCCTGGACTCGAGCCCTCAAGCTGCAACTACTGAAGTCCAAGCATCCTAAAAGCCTGTGCTCCACAAGAAAAACCACCACACTAAGAAGCCCATGCACAACTGGAGAAGGCCCGGGCACAGCAACCAAGACCCAGCACAGCCAAAGAAAAAAGACCCTGACTTTAATCCACTGAAACCCGTTTCAGACTTCTGGCCTGCAGAACTAAGATAATGCTTTGGTGTTGCTTACATGAACTTAAGCCATGAACTTGGACAATTGAGTCCATCAACATGGATTCAATTTGTGATAATTAGTTACACCAGCAATGGGAAACTAATATACAGGGAATTAGTAATGGAGATCGGAGAAGGCAATAGCACCCCACTCCAGTACTCTTGCCTGGAAAATCCCATGGACGGAGGAGCCTGGTGGGCTGCAGTCCATGGGGTCGCTAAGAGTCGGACACAACTGAGCGACTTCACTTTTCATTTTCACGCACTGGAGAAGGAAATGGCAACCCACTCCAGTGTTCTTGCCTGAGAATCAAAGGGACGGGAGAGCCTGGTGGGCTGCCGTCTATGGGGTCGCAGAGAGTCGGACACGACTGAAGCGACTTAGCAGCAGCAGCAATGGAGATCAGAAACAGATACAGACCAGAGAATTAAACAAACGTGGGTCTCCTTGCTCAGAGCGTACTATCTCTAATAGGGGTCCAGGGGAAACTCTTCATTCTGAGTTTTCCAGGAGGAAAATTCTGCAGTATTAAAAAAAAGAGAGAGGAAGGTCGCCGGGTGGCCCTTGAGTCTTTTTCTCCTGGAGTAAACCTGTGCTGCGCGCCCCTCGCCACGCCCATCTTCAGGGTCCCGCTGGTTCTGCGGAAGTAATATCCCGACACCCCGCTGTCCGCCCCAAATAAACCCAGAGACCGCGGTTGCAGGCCGAGTGTTCGAAATCGCTCTGAGGCTTTTCCTTGCCGTTTGCTTTTCGGCCTTCGGCCCCAGAGACACCGCCTTTCGGGATATTTTCCTGCTTAAAACTTAACCATTAGTACCTACGCCTGTGCCTTGTAAAGTGCCCGGGCGCGAGGGGCATTCGGGCACGCCCACCTCCACCGCCTCACCCTGTCGGCCCCTGGAGGTCGCGTCGACAGCCCCGCTCCCGGAGAAGCCGCGTCCTCTCCCGGTCCTGGGATTCTGGAGAGCCCGCCCGGCCAGAGATCCCCTGGCTCCCAGCCTCTCTGCCCTCGCGTCTCCTCAGGCCGATCGTTCTGCCCCGCAGGCCTCCCTTCCTGATCAACTTCTAAAAACTTACATTGTCTGAGGAAGAAGCTGGGAAGAGGAGGAAAAAAGGCAAGAAAAGAGGAATGGCTCTTTCTCAGATTCATTCCTTGCCTGAGTGCTTTCTTCCCTTCATCTCATACATTTGAAATTTTCTCTGTGAAAAAAAGTGAGCTGTGCGGTGATATGAAGACGTTTCCCTCAGGTCCCTTTTTTACTTTTCTGTCCAAATGAGGAAGGATGGGCTGGATTGACCTTCAACCTTCCAACAGAGCCTCTCTATTCATAATGAAAAAGATTGCTCAGATCCTATTTCCAAGCTGACCCCTTACAATGTTTTTTGTACCGGTGGATATATATTTGAAATTCTGTATTTTTAAAATATTTTGCTGCAATCGTATAATAAAGAATTACCTGCTTGGTATCAGTTTGTCCCCCCCCCCCAAAAAAAAGAGAGAGCAATTATATTTTTTATGAGTTAAATTCATGCACATTTCTTTTTTGGTCCCTTCAGTGTTGGTATTTTGTTTGCTTCTCCCTTTTTTTTTGTTTCCTGTAGTATAACACAAATGTACATGTATACAGAGAAATGCACAAAAATCACCTTCACAAAGTAAACACATCTATGTAACCACCACCCAAATCAAGATACATAACCAGAAGCTTCAAAACTCATCTCATGCCCCCTCCCAGGTACTATTTCACCTCCCACTGATAATCACTACTCTGACTTTCAATCTATAGATGAATTTTTGCCTGTTTTTGAACCTTACATAAATGGACTCTTACATATGCATGCCTTTGTGTCTAGCTACTTTCATTTAACTTTATAGTTACGCGTCTGTATGTAGCAACTGTTTGTTTATTTTTATTGCTCTATAGTATTTCACTGTGTAAATATAAAGTAACTCACCCATTGTTTAAAAAGAAAAATTGTGCATTAAAAGTGGTTTCACGTCCTTCCAGGGTTTTTCAGATTCTTTATCTGCTAATAAGTAACTGTAAATCCCAAAGCAAGGATAAAACACCCAGTTTCTCAAATGTATTTGACCATGAAACTTTTTTTTCCTACAAAGCATCTTACAAGGCTAATATTTTGTAGGACATGCTCCAGGAAACCCTGGTCTGGAGCAACGGTTTTCAAACTGTGCTCTTTAAACCTCTGGGGTCCCAGATAGTGACTCAATACTGCTTAAGGGATAAGAGTTAGGTCAATTAGATCCCCATTTCTGCTTAAACACACCCTCCACTTGTATCTGTTTTAAGAAGGGATTTCACATATATGGGGTGTATATATGTATTAACTGCCCATGTGTCTATGATTGAAAAAAAAGGTTTTGGCTGCTTTAAAACCTGTGTTTGAAAAACCACATGTTTTCATGTGGCGGACCTCCCAGAAGGCCTCTGCACAGACTCCAGTTCCAAGCTACAAGGACTTGCTGACCTTATCCAGAGTTCATCACTTTTGCCATTACTGACTTGCCAGGTTCTGTCCAAGGGCCATCCACTGATTCTCTTAGTGGTGTTGTGGAAAGGGCTCAAAAAAGATCATTGACAGCTGTTCAACACAGATCAAGCAGATTAGTCCATAGGCAGCTTCTGTCCATGGAGTCAGAGGCTGAAAATAGATCATTACATGCCATAAAAGTCTGAAATTGCTTCCAACCAGGCACCATGGTTTAAGGATTAAGAGCATGGACTCCAGAGCCAGACTCCCTGGCTTCAGCTTCTGGCTCTGTCACTAACTAGCTGTGACCTTGGGCAAGTTTTTCAATACCCTCACATCTTAGTTTCCTCATCTTTAACATAGAGGCGAAGATAATAATAGCATGTACCTCATAGGCTTGATGAGGATGAAATGAGATCATGTTTGCGCAGCAACTGATACCAGGCTGGGCATCTAGAAAGCACCATATAATGTTTGTTAAATAAAACCAGGGTGGTTCTGTGAACTCATGGGTGGCAAAGCCTAACTCCGTGCATTTTAGTTATTTTACTGTTCAATGTTTTACCACTGCCCTTGAGTGAGGCTCTCTCTATGGCCGGCCATGCCCCTTATGAGTTAGGATCACACGGCCCTCCAAAATGGTGAGGGTTACCAGACTCAGGATTCCTTGGATCAATAATATTTCAAAAGCCATTTGGGGAATTCACTCAGGGTAACCATTTTAACTATGCCATTCAGGACATGAAAATAAACTACTGTCTACCATCACTACTATTTCACAAAAGGCGATTTCAACACCAAAGAAAGGAGGAAATATATAATCTCAGAATAAAAAACAGGGCTTTAGATTAAATTGACCTTAGTTTAAAAAAAAATCACACCCCTGTTCTGGTTTTTCCATTTCATCTTGAAAGGGCCAACTCCTGTCTGTGACCCAGCATTTGGATAACAGTGGTCTTGTGAGTCTCAGGACACATGGGCCATTATAACTTAAACACGTCCCTGAATGTCCAAGTCTCAAAGCTAGCAGTGAACACCCCAAACTGTGCAAAACCAGAAGACATTGGCTAATGATCCCAGGTAACACTGCCATGCTCAGAGGCAACAGATCACAGGGGAAGTGGGCAGAGTTTAGTTGTTCATGATAGCATCTGAGGTGCCTTTTAGAACCATGGCTCGATTCCAAGAAGCCAAGAAAGAGTGAGCTGCCTGGGTGTTCTAGGAAAAACCTCAAGTCTTTCCACATGTGTTTTTCCTTTACTCTCACACCACCACCACACGTACAATGCTTCTGACACCAGATCTGTGGGGTTTTCCCCCACACCAAGTGATTCTCTGTGGCACAGCGAGGGGTTCTACAATTAAACTCAGTTTCTACACTATCTACTAAAGACAGCATCAGATCCCACAGGTTAAAGACTCAGTCCCATGAGACTGCCTCCCCTTCCCACCAACCAAGTTTCAGATGCCAATCATAAGTAGTAGGCCCCTAGATTATCCACAATGTCTGTCTATTTGCTGTTCAGTTGCTAAGTCATGTTTGACTCTTTGTAACCCCATGGACTGCAGCACGCCAGGCTCCTCTGTCCTCACTGGTTTGAGCAAACCAGAGTTTGCTCAAATTCATGTCCATTGAGTTGGTGATGCTATCTAATCATTTCATCCTCCGCCATCGCGTCTGTCGAACTTGACTACAAACTGGAGGTTCCCATGACCTCTTCCTCCTTGGATTTCATTATTTGCTCAGAGACACATTTACTTAAATTTACCAATTTTAGGATACCACTCTAATGGCAGAAAGTGAAAATGAACTAAAGAGCCTCTTGATGAAGGTGAAAGAAGAGAGTGAAAAAGCTGGCTTAAAACTCAACATTCAAAAAACTAAGATCGGTAAATTAAAAAAAAAATTAATTAAAAAAAAATAAATAAATAAATTAAAAAAAAAAAAAAACAACTAAGATCGGGGCTTTCAGCCTCATCACTTAATAGCAAATAGATGGGAAAAAAACAGAAACAGTGACAGATCTTATTTTCTGGGGCTCCAAAATCACTGTGGACAGTGGTTGTAGCCACGAAATTAAAAGACGTTTGCTCCCTGAAAGAAAAGCTATGACAAACCTAGACAGCATATTAAAAAGCAGAGCTATCACTTTGCCAACAAATGTCAGTATAGTCAAAGCTATGGTTTTTCCAGGAGTCGTGTATGGATGTGAGAGGTGGACCAAAAACAAGGCTGAGCACTGAAGAATTAATGCTTTTGAATTGTGGTGCTGGAGAAGACTCTTCAGAGTCCCTTGGACAGCAAGGAGATCAAACCAGTCAATCCTAAAGGAGATCAGTCCTGGGTGTTCATTGGAAGGACTGATGCTGAAGCTGAAGCCCCAGTACTTTTGCCACCTGATGTGAAGAGCCAGTTCATTGGAAAGGACCCTGATGCTGGCAAAGAGTGAGGGCAGGAGGAGAAGGGGGTAACAGAGGATGAGATGTAGATGGCCTCACCAACTACTCAATGGACATGAGTTTGAGCAAACTCTGGGAGACAGTGAAGGACAGAAAAGCCTGGTATGCTGCAGTTCATGGGGTCACAAAGAGCTGGCTAGGACTTAGCAACTGAACAACAATGATAAAGGACACAGATGACCAGCCAAACAAAAAGACACTTAAAGCGATGTCTGGGAGGGTCTGAGTAGCGAAGTTTTTGTCCCAGTGAACTCGGAGTGTATCAGCCTCCTAGCATGTGGATGTGTTCACCAACCTGGAAGCTCCCTCAGCTCCATACCTTTGAGATTTTTATGAAGGCTTCATCATGTAGGCATGACTGATTATTAATTCCATTTCCAGCCCTTCTCCCTTCTTCAAGAAAATTGGAGGCAGGGATGAAAATTCCAAGCTTCTAATCCTGGCTTGGTCTTTCCAGTTAGGTCATCCAGGAGCCATCCAGACCCCACCAAGAGTCTCATCATTAGAACAAAAAACACTCTCATCTCCAAGGAAACTACAAGAGTTTGGGGAGCTCCGTGCCAGGAACCAGGGAAAGAGACCAATATGTGTTTTCTGTTACCTCACTCTGGGTGCACAGGCACAGTGAGAGAGGCCAGGGGCTGTCATGCTGGCCCTGCTGCTGACCCAACTGTGTAATTTTCAGTGAGGTCCTCAACCATCCAGAGGCTTGTTTTTCTCTTCTACAAAATGGGGGCAGTAATGCCTGCTTTGTATTTCTCAAGGTTGTTTTGGGACTCATATAAGTAAAGGCTATGAATATGGTGCTGAAGCACCAGAAAGGAATGGATATTTGTGACTCTCAGTCCCCACCCCCTTCTAGTCAGGGCCCCAAGTTTCCCCACCAAGTCTATACCAAGGATCCTTCCTTCCACCCTCTCCTCCAGGCCAAATAGGACTCCACAGTACAACACCCTAGGGTTGACTCCAAGGCCTTGGGTAAGAGCAGTGGGGTAAGGAGAAGCCAATTTTTTCTTGCTCAGAGTCCTGGTCCCTCAGGTCCTTCCAGGAAGGAGGAAGCTCCTAAGTATTAAACATTCAGGAATTCACAATCACTCTCGGAATTCCAGCTTAGTGAGCCTGTTCAATAATGCTTCCTGCTAAACTAACAAAGAGTGATAGCAGAAGAATGCTAGGAGACATTCCATCCCTCTGGCTCCAGACAGTCCTGGCAGCTCAACTTGTTATATCAATGCGTTATATCTGGAAGAAACTTTAGATCCGTGGCTCTTAATTCTGGCTGAACATTAGAATCACCAGGGGAGCTTTTAAAAAATACCTGTGTCTGGCTGTTCCTCACACTAATTAAATCAGAATCTTTGAGAGAGGGACCTAGACATCTGTATTTTTAAAGCTCCCCAGATGACTGCAAGGTGCAACCTAGTTTGAGAACCACTGCTATAGAGGATCCAGGTCAAACACCTCACTTTACAGAAGGAAAAACTGAGGCTGTGGGAGTTTAAGATTTTTGTCCCTATTTAAGATAGGGACAGAATAGGGTCGTTATACAGGTAGTTGCAAAAGTCCCAGTATGGGACTATAGAGAGGGAAACCTAGGAAACGATGGGAGACCACTGTAAGTTCATGATCGCTCTAGAATGCTATTGGCACATGGTAGAATGTAGCAGGCTCACCTATAAAGCCATAAATAAAAGCACGAGATATGCCCCAGGTTATTAGGTGAAAGAAAAATGTCACCACCCTTCTACTGATTTAAAAAGCACTGTGACAGTCCTCGTTTGATTTCATAGGGTCAGACAATCTCCTGCCCAATATGAAGGAGGGACTAGTGAAGTAAGTTTGACATCTACTTGAAGAAGGCGATCTTTCACCCCTCCTCCACTTTCCTTTGATTATAAAATTGTAGCCCACTTAATCCTCAGAGCAGAGCCCCGTCGCTTGCCCACTTGTCTCTCTCTCACAAGCATCTTGTATTAACAAATCTACTTCTTGCCTATCACTCTGCCTCTTGCTGAATTCCTTCTGCACTGAGACACAAAGAACATGAGCCTCAGTAAGTCCAGACATCAGATGAGTGATTCTAATTAAAAGACTGTGGGTTCAAGTCCCAATCTGAGGTACACAGTTTCAGCACAACTGATTAGTTTGTGATATCAATCCAACAAGTTGATGATAACTACATTTCATTATTGTGCATTTCCTCTGGGCCAAAGTAACCACCAATCACTTTGCAAACATAATCTCAATAAACCATAATAATTTCATGAGAGAGGTGAGGCCCACGGAGTTTTAACTAGTTCTCTTAAGGTCAAAACAACTGAACAGCAGCAGAGATTCCAGTTCAATAGTTCAACTAAGTTTGAGCTGTGCACAGATGACAAGACAGGGATAGCGTCCTGCCCTTAAGAAATTTACCGTCTACCTGGAGGGACAGGACACAAGTGAGACACTTATAACACGCTTTGTTAACCGTTCTAGTAAAAGTCAACAATGGAAGGACAACGAAATCACCTAACTCTGGGAAAGGTCAAAGAAGTCTTCTTAGAGGAGGAAGTATTGAAGAAGTCTTAAAGGTGAATAAAAGTTTAGTGAAAAGCAAAGAGGGACAGAATGTGGGACTGGCCAGTGTAAAGAATGGTGAATGCTCAGAGCTATGAGGTAATTCATAATGACTTGATGAGTACATTTGGGTGGAGCTATCACCAAGAGGTGAGACTGAGGAAGTACAGAGACTAGATCATTAAGGAGTCTGAAAGAGGGAACCCTAGCAGGATTATAAACAGATAGTGGAAGGATATAAATGCTTGTGTGTAAAAGGTTATCGCAAGATATGATATCAAGAGCACAGGCAACAAAAGAAAAAACAGAAAAAAGTAGATTAAAAACTTTTGTGCATCAAAGTATACTCTGAACAGAGAAAAAGGACAACTCATGCAATGAGCCAACAACAACGAAAAAATCCAATTCGAAAATAGGCAAAGGACTTGAATTGATTTTTCTTCAATAAAGATATATAAATGCCTAATAAGCATATGAAAAGATGTTCAATAACGCTAAACATTAGGGTAATTCAAACCAAAACCAAAATGAGATATCACCTCACAGCCAGTAGGATGGCTATAATTTAAAAAAAAGAAAATGACAAGTGTTGGTGAGAATGTGGAAAAATTGGAACACTTCTATATTTCTGGTGGGAGTGTAAAATGGTGCAGCTGCTGTGGAAAACAGTAGGGCGGTTCCTCAAAAAATTAAAAATAGAATCACCATATGGTCCAGCAATTCCACTTCTGGGTATGTACCCAAAAGAATTGAAAGCAGGATCTCAAGAGCTATCTGTCCACTCACGTTCATAGCAACATTACTCATAATAGCTGAAAGGTAAAAGCAACCCAAGGTCCATCTAGTCAAAGTTATGGTTCTTCCAGTGGTCATGTATGGATGTGAGAGTTGGACTACAAAGGAAGCCGAGCGCTGAAGAACTGATGCTTTTGAACTGTAGTGTTGGAGAAGACTCTTGAGAGTCCCTTGAACGTCAAGGAGATCCAACCAGTCAATCCTAAAGGAAATCAGTCCTAAATATTCATTGGAAGGACTGATGCTGAAGCTGAAGCTTCAAGACTTTGGCCACCTGATGCAAAGAACTGACTCATTGGAAAGGACCCTGATGCTGGGAAAGATTGAAGGCGGGAGGAGAAGGGAATGACAGAGGATGAGATGGTTGGATGACATCACGGACTCAATGGACATGAGTTTGAGTGAGCTCTGGGAATTGGTGATGGACAGGGAGGCCTGGCGTGCTGCAGTCCACAGGATCACAGAGTCGGACACGACTGAGTGACTGAACTGAACTGAACTGAACTGAAAAGCAACCCAAGGGATGAATGAATAAATAAAACGTGGTATACATATGTACAAGAGACCATTATTCAGCATTAAAAAGGAAAAAAATTCTGGTACATGTTACGTTATGGATGAACCTTGAACCTCACTGTGTTAAGTGAAATAGCTGTGCTGTGTGCTCCGTTGCCAGGCTCCTCTGTCCATGAAAGGACAAATACTGCATGAAGTACCTAGAGTAGTCATATTCATAGAGATAGAAGATAGAATAATGGTTACCAGGAGCCAGGGGGATGGGTCAGTTCAGTTCAGTCCCTCAGGCATGTCCAAATATTTGCAACCCCATGGACTGCAGCACGCCAGGCTTCCCTGTCCATCATCAACTCCTGGAGCTTGCTCAAACTCCAGGTGATGTCCATTGAGTCAGTGATTCCATCCAACCATCTCATCCTCTGTCGTCCCCTTCTCCTCCTGCCTTCAGTCTTTCCCAGCATCAGGGTCTTTTCCAATGAGTCAGCTCTTCGCATCAAGTGGCCAAAGTATTGGAGCTTCAGTTTCAGCATCAGTCCTTCCAGTGAATATTCAGGACTGATTTCCTTTAGGTTGACTGGTTTGATTTCCTTACTGCCCAAGGGACTCTCAAAAGTCTTTTCCAACACCACAGTTCAAAAGCATCAGTTCTTCAGCACTCAGCTTTCTTTTTGGTCCAACTCTCACATCTGGACATGACTACTGGAAAAACTTTTGACTAGTCAAAAAAGCTTTGACTAGACGGACTTTGCTTTTTAATATGCTGTCTAGGTTGGTCATAGCTTTTCTTCCAAGGAACAAGCATCTTTTAATTTCATGGCTGCAGTCATGATCTGCAGTGATTTTGGAGCCCCAAAATAATAAAGTCTGTCACTGTTTCCATTGTTTCCCCATCTATTTGTCATGAAGTGATGGAACCAGATGCCATGATGTTTGTTTTTTGAACATCGAGTTTTAAGCCAGTTTTTTCACTCTTCTTTTTCACTTTCATCAAAAGGCTCTTTAGTTCCTCTTCGATTTCTGCCATAAGAGTGTTGTCATCTGCATATCCGAGGCTATTGATATTTCTCCTGGCAATCTTGATCCCAGCTTGTGCTTCATCCAGCCTGGCATTTCGCATGATGTACTCTGAAAATAAGTTAAATAAGCAGGGTGACAACATATAGTCTTGATGTACTCCTTTCCCAATTAGGAACCAGTCTGTTGTTCCATGTCTAGTTCTAATTGTTGCTTCTTGACCTGCATACAGGTTTCTCAGGAGGAAGGTAAGATGGTCTGGTATTCCCATCTCTTTAAGAATTTTCTATAGTTTGCTATGATCCACACAATCAAAGGCTTTAGAGTAGTCAATGAAGCAGAAGTGAAGTGAAGTGAAGTCACTCAGTCGTGTCCGACTCTTTGCGACCCCATGGACTGTAGCCTACCAGGCTCCTCTGTCCATGGGATTTTCCAGGCAATAGTACTGGAGTGGATTGCCATTTCCTTCTCCAGGGGATCTTCCCGACCCAGGGATCAAACCGGGGTCTGCCTCATTGTAGACAGACACTTTACCATCTGAGCCACCAGGGAAGTCCAAGAAGTACATGTTTTTCTAGGATTCTCTTGCTTTTCCTATGATCCAATGGATGTTGGCAATTTGATCTCTGGTTCCTCTGCCTTTGCTAAATCTAGCTTGAACATCTGGAAGTTCTCAGTTCATGTACTGTTGAAGCCTAGGTTGGAGAATTTGAGCTTTACTTTGCTAGCATGTGAAATGAGTGCAACTGTGTGGTAGTTTGAACATTCTTTGGCATTACCTTTCTTCGGGACTGGAATGAAAACTGACCTTCTGCAGTCTTGTGGCCACTGCTGAGTTTTTCAAATTTGCTGGCATATTGAGTGCAGCACTTTCACAGCATCATCTTTTAGGATTTGAAATAGCTCAGGGGAATTCCATCACCTCCACTAGCTTTGTTCCTAGTGATACTTCCTAAGGTCCACTTGACTTCGCACTCCACGATGTCTGGCTCTAGGCAAGTGATCACACCATCATGGTTATCTGGGCCATTAAAATCTTTTGTATAGTTCTGTGTATTCTTGCCACCTCTTCTTAATATCTTCTGCTTCTGTTAGGTCCATACCATTTCTGTCCTTTATTGTGCCCATCTTTGTATGAAATGTTCCCTTGGTATCTCTAATTTCTTGATGAGATCTCTAGTCTTTCCCACTCTATTGTTTTCCTCTATTTCTTTGCATTAATCACTGAGGAAGGCTTTCTTATCTCTCCTTGCTGTTCTTTGGAACTCTGCATTCAGATGGGTATCTCTTTCCTTTTCTCCTTTGCCTTTCACTTCTCTTTTCTCAGCTATTTGTAAGGTCTTCTCAGACAACCATTTTACCTTTATGATTTTCCTTTTCTTGGGGATGTTTTTGATCACCACCTCCTGTACAATGTTATGAATCTCCATGCACAGTTCTTCAGGCACTCTATCAGGTTTAAACCCTTGAATCTATTTGTCACTTCCACTGTACAATAGTAAGGAATTTGATTTAGGTCATACCTGAATGGTCTAGTGGTGTTCCCTACTTTCTTCAATTTAAGTCTGAATTTGGCAATAAGGAGTTCATGATCTGGGCCATGGTCAGCTCCCGGTTTTGTTTTGTTTTGAGATGGATGGTGGTAGTGATTTCACAACGTGAATATACTTGATGCCACTTAACCATACAGATTAAAATGGTAAATTTTATGTTATGTGGATTTTACCACAAAAAAATTAGGACAATAGCATTAATATGGAAATGCAAAGAGGAGATCACTTAAAAAGCTAATGCCCAGGGGCAAAGAATCCAGTAAGAGGCTGCTAATGTAAGACAGCGGCAGCGAAGTAGTAGGGGACATACACTAGAGATCTCTAGGAGGTGAATGGCTGGATGGGGTGTCAGAAAGAATGAGGATCTGAAAGGCTACTCCCAAAGTCCTGATATGAAGGAATGATGAACAGTGGTATCCATCACCAAGACAGGGCCCACAAACTTGATGGGAGAGGAACAGGCTTCTGAGAAGATGCTGAGTTCAGCTTTGGACAAGCTGAATTTGAAGTACCTGAAGAATGTATGCTGTGCTTAGTTGCTCAGTCCTGTCTAACTCTTTGCCGCCCCATGGACTGTAGCCTGCAAGGCTACTCTGTCCATGGGGATTCTCCAGGCAAGAATACTGGAATGGGTTGCCACGCCCTCCTCCAGGTGATCTTCCTAACCCTGGGATCAAACCCAGATCTCCCACATTGCAGGCAAATTCTTTACTGTCTGAGCCACCAGGAAAGCCCACCTGGAGAATATCCAGCGGCACTATCTTAAAGAAATCAGATATACTACAAATTGATCTCAGAAGGTTTGATATTTTACGTATGATAATAGTATTATGGTTATTTTTTTAAAGTTTGTATCTTTTGTAGAAAGTAGGAGTGAATGGTGCAGGGCTGGCCATGGGGTGATAGTTCTTCAGTTCAGTTCAGTTCAGTCGCTCAGTCATGTCCAACACTTTGCAACACCATGAACTGCAGCATGCCAGGCCTCCCTGTCCATCACCAACTCCCAGAGTTCACTCAAACTCACGTTCATCAAGTCAGTGATGCCATCCAGCTATCTCATCCTCTGTCATCCCCTTTTCCTCCTGCCCCCAGTCCCTCCCAGCATCAGAGTCTTTTCTAGTGAGTCAACTCTTCGCATGAGGTGGCCAAAGTACTGGAGTTTCAGCTTTAGCATCATTCCTTCCAAAGAACATCCAGGGCTGATCTCCTTCAGAATGGACTGGTTGGATCTCCTTGCAGTCCATGGGACTCTCAAGAGTCTTCTCTAACACCACAGTTCAAAAGCATCAATTCTTCGGTGCTCAGCTTTCTTCACAGTCCAACTCTCACATCCATACATGACTACTGGAAAAACCATAGCCTTGACTAGATGAACCTTTGTTGGCAAAGTAATGTCTCTGCTTTTGAATATGCTATCTAGGTTGGTCATAACTTTTCTTCCAAGGAGTAAGCGTCTTTTAATTTCATGGCTGCAGTCACCATCTGCAGTGATTTTGGAGCCCAAAAAATAAAGTCTGACACTGTTTCCACTGTTTCCCCACCTATTTCCCATGAAGTGATGGGACCGGATGCCATGATCTTCGTTTTCTGAATGTTGAGCTTTAAGCCAACTTTTTCACTCTCCTCTTTCACTTTCATCAAGAGGCTTTTTAGTTTCTCTTCATTTTCTGCCATAAGGATGGGTCATCTGCATATCTGAGGTTATTGATATTCCTCCCAGCAATCTTGATTCCAGCTTGTGCTTCTTCCAGCCCAGCGTTTCTCATGATGTACTCTGCATATAAGTTAAATAAGCAAGGTGACAATATACAGCCTTGACGTACTCCTTTTCCTATTTGGAACCAGTCTGTTGTTCCATGTCCAGTTCCAACTGTTGCTTCCTGACCTGCATATAGGTTTCTCAAGAGGCAGGTCAGGTGATCTGGTATTCCCATCTCTTTCAGAATTTCCCACAGTTTATTGTGATACACACAGTTCTTAGGGCTGAGTTACGGTACAAAGAGATTCATTATGCAATTCTATCTACTCTGGGGACTGATCAAAAATCACCATAATAAAAAGTTTAGAAAACAACAATAAAGAGAGAAATAAAACTGTAGAGCAGAAATAAAGACATTATTTTATTATCAACAATGATAATACAAAGGACTACCACTTAGGGGGTCTCTGTGGCAGGCACCTTGCTGGGCCCCTTCCATGTACTTTTCATGAGAACTCTCATTTTACTACAGTTCAGAGATGCCAGGTGTCTTGTATAACAAGCAGCAAACTTTAGATTATATGAGGTATAATCAGAGGGAGCAAATAAAACAGGAAACTAAAAGGGCTAAACAAGGAAAAGTATGGACTGCTTACACTTGAGAATAGGAAGAGGACCTATACCTCCCACTTATAAAGAAGGCGGTAGGTAGAGTACTTTGCAAACCAAGAAGAAACAGAGATTCACTAAAAAAGGAGTGGCTGTTACTGTCAATTACCACACAAAGTGCAGGCAAGATAACAACTAAAAACTGCTCACTGTTTTTTTACAGTTAGGAGGCTGGGAGTACCTTAAGCCTTGGGCAGAACTGCCATAATGATGGGGCTAGAAACCAGGTTGGGAGTAAGTGGGTAGCAAATTGGGCCTACTCTTTTGATAAGATATGCTGTGAAGGGAACTTGAAAAATTGGTGTTATATTGTGATCTATAATAAGAAATACATATTTGGTCTTCATGTATTTCTAGCAGAGCTTCTAAAACCCTTGGAATTTCCTAAGTGATGAAAGTGATAAAGATGTCTTTTGTTAATGAGGTAACTCTTGGACCACTCCTAAAGGATGGGGTTGTCTGCCAGGAGAATCAACCACGTTTTTAGAGGGGTGGAACTCTTCCACACTTCTAGGGATGGGAGAGGGGGCCAGAGATCGAATCAGTTACCAATGGCCAATGATTTAATCATTCATGCTTATATAATGAAGCCTCCATAACACCCCAAAAGGATGGGGTTTATAGCACTTCCAAGTTGGTGAACATCTCTTTCCATGTGGCTATCTGAGTTATATCTTTTTAAAATAAACCAGTTAAAAAAAAAAGAAACCTCCCTAGTGGTCCAGAGTTAAGAATGTGCTTCTACTGAAGGGGGCGAAGGTTCAATCCCTGGTCAGGAACTAAGATCCCTCATGCTGGCACGGCCAAAAATTTTTTTTTTTAATAAATAGATAAAAACCTCAAAAAAACATACAACTAAACCAGTGATTTAATAAGTAAATGTGTCTCTGAGTTCTATAAGCCACTCTAGCCAATTAATCAAACCCAAGGAAGGAGGAAAAGAGGAGAGCAAAAAAGTTGGCTTAAAACTCAACATTCAGAAAACTAAGATCATGGCATCTGGTCCCATCACTTCATGGCAAATATAAGGGGAAAAGTAGAAACAGTGGCAGATTTTATTTTCTTGGGCTCCAAAATCACTTTGGACAGTCAATGCAGCCATAAAATTAAAAGACGCTTGCTCCTTGGAAGAAAAGCTATGACAAACCCAGACAGCATGTTAAAAAGCAGAGATATCACTCTGCTGACAAAGGTCCACATAGTTAAAGCTGTGGTTTTTCCAGGAGTCATGTATGGATGTGAGAGTTGGACCATAAAGAAGGCTGAGCACTTTATGAATTGATACTTTTGAACTGTGGTGCTGGAGAAGACTCTTGAGAGTCTCTTGGACAGCAGGAGATCAAACCAGTCAATCCTAACGGAAATCAACCCTAAATATTCATTGGAAGGACTGATGCTGAAGCTGAAACTCCAATACTTTGGCCACCTGATAAGAAGAGCCGACTTACTGGAAAAGACCCCGAATATGGGAAAGACTGAGAGCAGGAGGGGAAGGGGATGACAGAGGATGAGATGGTTGGATGGCATCACCGACTCAGTGGACATGCGTTTGAGCAAATTCTGGGAGATGGTGAAGGACAGGGAAAACTGGCGTGCTGCGTTCATGGAATCTCAAAGAGTCGGACACAACTGAGAGACTGAACAAGAACAAGGCCAGAGGGGCTGTGGGAACCTCTGACTTATAGCCAGTTGGTCAGAAGCACAGATCACACCTGGGATTTCAATTGGCATCTGAAGGCAGTTGGGCAGTCTTGTGGGATTGAGCCCCTAACCTGTGGGATCTGATGCTATCTCTGGGTAGTTCGTGTCAGAACTGAATTGAGTTTCAGGACACCTAGCTGGTATCCAAGGATGGTTTGGTAGTGTGGGGAAACCTCCACACATCAGAATTGGTCCCAAACCATAATGAGCTAATAACTAGAGGAAGGTAGCCCCAAAGGTGAGAGAAGCTTGACTGTGTTGGTGTGGGGAGGGAAACAGCCAGAGGAGGGACTGAAGACACAGTGCCAAGAGGTCAGGAGAGGGGAGTCCAGCGCCCAGGTGACAGACTGCCTTGGATGGGAGGAGCGGCACCTCCCTGGGGAAGGGGGAGAAGAACGGAGGCTATCTGTGGGCTGGGGCTTAGAAAAGGGATGAGGGAGTCATGACATCAGAGCGCAGGTGAACTGGGAGTGGGGGCAGTGAGTAAGACGAAGGCAAGGAGGGGTTCTGGCCAGAGACCGGCATGTTGGCATTTCTGAGCTGGAGCAGTCATGACAAGGTCCAGGGTGTGCCAGGCTGAGGTGGCAGTTGTGGCGCCAGAGTTAAAAGGTCAAGAATTATGGCATGGGTGATCCTGAGGAAGAGAGATGAAGGGGAGAAAAAAGTCTGGTGGGTTCCATCCTCAGAGAGATCAGGGGAAAGCAGTTCCCTGGTTTAAGACAGAATCACATTTTGAGATTTTGAAAAATAATTCTAAGTCCTACACCTCTTGAGGCTAGTCTAAACACCTCTTGCCAAAATGTAAATCTGTAGCTTCCTCAAGAGTAGACCAAATATTTAGATCCCGTAACAGCCCAAAACCGTGGATCAGGAAACCTGCACGATTAACCCCTGGCTCTGTGGTTAAATCTACCTTTCTGAGTTAGACTGGGGCCTGCTCTCCATTCATTCATTCAGCAAACATGCCTTCTTTCTGCCAGGTCCCAGAGATTCAACAACAAATGATCTTTATGGAGCTCACAAACAAGCAGAGGAACCAATCCTGACAATGCGAGAATTCTAGGGCAGAGGGAGTAGGTTAGAAAGCGCGGTGTGGCTGTGTGAACACAAAGATAGGAACCCAGACGGGGGAAGGAGCACAGAAGAGTTAACATGAGATGAATCTTAAAGAAGGAGCAGAGAGCACCAGTCTGGGAACTGCAAGAAGGCCATTCTTGGAAGAGGAACAACATGTGAAAGGGCACCAAGGGCCCGCACAGTCATGAAAGATAACAATCTGGCTTGGTAGAACTGCAGTTCTTAAATGGTTGTCTGCACAAGAATTGGCCTCAAGTACTCCAGCCCCTGACAGCAGTGGATTTGGTAGGGTAGGAATCTGCATTTTTATCATTTTTTATTTTTTCTAAATTTCAGCTCCCCATGACAATCCTTATTCTTTTATTTTAAAAAATAGTCGCTTATTTTAAAATTTTTTATTTAGTATTTATTTATCTTTGGCTGCCTTGGGTCTTCATTGTTGCATGGGCATTCTCTAGTTGCAGCGACCAGGGGCTCTAGCTCTCTAGCTGCAGTGAGCAGGCTTCTCACTGCAGTGGCTTCTTGCTGTGGAGCACAGGCTCTAAAGTGTGTGAGCTTCAGTAACTGTGGCACATGGACTCAATAGCTGTGGTTCCCAGGCTTAGTTGCCCCGTGGCATGTGGGATCTTCCCAAAGCAGGGATCAAACTGTGTCCCCTGGACTGGCAGGTGGATTCTTAAATCAAACTGGACTACCAGGGAAGTCCTAGAACCTGCATTTTTTAAAACAAATGTCCTCTATGCTTCTGAGGACAGTTCACACTGCAGAACCCTGGGGGAGAACACAGGGTTGCTGGTGGGAAGGAGTGAAGGATGGGATAAGGCAGAAATTTTGGTCAGGACCACAGTGCTAAGGATGGGGGCTCAGGCTATAAGCAGTGAGGCACCTTTTGGGAGTGCCCTGATGACCTCTGTCCTAGAAATCCTAGTCTGGAGGTAGTACTGGCAAGAGCCTGGAGAAAAGGAGGGTTGCTACATTCAAGCAAGACATGAAGTGTTTCTTCAAAGGAAAGTGTTATTTAGAGATCAAACTACAATGAGGACCTGATCCTACCACCTACTCTCTAGCTGGGGGTGCAGCCAAGAGGCCCTTGGGCTCCTAGGAGACAAAATCTCTTCTGAGGGAACAAATAGTGACAGCCACGATGGCCCACAGAGTGCACACAAGCCTACGCAGAATCCAGGCTAGGGGGCCACTCTCTGTGGTTCTGAGGCCTGTGCTGAGTCATCTCTCACCGGAACAGGCTTCTCAGAGACCCTGGGATCTTGCTTCACATGCTGCTGCTTGGATTCCCCTTGGTTTCCAGGCCAAGAAAGGAGAAAGAATAAACACTAACCAAAGGTGCCCAGCCCCAACCCCTTCCCCTTCTCTCTTCACTCCTCACCCTAGAAGTTGGGATAAACAACTGATTTCCCAGTTTCACAATCCTCTTGGCCGCTCCTGCAGAATAAGGGCAGAGGTAAACACCTCTTAGAATCAGTCCAAGGCTGGAAGGGACTGGATGTTAACCCGGGAGGGGCGTCAGGGAGGGGGCCAGCCTGGCTAACCTGAAGCCCTCATCACCACCCAGTTCTGGCTCCCTGGGAGGGGCTCTCACCACACCAGACTGCCTGGTAACTTCCTGGTCGACTGACACAAGGGTGACCTCGCACAAAACTACTCCCTTTCCTGGGCGTTGGCTTCCTCTGTAAAATGATGGAGTTGGACTCAAAGAAACTTATCCAGTTCTGCCATTCCTGGACTGATTGGGCTAAAGTGATTGGGGCCAAATATCCTCCTTGCAACGTGCCCAGGAGCTTCGCTGGTGGCTCAGATGGTAAGGAGTCTGCCTGCAATGCAGGAGACCCAGGTTCAAACACTGGGTCAGGAAGATGCCCTGAAGAAGGAAATGGCAACCCACTATAGTATGCTTGCCTGGAGAATCCCATGGACAGAAGAGCCCAGCTAGCCCCAGTTCATTGGGTTGCAGACACAACTGAGCACCTAACATTTCATTCAAGATGCTCAGGAGGGCCAGGAGCTATTTCAGGTACTCTGAAGACACAAAGATCCATTTATTTATTATTTTCTGAACACTCTCCTGTGTGCAAATAACCAGTCAATCCTAAAGGAAATCAGTCCTGAATATTCATTGGAAGGACTGATGCTGAAGCTCAAACTCCAATGTTTTGGCCACCTGATGCAAAGAACTGACTCACTGGAAAAGACCCTGATGCAGGGAAAGATTGAAGGCAAGAGGAGAAGACTAGAGAGGATGAGATAGGTGGATGGCGTCACCGACTCAATGGACATGAGTTTGAGCAAGCTCCATGAGTCAGTGATGGACAGGGAAGCCTGGCGTGCTGCAGTCCATGGGGTCGCAAAGAGTCGGACACGACTGAGTGACTGAACTGAACTGAACTGCTATGTGCAAATAATAAGAACAGCCATTGTTTTCAAGTGCTGTCTATGTGCCAGCATTATGCTAAGCATTTTACACTTATTTGCCCATCACAACAACCCAACAAAGTGGGAACTATTATTATATTTCATAAATGAAAAAACTTGAGGCTCAGAGAGACTAAGTATCTTGTCTAAGAACATTCAGCTGGTAAAACAGCAGAATGCATATCAGCTCCAGGTCGGTGAGCTTCAAAGACCAGGGTCTTTCCATTCCATCACACTTTACAATGCTGGTCAACCAAGGATTAATTTGTTGTTGCTGTCGTTTAGTTGCTAAGTCATGGACTCTTGTGACCCCATGGACTGAAGCGCACCAGGCTCCTCTGTCCATGGGATTTCCCAGTTAAGAATATTGGAGTGGGTTGCCATTTCCTTTCCCAAGGGAATATTCTCAACCCAGGGATCAAACCCGTGTCTCCTGCATTGGCAGGTGGATTCTTTACCACCGAGCAACATGGGAAGCCCGAAGGATTAGTTAGGTGCAGATCTTGGCCTATACTGAAGTGGACGCAGGGGAGAGAAAGAGGAAGGACAGATCAAGTGATTATTGAAATTATTTTATTTTATTTTCTGGCAGCACCTCAAGGCTTATGGAATCCTAGTTCCCCAACCAGAGATCAAACTCATGCCTTTGGCAATGAAAGCATGGAGTCCTAATCAGTGGACCACCAGGGAATTCCTGATTACTTACTAAATGAGAATAAGAATAGTACCTATGTCAACTGGTGGTTGTGAGAATTAAATGATTAATACATTCATAAGTGCTTTAAAAAGACAGCTACTAATATATACCATTTACTATTGTTATTAACAAATGTTTTATATATATAGATATATAGTAAATTGCCATTTTAAAATGTGGCAATGTATACACACCATAAAATTTACCCTTTTAACCATTTTTAAGTGAACAGTTCAGTGGCATTAAACACAAACATATTGTTGTGCAACCATCACCACTATCTATCTCCAGAACTTTTTCATCTTCTCCAGCTGAAATTCTGCCATTGGTCTTTAAATAATTATTAATGCAAATCATTATGATGCTAAATATTTGCATGCTCCTATCCCCTTGACAAAATGCTATAGGCTGCAGAGGAGGGCACAGGGTTGGAGATCGTAGCCCTGGGTTCAAATTCAGATTCCTTCACAGTCTATTTGAACTTTAAAATTCTCAACATCTGTTTCTCCATGAGGATGAGACTAATACACGGAGACCACACAAGGCTGTGATTAGTATTAAATTCGGTCACTGAGGAAAAAGCACATCACAACAGCCATACAAAGAGCTCCACCCCTTTGATTGGTGGATAGATTCTTTTAAGTCCCCAGCTCAGCACCTGGCACAAAAAAGGAACTCAGAAATCTACACCAACCAGAGCAGCTCAAAGCTGTTGGGCCACACTGACCCCTGGTGGTAGCCCAAACCTGTGCACCATGGCTGGCCTCCCAGGTACAGTTCAGTTCAGTTCACTCAGTAGTGTCCGACTCTTTGCAATCCCATGAATCGCAGCACACCAGGCCTCCCTGTCCATCACCAACTTCCGGAGTTCACTCAGACTCACGTCCATCGAGTCAGTGATGACATCCAGCCATCTCATCCTCTGTCGTCCCCTTCTCCTCCTGCCCCCAATCTCTCCCAGCATCAGAGTCTTTTCCAATAAGTCAACCCTTCGCATGAGGTGGCCAAAGTATTGGAGTTTCAGCTTTAGTATCATTCCTTCCAAAGAAATCCCAGGGTTGATCTCCTTCAGAATGGACTGGTTGGATCTCCTTGCAGTCCGAGGGACTCTCAAGAGTCTTCTCCAACACCACAGTTGAAAAGCATCCATTCTTCGGCGCTCAGCCTTCTTCACAGTCCAACTCTCACATCCATACATGACTACTGGAAAAACCATACCCTTGACTAGACGGACCTTAGTCGGCAAAGTAATGTCTCTGCTTTTGAATATACTATCTAGGTTGGTCATAACTTTTCTTCCAAAGAGTAAGTGTCTTTTAATTTCATGGCTGCAGTCACCATCTGCAGTGATTTTGGAGCCCAAAATAATAAAGTCTGACACTGTTTCCACTGTTTCCCCATCTATTTCCCATGAAGTGATGGGACCGGATTAAGGGCTAACCGGGAATGGCTCCTGGAGGAGGGCATGGCTACTCACTCCAGTATTCTTGCCTGTAGAATGCCGTGGCCAGAGGAACTTGGCGGCTACAGCCCATAGGGCGGCACACAGTTGAACACGACTGAAGCCACTTAGCACGCACAAACGGATAAGACCACGGGCCGGCTGGAAACAAGAGGGAAACCAAAGGTCACTGCTTGGAGGGGCTTTTCCTTCTCACTTGATTCTCTCATTGACCCAGGACGTTCTCCAAGCTCAACTCTATGTTCCAAACGGGCCACTCTCCTTTCTGTACTCTTGACTTTCTCTTACCACTTTTGCTCCTGTTGGAACACACCCCCAACACCACTTTGGGGACTCCATCAGAGACTCTGAATCTCCATCAGACCTGCTCGCGTCTACCTCATTCAGAAGGCTGCCCTGGAGTGTTCCAGCCAGGGTCTCCTTCACTCCTTTTTTAACCTCTACAGAACTCACAGCCCGTACTTAACTATGTGCTGTGTATATTTCTCTCCCAAGTTTGCTTCCTTGATATAATTTCCTTGTTTTCTTAAAGTTTCCCAGGGTCTACAGAGCAAGAACTGAAGTGACAGACAGGGCTCCTTAAAAGTCATACTTTTTGTTTTTGAAGTATAGTTGATTTACAGCATTAGTTTCAGGTATACAGTGTAGTAATTCAAAATTTTTATAGATTATACTCCATTTAAGGTTATAAAATATTGGTGCTATATATATCCTTGTATGTTATTCATTTTATACATAGTAGTTTGTACCTCTTAAGCCCTTACCCCTATCTTGCCCCCACCTCCCCACAGATAACCGCTAGTTTTTTCTCTATATTTGTGAGTCTGTTTTTGTTTTGTTATATTCGCTCATTTATTTTTTAGATTTCACATAGAAGTTATAACATACAGTATTTGTTTTCCTCTGTCTGCCTTGTCTCATAACACTCTCCAGGTCCATCCATGCTCTTGTGAATGGCAAAATTTCATTCTTTTTATGACTGAGTAGTATTCCTGTGTGTGTGTGTGTGTGTGTGTGTGTGTGTGTGTGAGAGAGAGAGAGAGAGAGAGAGACATCTTTATCCATTCATCTGTTGGTAGACACTGAGGTTGCCTCGGTGTCTTGGCTATTGTAAATGATGCTGCTGTGAATATTGGGGGGCATGTATCTTTTCAAGTGAGTGTTTTTCAGTTTGGGGAGATATATATATATATATAAGATGTCACACACAAAGGAATACTACTTAGCTATAAAAAAGAATGAAGGCCTATATATGTATATCTAGGGCTTCCCAGGTGGTTCAAGTGGTGAAGAATCCACTTGCCAATGCAGGAGAAACAGGAGACACAGGAGACATGGGTTCAATCCCTGGGTGGGACGATCCCCTGGAGGAGGTAATGGCAACCTACCCCCTACCCTAATATTTTTGCCTGGGAAATCCAATGATCAGAGGAGTCTGATGGGTTACAGTCCATGGGGTCACAGAATCAGACACGACTGAGCACACGCTCTTCATATATATATATATATATATATATATATATGTTCACCCCCAGGAGTGGTGTTGCTGGATCACTAGTAGTTCTATTTTTAGTGTTTTGAGAAAACTTTATACTGTTCTCCATAGTGGCTGCACCAATTTACACTCCCACCAAGTGTGCATGAGGGTTCCCTTTCCTCCACATCCTCACCTAAACATTTCTTACTTATCGTCTTTTTGATGATAGCCTTCCTGGCAGGTGTGAGGTGATAGCTCTTTGTGGTTTTGATCTGCATTTCTCTGAGGATTAGCAATGTTGAGCATCAAAAGCTACACATTTTTGAATGCAAAATATGAGCCACGTACAGTGTTTTGGGCACTTTTAAAACATGCCAATCCTCTTAATAATTCTAATGGAACTCTAGTGCAACTTACATATTATTTCAACTTATAGATAATAAAACTGAGCCTCAGAAACGTTGAGTGACTTTCCCAAAATCATAGCTAGTAAGTGGTTTGAACCTGTGTGTGCCTGCTTACAAATCCACAGAGTAGACTTTATCTCCCCTGTCTACTGCTCTCAGTTTAGCACCTGCCTGTAATAGTGACTTACGTGACGGGTTTGATTAGCAATGTCTGCTGTGGAGAAGGCACTACTGACCCACTCCAGTACTCTTGCCTGGAAAATCCCATGGACGAGGAGCCTGGTAGGCTGCAGTCCATGGGGTCGCGAAGAGTCGGACATGACTGAGTAACTTCCCTTTCACTTTTCACTTTCATGCATTGGAGAAGGAAATGGCAACCCACTCCAGTGTTCTTGCCTGGAGAATCCCAGGGACGGGGGAGCCTGGTGGGCTGCCGTCTATGGGGTCACACAGAGTCGGACATGACTGACGTGACTTAGCAGCAGCAGCAGCAGCAGCTGTGAGTGAGGAATGGTGAATGGTGCTGCCTGCGTCTCGCACTTGCCATCCTTTCATCATCCCGTGCTGGATGGGCCTATGTGAGGATACTCCACATTGTTATGAACATGGTTTCAAGAAGGCAGAATATGTTGAGTAAACATGAGCTTTAAAGAAGACTGACCTGTATTAAAACTAAGCTCCATCAATTTTTGGAACTTTGAAATGTTGCTTGGCCCTTTAAGCCTTAGATTTCATATATGTGAATGTGTATAATAACCCTGGGTTGTTATAAGGGTTTAATGGTATTAATTTTGTAAACACTTTAGGTAGGGTGTCTGGAGCAAAGTAAGTGTTCACCCGGTGTTACCTCCCTCTCTCTTCCTATTAGAAACAGAGAGCCTGATTCCTCTCAGGCAGTAGTTTGGAGGGTATTATTCTTCCTGTTGTTCAGTCGCTAAGGCATCGCGTCCAACTCTTGGTGACCCCATGGACTGCAGCATGTCAGGCCTCCCTACCCCTCACTATCTTTCCTAGGAAATAATAATTGTATGTCAATAGTATCACAAAATAAAAGCTTTAACATGATGAAACCATCTGATATCACTAGCCCCCAAATGTGATGTGCCAGGAAGGACACAACATTGTCTATGTAGCACTCCTGCCAAAAGTGACTTGAACCTAAACACAAGGCAAGAATCTGACAAAGACAAAGCAACTGGCCTGGTGCTTCAACAAGACCAGTGTTTAAAACAACAACAACAACAAAATAAAACCCTGTTCTAGATTAAAGAAAATAGAAGAAATATAGAAACCAAATGCAGCCTTGTATCAATGTTAAATTTCCCAAGGGTGATGATTATGTTGCAGCTATGTAGGAGAACATCCATTTTCTTGGGAGACACTTGCTAAAGTATTTTGGAGTGAAGTGTCATGACGCCTATAATTAACTCAGTGGTTTAGGGAAAGCTGTATACATGTATATGCATCTGTATACAGAGTTAAAGTGAATATGGCAAAATGTTAATTCAGTCTAAGGAAAGGGAATGCAGTGTTCATTGTGTCACTCATAGCTTTTCTGAAGATTTGAAATATTTCAAAATAAAGAAGTCAGGAATAAGATATATATTCTAGTTAGCAAAGTTTTAAAACTATCATGCTTCATGTTGTTGTGAGTATAGAAAAATAAACACACTAATAAATTCCAAAAGATAAACGGACACAACCATTTCAGAAAACAACTTTGCAATGCATGTGTGCGGACTTTAAAACAGTGATTCTGTTTCTGGCAGTTTGCCTTAAGTAAACAACTGAAGAAGAAAATAATGGAAAAAAGTATTCACTGCGATGTTTTCTCCAGTGGTAAAAACTGAAGGAAAAAACCCTAAATGTCCAGCTATTGAGGAATGACTAAGTAAACGACACCAACTTGATGGGCTATAAGGTGGCTATTAAAATGGAAAATTATGAATAATAATTCTTAAAATATTTGAAGGCTGTATAGCAACGTGAGAAATAGGATGTATAAGTTAAATTTTTTAAAAAGCAAAAGAATTAGCACAAAGAAGTGGGAAGAAAAAATAAGCCTTTTTTTTTCTTTTCACAAGGCTGGGTAGAAGTTCAGTTTGAGACATTTCTCTAAAAGCCCTGGAAGTTCCCTGGTGGCCTAGTAGTTAGGATTCTGGGCTTTCACTGCTGTAGCCTGGGTTCAATCCTTGGTCAAGAAACTGAGATCCCGCAAGCCATGCCTCACAGCCAAAAAAAAAGCCCCAATTCTTAGAGAATCTTTGAAGGAGTAGTCACAATCTATCTACAATATATCTATGACTTTAAAGGTATTTTTATGAGAGGGAATACATCATTCTAAATGAGGAAACAAAGGAGGGAAAAAGCCTTTGAATTGGGGCCTGACACTGCCTGCATATCTGGGACTTTAAATGCACCAAATCATTAATCATGAGATCCTAGAGCAAGACTAATCCATCCTAATTATAATAATTTCTTAAAAAGAAATGTATTTGAGCAATAGAAATGATGGATCATTAAACATTCATTACAGACCACTCAGCATGTGTCCCTGGTGCTCGGTTAGTAAAGAATCTGCCTGCCAGTGCAGGAGAAGCGGGTTCCATCCCTGGATCAGGAAGATCCCCTGGAGAAGGAAATGGCTACCAATTCCAGTATTCTCACCTAGAGAGAGAATAGGCAGAGGAGCCTGGCAGGCTACAGTCCATGGGGTTGTAAGAGAGTCGGACATGACTTAGCGACTAAACCATGACATCAGCATGTGTCCACCTATGGGGACTGAGGAAGTAATGAGGACGAAAAGGTTGAGAAGCAAACTGTCTCAAATGATGAGAAAATCACATATCTGTGGGGAGTGGGGAGGGGGCATGGTCACATTTTACAAGATACTAAGATACACAGGAGCAGTCCTCTCTGAAGGATAAGGGACCTTCTATTTACCTTAAAATTCTGGTTTTCCACTACCCTAACCGTGCTCTCCAAAGAAACAAAAAAAGAAAGACAGACAGCCAGAAATAGTGACAAAAGACATAAAGCAATCTTGTCTCAGAAGCCCAGCTTGAATTTAGGTAACCAGCAAGACCAGAATCACCAGCCTAGAAGACACATAAAGTCACATCTCTTCTACTTTTCAAAAGAAACAGAGCTTGATCACCCACATGCCAGATGAGCAGAAAGCCAAATAGTCCTTTCTCCCCTTGAATTATTGTGTATCCCTGGTTTTATACAAACCAAAGGGGGCAGTGTTGTTCTAAGTGATTTAAGGACAAAGAACGGAAGAAATATTTCCATTCACCAGACAACCTGATTAGGGGAGCAGCTGCCTCTATCACTGTTACATGTGTGGTTGATGAAAACCCTTCATGCACACCCCAACACACGCCTGCCTCTTGCTGCTGCAGGAAGCTCACTGCTCTGCATCTCTGTGGTGCTCTGTGCTAGGCTCCCAAGGTCACTCTCACATACTGAAGTGTGTGCCCGCCTCCCCTCTCAATTCATGTGTTAAAAGTCCTAACCCCCAGTACCTTATATGTGTAGTATCTCTGTATTATTATATAATGTCCTTCTTTGTCTCTTATAACAATTTTTGTCTTAAAGTCTATTTTGTATGATGTTAGGATAGCCATTCCTGCTCCCTTTTAATTAGTATTAGCATGGAATATCTTTCCCATTCTTTTACTTTCTACCTAGTCCTGTCTTTGAATCTAAAGTGAGTCTCCTTTAGATAGCATATAGTTGGATCATATTTTTTAAAAATCCATTATAGCATTCTCTGCCCTTTAATTGGAATGTTCAATCCAGTTACATTTAATGTAATTGATCATAAGGTAGGAATTTTATCTGTTTTTTATATGTTGTATATCTTTTCTGTTCCTCTTATTTTTCCACTACTGTCTTCTGTGTTGATTAGCTATGCTCTAGGGCACCCCTTTAATTCTCTTGTTTACTATACTTTTTTTAGTTAATTTCTTTTTGTCCTTGGACTATGAACAACATACAATTGGACAGTTATAACTGAAATTACAATGAATTTCTTAACTATAACAGTTTGGTTCTGATTAATGCCAACTAGTTTCACTATTATACGAAAAATTTGCCCCCATATACCTCTGTTCCCTCTCCCCTTCTTTGTACTATACTGTTATTATCATACATTTTAATACATTGTATGCCCATCAGTGCAAATTTATTATTATTGCTTTATCTTTTAAATAGAGGAGAAAACAAAGAGTTGCAATAAGTGCATTTATACTGTCTTTTGTATCTACCTATGGAGTTACCTTAAATGGTATTCTTTATTTTTTCATGTGGTTTCAAACTAAGACATATCCTTTAAGCCAGTCCTTCAAGGAGCCATCTAATAGTTCAAAACAATCACAATTTCTTGTAAATAAAATCCACTCTGTTCCCTTTGTCCCCAACACCCATATGGGGAATGCAGCTATTTTCTTCAAGGCTACTTCCAACCCTGGATGGGACCAGGATAAGTTAAAACATCACAAAGCCTTACTATTCTCACTGAAATTCAGTTGGTGTTCGTTGAAAGCATTCCCTTGGTTGTTGGAGGCTTTTAGTTAGTGTCCAGTGTTCTGAAAAAGTTGACCCCGACAGTTTTTGTTGCATTTTTTGTTACTATAATGAAGGGATCAACTTTTGGTGTTCCTTCGTTTGTTGCTCCACTGACATCACTTCAATATGACATTACTAGCAATGTTAACCTTAATCAGTTGGTTAAGGAGGTATCTGCTGGGTTTCTCCACTGCAAAGGTACTATTTTTTCCTTTCTATATGCTATTCCAGGGAGTTTCTCCAGTGGCTCAGTGGTAAAGAATCCAACCAGCAATGTAGGAGACACAGGTTCAATCCTTGGGTTGGGAAGCTCCCCATGAAAGAGGGAATAGCAACCCACTCCAGTATTTTTGCTGGGAAAATCCCATGGTCAGAGGAGAGCGGCAGGCTATAGTCTGTGGGGTCACAAAGAGTCTGATCATGTATGCATGCATGCTATTCAGCAAATCCAGGAAGGCCAAATCCAGCCCACTGCTTGTTTTTGTAAATAAAGTTTTATTGGTACAAAGTCACACTCATTATTTTACATATTATCTGTGGCTGCTTTCATGCTACAACAGCAGAGGTGAGTTGCTGTGAAAGAGACTTTGGATGACAGAGACTAATAGAGTTCCTATTTGGTTCCTGGCTGGCTCTTCTTGCTCTGTTAGAAGCATATCACTAATTCTAGCCCACATATAAGGGGAGAGAAATTAGGCTTTACCTGTGGATGGAGAAGTCTCCAAGCATTTGTGGATATATGTTAAAAATAAAGATAATTAAATATTTGGGAGTCGATACTTTAAGGCCATGCAAATATCAGGTTTCTCCTTAAATTTTTGCTCACTAATATCACCTTCATTAGTAGATCTTGGCTTAGCAATTATTCCTGTGGTGCTCTAAATGTGATTTGCTGGTTCTCTCATTCCTTTTACATGTATTAATTAGAATTCTTCTGTAAGGGAGATTTCTTCTTTCTTCCTTCTTCCCCACTGTTTATTTATTCACCCTTTTAATTACATCAGTATGGGCTCACAGATATTAATTTTAGTCTCCAGGTCATAAACCCAAATAGTCATAATTTACTTCACGGCCCAGGAGCTGAGGCACTTTCTCTTGTTGGTTCCACATTAGAAGCCTAAATTTGTGACTGAGTCACTTGACCTCTCCTTTTTTATCATCAGCAGAATAAAAATTTGATAGCCACTTCACAGGATTCTTGTGAAAATGCTGTTTGAACTAGAAGGAAGGATATACATGTTAAGCTTCTGTGGTAATGTACTTCCTCCACTCTCATTTTCTTCGTTGCGTCCCTTCTCCCCCTCTTTCCTTCCCCCTTTTCAATTCCTCCTTTTCCCCTGTGTGTTGCGCCCACTAGGGGTCCCCTGTGGCACTAGGGGTGAAGCCAGCGGGGTCTGAGTCACATCATTTCTTTGAGGGAGGGCTGTACCAGGGCCAGCCCTAATAACCAGTATTCTTTTGCTGTGTCCCCAGGAAGCCACTTCAAGGACTCCTTTTCTCTTCTAAGCAGACCTCTTCCTGTACACATGTCCCCCACACCCTTCATCCCCTGGAGGGCAGGGACCTTGCCTTATACCTTTTGTTACTTCCTCACCTCCCTTACTGCACAAAGCCTTTCAGACAGTCTTTAATCAACCTCGGATGCAGATTTTATCACACCCCTATTCAGCAGGTTTCCACTGTGCACCACAGAGTCATGCCATGCCCAGACACCATCACTGAAATTCATCGGGGGGTTTCTATCACTTTCTTAGGGTTTCATTCCTAGTTTGAAGATATTTGATGTTCCATGTCAACAGTCATTAACTGTGTGGGAGGCTATACGCTGCGTCGGACATGCATGGTTCTGAAACTCAAGGAGCCCACAGTACACTTGGGATGAGAGAACTCTGCACAAATAACCAACCACAGATTATCAGGGACTTCAAATGTCAGACATCACACGGATTTTGTTCAGTAGGCAATGGGCAGCTTGTTAATAATCTACACTGAGAAACTGGGAAGGCTGAAATTCATGAGCCTGATGACATGGGGAGCAACTAGAAAGCGTTTGGAATGAATCGAGTGAGAGAAATAAAATACCTCAATGGCGGTAAGAATGGAAAGAAATGGACAGAAACCTCACGCAGGAAAAGTCAACATGACATGGCCAGCTAACAATCAGAGAATCTTAGAAGGTGACCTCTGAGACTCCATGGGGCAAGTCTCATGTTTCCAAAGAGGAAGATGAGGACTGAAGATACTGTTACAAGGTCACATTGTGCTCAGTGACTGTACCAGTAAGGAAGACCCTAGACTATGCTTCAGTAACAGTCATACTCCAGTCTCCAGGGCCTAACCCATAGAGGTTTATTTCTTACTCACAAAAGGTCCTCTGCAGGCTAGGAGACCTCCCCAGGGAAATACCATTCCAGATGAAAACTCAGGGATCCAGTCTCGCTATTGTAGGTTCTGCCAACTCAACTTGTACCTTCTAGGAAGAGAAAGTGTGCAGAACATGCGTCACCTCCTCTCACAGTCCCTTGGCCAGAATTAGTCACACGCCCCAGCCTAACTGCGAGAGTATGGGAAGAGGGGTATTGATGTGATATTTATGTGAGCACTGCATTCTCTGTCACAGCCACCTAATAAGGAATGGCCTGGTTCCCATAGTCTAGGCTTTTTCCCTGCATCATGCATGAAGTGGAATCCACCTTATGGATTTGCTAACACCTCAGTGTACCCTGTTCTGAATATCTTCCTGTTACCGCAACTTGGCAAGAGAACTGAAAACAGATTTTCAATCTTAAAACAATCCATTCAGAAACTGTAAGTAGGTAGCTGGGACACACAGTGGGGATATTACAAGCAACTCCAAACTACATATTGCTGCTGCTGCCAAGTCGCTTCAGTCGCATCCGACCCTGTGCAACCCCATAGACGGCGGCAGCCCACCAGGCTCCCCCATCCCTGGGATTCTCCAGGAAAGAACACTGCAGTGGGTTGCCATTTCATTCTCCAACGCATGAAAGCGAAAAGTGAAAGTGAAGTCGCTCAGTCGTGTCCGACTCTTAGCAACCCCATGGACTGCAGCCTACCAGGCTCCTCCGTCCATAGGATTTTCCAGGCAAGAGCACTGGAGTGGGGTGCCACTGCCTTCTCCGAAACTACACATTACCATATAGCAATTATTTGCGTAGATATACCTCATTTTATTGTGCTTTGTAGATACCGTTTTTTTGTTTGTGGTTTTTAAATCCATTTATTTATCTTTTACAAATTGAAGGTTTGTGGCAACCCTGCATCAAGGAAGCCTGTTGGGGCCATTTTTTCCAACAGCATTTGCTCACTTCACGTCTCTGTCACATTTTGGTAATTCTCATAATATTTAAAATCTCTCATCAGCAAAAATATTGTGGTTGGCTGAAGGCTCAGGTGATGATTAGCATTTTGACCAATGTTGTAAATTAAGGTGTGTACATTTTTTAAAGTCTTTTAAAAATACATTCTTTCTTATTTATTTATTTAGGTTTTTTGGGTTTTCACTGCAGCGTGCACACTTTCTCTAGCTGTGGCAAGAGAGGGCTCCTCTCTGCCGCAGCACATGGGTTATATGACATAATATATCTGTGCATGTTTTTGTTGGTGGGTGCTCCGTCGTTTGTCTTGCCAAGTTTCTCACAGTATAGATTTTAAATTTTATTTATTTTTGGATGTGCTGGTCTTCAGTGCTGCACAGGCTTTTCTCTAATTGCAGCAAGTGGGGGCTCTCTGTGCACAGGGAAACCAAAAACTTTGTGGGACTTGCTTTACTGTGATGTTAGTTTGAGACAGTCACTTTATTCCAGTGTCCCGGCACCGAAACCCCAATATCTCCAAGATACACCTAATAATCTAAAATATGTATAGAAACAGCTGTATAGGACACATTAACCCAGACATTTACAACTCTGCTCCATGACTTGAGGAGTCACCGAAGTAGATACAGGTGAAAGGGTTAAAATACTACAGATAGTGCCATGGCAGAGACTGAACGCTGATGTAGAAGCATGAAGTCAATGACCCTCTAGGTGCCTGCCTGCCATGCTCTCAACCTCCTCTTGGGAGAAGTAGGCCTTTACCATCAAGAGCCATATTTAATAGCATGTAACTTATTACCCTGGCCACAAGTGATCAGAGCAGGGGAAGATGCTTGACTCAAGGGCAGCTAATTTCTGGGCAGGTAAGTGGCTTATGAGGTGGTATGGTATGAGATGATTGGAGACTAACTAGGCCAATCAGAAACTGAATTTGTGGAATTCCTGTGTTTGCATCATCTGTTCCCGGAAGTTCTGCCCTGGCTCTGTGTCATTTCAGTCATTTGACTTAGAAGGCGCCCTTTGAAGGACCTGTTGTTCACTGCTGCAGTTTTCAATGAATTAAATTTTATTTCTGTTCTAGTGGGGGAAAAAAAGAAAAGAGAATCAGATTTTTGGAGGAAGACTTGTCAGTTGACAGTGGGCACAGGAGATGAAGCACATGGAGGGATAAAAGACAGCATATCACTGAAATGGTAGAAATCTGGAGTCAGCAAAAGCCTGAGCATTGCTTTTCAGAGAGTAAGAAGTAGGTGGTTTTCAGAGAGTAAGAAGTAGTGCCGGACCATACAGGAGCTAAGGAAGCAGATTACTGAAAAGGCAAAATGGCCAAGTATCAGAAAACAGCAAATTCCTGCCACTACAGGGGCAATGAAATATTTTGGTCCCTAGAGCTGTGCTGATCAGATTCTAAACTGTATTTAAGTCCCCGGTAAGCCCAACCATATGGCTATTCCTGAACTTCTAGCCTTGTAGCTGAGATTTCTGTCTTCCTTAATTCTATAAGGTTGCTTACAGTAACCCCTCATTACTTCTGGTGAATCTGTCCTTTGCCACCATAAGACCCTATTAGGCTCTAAGAAGAAATGGAGCTCTGGTGCCTGCTACAACACTGATCATCTTCAAAAAACTTTACACTAAATAAAATAAGCCAGGCACAAAAGAACAAATATTCTATCATTCCAATCATATAAAGTACCTAGAAGAGACAAAATCAAAGAGAAAGAACATAGAATAGAAGTTACCAGAGGTCAGAGTCTGGGGGGATGGGAGCAGTTACTATATAATGGTTACAGAATTTCTATTTCAGGTGATGAAAAAGTTTCAGAAATGGCTAGTTGGGATGATCACACAACACTGTGAACATAATTAATGCCTCTGAATTGTACACTTTAACATGGTGAAAGCAATAAAATTCATGATATACGTATTTTACCCACGCTCACAAAGACCCTATTAGGGGCGCCGTGATAGAAAGAACACCAGCTTAGAGTCACAGAAACTGAGTTCAAGACCCGGCTCTGTCATTTTCCAGCTGTGTCACTTTGGGCAAGGTACCCAACCTCTCAGTGTCTCAGCTTATTCATTTGAAAAATGAAAATAATGAGACTCTGGGATTTCCCTGGTGGTCCAGTGGTTAAGATTGTGCTTTCACTGCAGGGGGCACAGGTTTCATCCTTAGTTGGGAAATTAGGATCTTGCATGTCAGACAGCATGACCAAAAAAAAAAAAAAAAAGCCCCCCCAAACCTGACCTTTCCAAGTTTATTGTGAGGAACAATGAGGACAAAAGACACTAAATCATTACATAAATATCTTTTGAAAATGAATCTAGTGACTCTTGCTATATGTATTTAGAAGAGGAGACAACAGACCTCTATTCTTGTCAAGAAAGTGGAAGACTTCTTGACTGTGTGTTCAGGGTACCCTGGTGTCAACAGTGTGAAGCTCATCACACTTGCCTTTAGAGACCCAGACTTCTCTGAATGCCCCCTCTTTACTTCATTTGCCATTTCCTGCTTTTTCAATGCATCATGCTCTCTTCCTCTAGTCCACTTCAAGACAAGCCCTTGGGAAGAATTATTTTCCTCATTTAAACTGGAGTCCCTTTATTCCCCTACACACAGCCTACCTGTATTTAGGCCATATCTCTTTCCAGGGAGGAAAAAATTTGATCAATATAAGCTTGCTGAGTTGAACTGAAGGATTCTTTTTTGGCATCAGCAGACATGTAGATACAAGAAAGACTGTGGGAGGCGAAGCTCTCCAAGCCCTTTGCATCTCCCACAGCCAGGCGGTTAATAATTCTGAAATACTTGCTAAGTGGGATTCTTTCTCTAGGCATCATCAAAAGGCAGGAGGTGGACCAGACAGCTTTTCAAATTTGATTCCTTTCTGACATTCTATGAGGTCTAGAAAGTAGGCGCGCACACCAAGATCATTGAGGAACTGTCCCAGGTCCTGAAGTGTAACTGAGCAGGCAAGCCTCCCTGTTTCTCCTTTCCTTGCACACTTGCATGCTAAAGTCACTTCAGTTGTGTCCGATTCTTTGCCACCCTGTAGTCAGTAGCCCACCAGGATCTTCTGTCCATGGGATTCTCCAGGCAAGAATACTGGAGTGGGTTGTCATTTCCTCCTGCAGGGGAATCTCCTGCATTGGCAGGTGGGTTCCTTACCACTGGCACCACCTGGGAAGCCCTTCTCCTATCCTTGGGGCCCTGGGAACTCTGGTTCAGCCTATACTTGGATTTAGAAGAGGTAAACGGAGAGCTAATTCTGGAAAGGGGGAAAGGTTGAGAAAGAAAAGTACACAAACACACAGAGTCTTCTGAATCAGCTTAGTCACCAGGAGACTGCTAAGGCCAAAACATAGAAACTTTGGTTTTATTTTATTTTTAAATCAGAAAGGTCACCAAGAAACCCCTAATCAAAAATATAGAAGAAATGCAAGGGGACAAAAAGCTGTGCATCAAACAATGCAGTGCAAATCTGCATAAATACCAGTTTGTGAGCAAAACTACATCCACACAGATTGATGTGTCACCATCAACTGAGTCACACCAAAGGACTCACAGCTGTTTTTTATCTTTTTCTGTAGACAGAAACAGTTTAATTTTTATAGACAGAGGACAAATAGGTGTATGACTTAGCTTGATGTCATATTCTTTCACGCCTTTGTTATTAAAAAAAATAATAATCACACCTCTCCAGGAAGTTTGAGGCATAATCCTCCCTACCTGTCTTAGTGATATGCTCATGCAATCATCTTTTCACAGAGGCTAAAGAAACTCAGCTGAACAAATATGACTGTATAAAGTCAGATACAGAAAGGAGATGGGCTGAAGTACACAGCACATATGGCCTGCAGTCAAATACATAGTGCCTTATGTATTTATGTCTGTAAGTTCTGACCTCAAATCAGCCATAACTCCTCAACTAATTGCAAGCTCCTTAGAGGTAATGACCACATCTCATGTCTTCTCCTACACAAAGAGCACAAACATAGCTGGACATACAACAAGTGTTCAATAAATGTTGGATGGCTGACTGTTTAAGGAAAATAGAGGTGGAGGCTGGATTTCACTCAGGTAATATATTTTTTTTCTTTCAGATAATGTATTTTCTTTTTTTAAAATTAGTGTATTTTTAACAGGGGAAAAACTAAAAACAATGTAAAAGTCCAACAAGGGACTGATGAAACAACTTATGGTGCATCTATATAACCGAACACCACACTGAATTGTAAAAAGAAGTAAACAGATCTATATACCCGATGTGGGTAAATGGCTACAATTTATGAAGTAAAAAATTAAAGATGTAGAACATATATAAAATGCATACAATTCTATATTTACTTTAAAAATTAACCTGAGAAAAGGATACTTTTTATCACTTGTAGCTATATGCATTGCTCTAATTCCAGCAGCTGGCACACAGCCAGGGTTCAGTAACTATTTACTTGTCTATGGTAACACCGGGCTTCCCTGGTGGCTCAGATGGTAAAGAATCTGCCTGCAATGAGAGAGACCCTGGTTCAATCCCTGGTGTGGAAGATCCCCTTAGAAGGACATGGCAACCCACTCCTGTATTCCTGCCTGGAAATTTCCATGGACAAAGGAGCCTGGAGGGCTACAGTCCGTGGGGTCACAAAAGAGTCAGACAGGACTTAGTGACTAAGCATACACATGGTAACACCAAGGATTCAGTATAACACTTAAAATACTCCCAACAGAATGTAAATTCTGACATTTTTTTGTTGTCCTCATTGTTACTTCAGAATAAGTGGGATTTTCCTATTGTTGAGCAGGAGGGTGGGGGGAGCGGAAGAGCACTCAGTAATTAAAGGAAGTTGGTAGAGCATTAGAGTGAAGGTCATTAGTTTAATCTCAGATTTGGATAATACATTCTTTTTTGCTTACTTTTTCTTTCTACCTATCTATATATTAATAAATATTCACAACTTTTTATTTTGAAAATTTCCAAACCTACAGAAAAATTGCACGACTAATACAATAAACATCTGCTCTCACCAATTGTTAACTTCTTGCCATATTTGCCCTACTTCCCCTGCATTTGTGTGTGTGTGTGTGTGTGTACTATTTTTGCCAAACCATCTAAGAGTAAGTCATATAAATCATGACAATGCAAGCCTAAATACTTCGTCATATATCTTCCAAGAACATTCGCCTATTTTTTATATATTAATTATCTTCAAAGAACTATTTCTTATTTTGAAGTAGCTTAAGACCCACAAGAAGTTGCAAAGACAGTTTGGAAAGTTCCCAGGTACTATGTATTCCAGCCAGCTCACTCTTCAAGACTCTTCAAGATAACATCTTACATAACCTTAGTACATTATTAAAATCCAGGAAAGTGAAACTGACGCAACAAAGTATTTCAACCACAGACCTTATTTGGATTTCACAGGGCTTCTCTCTCTCTCCTCTTTCATTCTATGAATTTTTATCATGCATATAACCTTGAGTGACAAAACTGTTTCCCCACCACAGAACAACCTTCACGTTACCCCTTTACAGCCACATCCTCGCCACAACCCTAATCCATCAACCACTGATTTGTTCTCCATCACTACAAGTTTGTCGTTTCAAGAATGTTATAGAAATGAGTCAGGTAATACAGAGCACTTTTTTACTCAGCATAATGCTCCTGTGATTCATCCAAGTTGCTGAGAATTGTTTATCAAGAGTTGATTTTTTTTAATACTGAATAGCATTCCACTGGATGGATGTATCATAGTTTATCTATTCACCTATTGAAGGACATTTGGGTTGTGTTCTGGTTTTGTATATTATAAAGAGACCTGCTGTGAACATTCATATACAAATTTTTCTGTGAACACAGGTTTTCATTTTTCTAGGCTAAATACTCAGGAGTGAGATTGCTGAGTCATACAGTCAATGTATTTTTAACTTTATAAGAAACTGCCAAAGTGTTTTCCAGAATGGCTGTACCATTTAACAGCCCCATCAGCAGTGAATAAGAGAGCCAGGTGCTCTGATCTTTGCAGGCACTTGATATTGTCAGTCTCGGCCACTTTAGTAAGTATGTATCATTGTGGTTTCAATCTGCATTTCCCCAAAGGCTAGCGATGCTGAACTCATTTTTCATGTGCTTATTTGCCATCTGAATACTCCCTTTGGTAAAACGTCTGCTCAAGTCTTTTGTCCATTTTCCAACTGGAATGTTCATTTTCTTACTGCTGTATTTAGAGTTCCTTATATACTGCTGCTGCTGCTGCTGCTAAGTTGCTTCAGTCGTGTCCGACTCTGTGCAACCCCATAGAGGGCAGCCCGCCAGTCTCCCCCGTCCCTGGGATTCTCCAGGCAAGAACACTGGAGTGGGTTGCCATTTCCTTCTCCAATGCATGAAAGTGAAAAGTGAAAGGGAAGTCGCTCAGTCGTGTCCGACTCTTAGCGACCCCATGGACTACAGCCTACCAGGCTCCTCCATCCATGGGATTTTCCAGGCAAGAGTACTGGAGTGGGGTGCCATTACCTTCTCCATCCTTACATACTATGGATACAAATTCTTTATTGGATATATGATTTGCAAATACTTTCTTCCAATTTGTGGTTTGCCTTTTTATCTTCTTAAATGGGTCTTTTGCAGAGCAAATGATTTTTTTTTAATTTTTATGAAGCCAAGTTTATTTCTTTTATGAATTGCACCCTTGGTATTATGCCAGAGTTTTCCCAAGTGGTTGTACAGGAGAAAAAAATCAACCATTTTTTTCCTCCTCACATGTGTTTAATACTGTGAGAGATGCTGAGAGATACATAGATATAGAAGAGTTGTGCTCGAGAAGCTTCTAGTTCAGTTTAGACAAATACACAAATAATTACAGCAGAAGATGTGACTGTGAGTCATGTGAGTATTGCAAAGACTGAGTAGCTGGAGGAGAGTTCATGAGAAGGAAGGATCATTTCACATTGAAAATATCAGGAAAGGCTTCATGGAGGAGGCAGTATTTGAGCCTTAAGGATTTCAACAGTTGAAGTCAGGGCAAGAACTGCACAAGCAGAGGAATAGATGGGACAGAAAAGTTAAGGTCAAGAAGTGGTCTGAGGGGGAGAGGCCAGAGGGAAAGAAAACGCTGACTTTTAAATAACAGCACTTAAAGGGCAACAAGCATTCATGAAGAGATGCCCAAAAGGCAGTTGGATATGTGAGTTTTGAATTGGAAACTGGAAATAGGGATTTGAGAATCAACAACATAGGTCAGGTCTTTTATTAATACATGCCCCACAACATCTTGTATTCTCCTCTAGATCACCAGTCACAGTTTAGAGCACCAGTCACAGTTACAATTAACAATAAACTGTGTAATTAGTTGCTTAATCTCTATCTCTCTTGCTAAAATTCCAGTCCCATGGAAGCAGAGTCCCAGCACCTAGTCCAGTGCCTTGTACTCAGTAAATATTGCTGAGTGAAGGAACGAAAGAAGTTGCTACTTCTGACAGCCATCATTTATTGAGCATGCACATGGAGGCACTGTGATGTACACTTTGTACACACAACCTCATTTAAGCCTCACAGTAATCTCATGAAAAGGAGGTCAAGGATTCTCAAACCTAAATTCAATGGGTTGGAGGCAATGCCTAGGAATCTGAATTTAAGTTCCCAGGTACTTCTAAAGAGTAGTCAGTTTGGAGACTCCTCAAGTTGATGGTTTTGTTGAAATTTTACAGATGAAGAGACTAAGGTTCAGCAAATTTTGTTGTTCAACAAAATTTTGCTGTTGTGTCTCACTCTCTGTGACCCCATGAACTGCAGCATGCCAGGCTTCCCTGTCCTTCACTATCTTCCAGAGTTTGCTCAAACTCATGTCCATTGAGTCAGTGATGACATCCAATCATCTTATCCTCTGTCACCCCCTTCTTCTCTTGCTCTCAATCATTCCCAGCATCAGGGTCTTTTCCAATGAGTACCCTCTTCTCATCAGGTGGCCAAAGTATTGGAGCTTCAGCACCAGACCTTCCAAATGAACATTCAGGACTGATTTCCTTTAGGATTGACTGGTTTGATCTCCTTGCAGTCCGAGGGACTCTCAAGAGCCTCCTCCAGCACCACAGTTTGAAAGCACCAGTGACTTGTTCAAAGTCCCATGGCTAGGAAGAACTGTGATGCAAAACTAGAGCTCTTGACCACAAGCCTCCCTGCCTCTGGGAGATATCATACCTAAAAATGAGTTTATGAGGGAACAGCAGAAGGCCAAAGACTGAGTCCTTGAAATCCAAGAGAGTAGTGAGCACTGCCAAATGCCACAGAAAGACCATGGAGGATGTGGCAGGAGGGAGAATCTGGGGATAATTGAACAATGTGTCTACAGGGCTGGAGTCTGCCATTACAGTAAAATGAATACACATCCCCCTGCATAGGGCAAGGCACTCACTTAGGAGCCCTGGCCAGCTGGAAGGAGATGTGGCTTGTGACTCAGCCAAGATTACTCTTTGGTAGTACAACTCTGTGCTAAAATAATTAAAGCCAAATATTTGGGCCCGTGGAGTGGTGTGCCAAATAAAGAGGAGGCAGGGAGGCACAAGTCTCATGGGGGCATTTAAGTATGGAATCTCTGAAATGCTAAGCTATTCAGCAATTGCAAAATGCAGCTCACTTTAGATTTTCCAGGGCCACTACCCCTTTGATGGATGATTCAGGTTTTTGCCTCACCCTCTTCTGCTCTATGTGTGTTTGCCTTTGGAGAACGGAAAAGAAAGTCAAGGACCTCCCTGGTGGTCCAGTGGTTAAAAATCAGGTTAAAATTGCCTGCCTATGCAGGGGATATGGGTTTGATCCCTGCTCCTGGGATCTTCCACATGCCATGGAGGAATGAAGCCTGTGCAACACAAGTACAGAAGCCCACATTCTCTGGAGTCTGTGCTTTGTAACAAAAGAAGCCACTGCAATGAGAAGCTCATGCACTGCAATGAAAACCCAGCAAAGCCAAAAATAAATAAATAAAAAATTTAAAAAGAAAGGTGATTTTGCTTTTGGTAGTACAGTTAAAGTGAGATTAGAGCCACAGCCCAGAAAAGCTTCTAATTATATGTGCTTGTTTCCACTTAGCCAAACTCGTGTTAACCCCTGGTAGCACAAACAGTCAAGAGGGCTATACTCTCACTCCCAAGGGGCAGCCTAGAGACCTGTGCAAGGATACTGTGGGCAGTCTCATCACAAACCCTGACTCATTTGCTGTTGATGGTAGATGCAAAGCAATACCTATTTTAAAGAGGCCAGTGATGACATTAACTCCTTACATCGGTACAAAGCACCTTCACATGCACCAACAGAGTCTTTCATGACCTTGGTGTAGGTGTTGCTATCCCCTCATGCTTAGTAAGTGGCAGGAGACACAATTCAAACCCATCACCTCTGATTCTTTGAATTACAAACCAGCCTGCTATTTTGTTATTGGCCAAAATCTTTCTGAAGCCCACTTAGCTTTATTCTGGTTACACGGAAATTAATAAGACTTGAGAGTCTCATTGCTGTAAGTAGAATTATGCAGTGAGGAAAGAAAGTGTGTTTGCTTGCTAGTAATCTTATGCAGGGTGCTGCAGCTAAGCCTGCTTCTTATCAGTAAGATGGGGATAAAGGTCACCTTGAAGAGTAGCCAGAAGGAAGTAAACCTATGCAAAATTCTTGGCAGGATGGCTGGCAGAGAATATTCATTCAGTGATGTCAACACTCTTCCATCCTTCACATTACCAGGTATTTCTGAGTCCACTGAACTCAGAATTGAGTTCCTGCAGCTCAGGTCTTGGTTTCTGAGGAGGAACCAAGGACCAGGCTGTGGTAGGGCCCAGGTATCTTACATGACATAAAGCACAAAGACAAGAATATGCTCCAAAGTCCCACAGGACTCTATTCCCCCGCCTTTTTAGTGGCCTGTCTCAGGTAATATTTCTTCCATGAAAGTAAAATTTATCATAGAACTACATCCTTGAGATTCCAAGATCAAAACAGGCCTTCAGTTTGGAATTCTGGAATCTACTAAAAAGTTCCTCCCCTTCCCTCTTCAGAGTCATAGCCACATCCTGAGAGATTACACGTTTGAAGACCCCACGCTGCTTCCTCCCAGGCTTCATCTTTACAGATCCCATTCTTGGAAATCCATCCCTGTGCAGAGAAGGAGGCCAGCTCAGTCAACAGCACTCTTCTGCACCTTCGGAACTTAATGTTTGCAGGGACCACTTTTGTCCAGGGATCTCTTTTGTCCAAAGACAGATCTTCTAAACCAGATGAAAATATTCACAGACTGAAATCTCAAACGCCTACAGCGCCAGACAGGTAAAGTAGATGAATTAAGAAGGCGGTCATTAACCAGTGGAGAGTGGTGGGGGACTGTGGTGAACAGGAGCGCACACTTAACACATAAGCGGCGGGGGCACCTCAGCTCCGCCCATCATGGCCATTCCAGCTTTTCCCTCGGCTTCTCTCCACTCCCTGCAACTCAGGCTCTCGCGCCGCACCTCCCTCCCCTCCCTCCCCTCTCTTCCCCGGGGCGTTGCAGGCTTTCGGTGCAGCCACCCAACCCGGGCGCCCCCGAGAGCCGCAGAGGAGCAGCTGATGCGATGCTCTCTGGCAGAGACCCACTTCTCCCCTGGGAACCCTGAGCGGGCTGAAGGACGGGACAAAGCCGCGCCCTGAGGGTCTGCACTCTTAACTGGAAAAGCAGGGCCTCACGCCCGGGAGCTCCGGGGTGGGCGAGAATACAGCACACCTCTCAGAAAACACTAACCTCCCCGTGGATTAAAGCGGGCTCGGGCAGGGTCAAGGGACGCGATAGAACCGCGCAGTTTCCAGATGGGAAACCCCCGTCGTTCAGGAACCCCTCCACACAAGTCACTTCCAAACCAGACGATTCTCGCCGAGGGGCTCATCAGACAGGCGGTGGCTCCTACACAAATGGCTCTGTCCCCTCGCCCTCGGTCCGGGGCGCGCGCAGCTGCACGAGTCACTGCGCTTCCCCGCCCCCGCTCCTGGAGGCCCCCCTCTCCCCTCTGCTCTCTCCACGGGACCCGAGCAGGAGCTCCGCCCCCAACGCACCGCCCCAGTCGTCCCCCCACCCCCCACGCCTTAAAACCCGGTGCACGCCGCCCCACCGCGCCCCGCCCTGCGCACCTCTCCTCTCCTCGCCAGCGCCAGCCGCAGCCGCTCTCCCGGCCCTGGTCCCGGCACCATGAGCTTCGGCTCGGAGCACTACGTGTGCGCCTCCTCCTCTTACCGCAAGGTGTTCGGGGACGGCTCACGCCTGTCCTCGCGCCTCTCCGGGGCTGGCGGCGCGGGGAGCTTCCGCTCGCAGTCGCTGTCCCGCTGCAATGTGGCCTCCTCGGCCGCCTGCTCCTCGGCCTCGTCGCTCGGCTTGGGCCTGGCCTACCGCCGGTCCCCGGCGTCCGACGGCCTGGACCTGAGTCAGGCGGCGGCGCGCACCAATGAGTACAAGATCATCCGCACTAACGAGAAGGAGCAGCTGCAGGGCCTCAACGACCGCTTCGCCGTGTTCATCGAGAAGGTGCACCAGCTGGAGACGCAGAACAGAGCGCTCGAGGCCGAGCTGGCCGCGCTGCGGCAGCGCCACGCCGAGCCGTCGCGCGTCGGCGAGCTCTTCCAGCGCGAGCTGCGCGATCTGCGCGCGCAGCTGGAGGAGGCGAGTTCGGGGCGCGCGCAGGCCCTGCTGGAGCGCGATGGGCTGGCCGAGGAGGTGCAGCGGCTGCGGGCGCGCTGCGAGGAGGAGAGCCGGGGGCGCGAAGGGGCCGAGCGCGCCCTGAAGGCGCAGCAGCGCGACGTGGACGGCGCCACGCTTGCCCGCCTGGATCTGGAGAAGAAGGTAGAGTCACTGCTGGACGAGCTGGCCTTCGTGCGCCAAGTGCACGACGAGGAGGTGGCCGAGCTTCTGGCCACGCTGCAGGCGTCTTCGCAGGCCGCGGCCGAGGTGGACGTGTCTGTGGCTAAACCAGATCTGAGTTCGGCGCTGAGGGAGATCCGCGCCCAGTATGAGTCGCTGGCCGCCAAGAACTTGCAGTCGGCCGAGGAGTGGTACAAGTCCAAGTTTGCCAACCTGAACGAGCAGGCGGCGCGCAGCACTGAGGCCATCCGGGCCAGCCGCGAGGAGATTCATGAGTACCGGCGCCAGCTGCAGGCACGCACCATCGAGATCGAGGGCCTGCGCGGGGCCAATGAGTCCCTGGAGAGGCAGATCCTGGAGCTGGAGGAGCGACACAGTGCCGAGGTGGCCACCTACCAGGTAAAGGTTGGAGCGCTGCGTAGAGAAGAAAGCTCTGTGCTCTCCGGCGCGTATTTCTCGCACGCTTGGGGCCCTCGAAATCAAGGGGAGGATAAAGGTGGGGACGGAAGGCGCCCCGCCCAGAGGCACTGGCAAACAAAAAGCCCTGGAGCCTCTCTCGCTAATTTTAGGAGCCTGGACGCCCTCTTTCCCTGCCTGTCACTTGCGTCCCTGTCTGAGCCCTTCTAACAAAGAAGCCCTCAAGCTTCTTCAGCAAGTGGGCATAAACAGGCTGGCGACCTGAAGAACAACCCCCTCCCAAAGTGGGAGTGAGCGCAGTAGGGGTGGGTCGCAGCCTCTCTGTGGTTGGCGGTGCTGTTTCCGCTGTCTGGCTTGTTTGATTGACTTTGAAATGCTTTCTGTGCGTCCTGGGAGTATTTCTGCCCTTGGGTTGGGGGAAGAATGCGAGACTATATTGGCAAAAGTTCTATGCCATTGTCTTGACTTTTGCCCTCAAAGGAGTAGAGATTGGCAGTCAAGGAGATGAGTGATTGGCCTAGTAATAACTGCCCTGCTCTGTTCTCCCCCAGCATACACTCAGTTCTTTCGGCGACTGACTAACGGTATTTCTTCCTAAAGAAAGCATTACAGATGTTAGCAAAGGAGGATGGTCGGGCGCTGTCCTCGGTGCTGATCTAGAGTTCTTCCCATCTCAGAATTTCCCTCCTGTCTCATGTCCCAGTTATGACTCTCTAGGCAATTAACTGCTTCGATTTTTTTTTCTTCTGCAACACCAACACATCAGTCTTGGTTACCTCCAATCAAGGGTCACCCCGTGGACAGCATCAATTTTCACTTTCACGGATGGCTTAGCTTTTAACAAAACCCACTTAGTCTGCCCCACAGCAGTGAAGTGCCACTCGAAAATGCCCATTTCCTTAACATTTTTCCATCCTAAGTGCATGTGATAAATCACAGAGATGAGCGCATCTTTGTTATAGGTCACTTATTTTTTTTTTTTTTCCCGTCTTTGCCTGTCCTCTAAGCTCCTGTGAAGGTATCGATTGACTCTTTCCTCCTTTTCTCTCCAAACAAAGGCCACTGCATCTTCAGTTTTACTGCATGGAACATTCTGGGCTTATGACCACAAAGGATACAGAGGCAGGTGAAAAGTGTGGAAAGAATCTAAATAGTGTGGTTCAGTTTCAAGGTACAATAAAAGTTCCATTGGATAGAATGCTAGTAGTTCAGAAACTTGCAATAATTCATTCTACCAAGCTCAAAGTTTCCATTTGATAAAATTAATAATGTTTAGGAACATTAAGAAAATACAATCATGAAAGGAGCAAATCCTCGAAGTGCTATTTTTGTCTGGAGCCAGAGAATTATTATGGGTGTGCAGTATTTGCTGTTCATTATAAATAACTCCCTTTGATAAAAGAAGAAAGCTTGCTTGGGCTGTTTATTTTGGTATTTATAATTACAGTAATATTCAAATAAATCCTTTTATTCCACTTCAAAATGTTTAACTTGAACTTTTCACTATGTGGCCTAGCTCTCAATGGCCTGAACTAATTACATTTAGTTAATTGAGACTTCATATTTTCTTCTAGAAGCTTCAAAGGATGGGCTATGTGGTCTTCTGCTGGGCTAGCCCAGTATTTCTCTAAAAAGGGTAACTTACCCATAATCACCATCTGAATTGGGCTTTGCCATGTCCTCTGTTTGCTTGGTGTAGCCTCTACATTCTAAGAAATAGTGACTATATTGTCTGGTTTGTTTTGTTTGCTTTAAAAGGCTTTCAATGTTAGACAATAGTAGGGTCATCCAGACTAGCCTGCAGAAAATAAAAACAACAGAAACTGCGGCATCTGCAGCTCTGCAGTGCTGCCCCCATCAGCCATAGCCTCAGTGGACCTGCTGTGAATGGAAGAGGAGATCAGACAACAGATATATGTGTATATATAAAAGCTGAGGAGGGGTGCACATCTTCACCTGCGGGTCCTAAAGCCACAAGGGGGTCATCAGGCTATTCTGACAATCTTAGCAGCACTGATTGAGATGAAAAGCCTCCTTCCCCACAGTGAGATTCAGCCATTGTTTTCTTGCCCTCTAACCCCTCCCCCTCCCCTTTCACTGCAGTGATGGGAGGCTGTTCTGTTTCTTCTGCTTCAGAGGTTAGTGGTAGGCCCATTTTCCTTTGCAGGTTTGCCACCCTCTTACAGGCAGAGGAAGGCCCCATTAAAGTCACGTTTTCCCTGCCCCAGAGAGCTGACAGCCTATTTAGGAAAGAAAGCTTATCACACTTTTGAAAGGGTGAAGAATGATTCAAGGTGACATATTAATAGTGAGTATACCGTGGTGTGTGCAAGAGCTAGAATCAGGCGACACGAAAAATTAAGAGGTGCTCAAACTATTGTCCTCAGAAGCCAAACAGAGCCATCCTTTTTAACTAAAGGCTTTCCATTTCTGACACAGGGTGATTCTGGTTCCTGCTTCACCACCATTAGAGTCCCTGTTCTGCCAAAGATGTCTAAGGACATTTTTGGACGGTACTGGGGGCCCTGGCCCTGTACGATGGTCAATCTTGGAAAGCTGAAGCTTTCCTTGAAAGACCTTGCGGAACAATCAGGATCACACCATCAGTTAATGCTCTCCAGGGAGATGAGCCAAGTCTGCCCTCTTCTCTCCAGTATGAGATTGAAATGTAGCCTAATTAAACAGCAGGAAGGGGTTGGCCTCTTGGAGATTGGGGGTGGCAGTGGCTACATATAAATCTATAACCTGATAGATCCATTTCTGAAATTAGAATTCAAGAAAAAGGTCTTCATTTGGTCCCCTTCTCTCTCTTTTTTCAACTCTTCCATATGCTTTTTGCTTTCTTTTGTTCTGTTTTTGTCCACTCTACCTCAGTATGTTAGCGCTTCCCTGGTGGCTCAGTGGTAAAGAATCTGCCTGCCAGTGCAGGAGACGCAGGTTCAATCCCTGGGGATCAGGAAGATTCCCCTGGAGGAGGAAATGGTAACCCTCTCTAGTATTCTTGCCTGGGAAATCCCATGGACAAAGGAGCCTGGTGGGCTAAAGTCCGTGGGATCACAAAGAGACATGACTTAGCAACTAAACACCAAACATACCACCTCACTGTATTATTGTCACCTGGGCCACCCTGATAGAGCCTTTACAGAAAAACTAGTGGTTCCTACACCCATTGACCCACCAAGGTTACTTGGGGGCTTAACAGAAAGAGTCTCAGGCTTACTCCCAAAGATATGGATTCAGTAGTTTGCAGGTGGGGCCCAAGAATATGCAGTTTCAATAAAAGCACTGCACCCTATCAGTTCCTCAGACTGATTTGGGGGTGCACTGATTTAAACCACCTTTCCCAGTGTAAACCAGCCTATAGAAATACTTGTAGTGCAACATTTTTAAAGTATTGTAGAAAAAAATCATGGGATGAAATAAAGATAGGAGTGAGAAAAGGCAGCAGAGTGACCTGTGAGTGTACCACAGATAGAAATCCTCTCTCCCCACCTTCGTTATCAGGCAGAGCAGTAACTCTGAACAGCCTTCTTCAATCAGATGGTGCCGCACTCACTACTCTTCCCCTGGGTGAGGGCCCCTAAAAATGATGAACCCACAGCTCTGTCTGTTGTCCTGTGCGCCACTGCAGATGCTCTGGTGACCTGTTCTCTCTCTTACTCCCAGTCCACATCCTTCGAGCCCTCAGGAGGATGCTCAGCACTCCGGTTAGCCATTCCAGGAGAGACCCCTGGAATGGGAGTGCCTCTCTCCTGTTCCCTCAGTCTAAGCCAGCAGCTGCTGCGTGGTTGGGGGAGGGGGCAGACTGCAGCGCTTTGCTCAGATTTCCAGCTGGAGGCCATCTTTGGCAGGGCTTTTGAAGGGCAATGCAAGACAGCCTAGGGTGGGGAAGAAAGCACAGACAAAGAGCCTAGATGTTGAAGAGCAGTGGTCAGCAGTCAGCATAGTTCCTTCTAAAAAGAGCAAAGTCATGCTTTATGTCTGCACTGATCCATAAAATAGACCTGTGAAATGTGTGGCAGAAAAGTTCAAGGAAATCTCGTCTATCTAGAACTCAGGTCCCCAGCAACCTCTTATTCAGAAAACAGTTGTGAAACAAAACCAATTTTTTTTTTTAAAGGAACTAATTAACCTGCTCATGTGACACACCTATCTCTAAGTCACATATTAGGAAGTTGGCCCCTCTGTTGCCCCCCAGCTTATTTGTTACTTTGTGATTCTAAAGCACTTTGCTATTTGGATTTCAAGCCTGTGGCAAGATAGAGACGAGGAACCACAGGAGTCAGGCATTGTCAGAAGTGAGTAGCAGGAGATTAGTTCAACTTTCAGGACAAAGAAAATCACAAAAAAAAAAAAAAAGAAAGAAAGAAAATCACTAGTAGCAAACACTAGTTCAAATACTGCTCTCTCTACATTTAGTGTAGAGATATACAGCCTTATATATACCTTAGTTGACCTAAAAGATAAAACACATCACAGAATTATAGAGAAATATTGATCATTATCTTAATCCTTAGTTGCTGAGAAAGGTTGCATTTTGTTTAGTATCCTGGGAAAGAGTAGTACAAAGCACTTTAGAAAAGTTTTTATTTAGATTTTTTATTTAAAACTGTTATGGAAACCTCAGTGTCCAGAGCTGAAAAGCCTGTGGTTGTTTTGAAGAATGAAGTATTATATTAAATTCTGGAATTTAAGGTTTTAACTTTGTACCTTCCTATCTGGAGAAAGAAAATAATATCCTTTAAATTAAAAAAAAAAAATCCAACTGTTACGGAGATGTACATCTTCGTGAAAAACAAAAAATAATCTAGTGCTTTATAGGATTTGCCTCCAATTCTTCAATGTTAAAGTTTTATTATACGTTGCTTTCTTTAGTTATCTAAGCCAGGGGTTGCCTATCTCTGGGATCTAATGCCTGATGATCCAAGGTGGAGCCGATGGAATAATAGAAATAAAGTGCACAACAAATGCAGTGTGATGGAATCATTCCAAAACCATCCCCTCCCCTCAATCCATGGAAAAATTGTTTTCCATGAAACCGGTCCCCAGTGCCACAAAGGGTTGGGACTGCTGATCTAAGGGGTTGTAGGGAGGGCTCGTGATCAATTTGTCCATATCATTAAAAGGGTAGAGTCACATGGTATGATATTAACAATAATAAAAATTGCTAACATTCTTGTCTGGAGAATCCCATGGACGGAGGAGCCTGGTGGGCTTCAGTCCACGGGGTCACAAAGAGTCGGACACGACTGAGCGACTTCACACTCACACACACAACATTTATTAAGCAGTTCCTAGGTACCAAACACTATTCTAATGACTGTTATCTAATTGAACAGATAATGGACTCATCACATAATAATGTGAGGTGCATTAAATTGAAATCCTCACTTGAGGATCTTAGAATACCTCAGAAAAGAATAAACATTATAATTTCCCATATACAGAAATGGAAGTTTCAAAGAAAGTATAAGTATGGAAAACGGAGGTATGTTAGATGTTGGTGGCAGGGCAAGAAATGCAATCCAAACATCTTGATGAAACCCTCTTTTTTTCCTCCTGTAACATTTCTCCTGCCCCTCTGCATGATGAGAAAACTTGCTCCCCTTTCTCCTTTTTCCTTCACCTTAGACTCTTTCCCCCTTACCACAGTATATTGATTCTCTTACTCCTAGGGTGTCACTAGATTTGCTTGTAGCTCAGATGGTAGAGTCTGCCTGCAATGCAGGACAACCGGGTTCGTTCCTGGGTCAGGAAGATCCCCTGGAGAAGGAAATGGCAACCCACTCCAATATTCTTGTCTGGAAAATCCCATGAATGGAGGAGACTAGTGGGCTACGGCCCATGGGGTTGCAAAGAGTCGGACACAACTGAGCAGCTAACACTATTTAACCTCAAATATAGCAACCATCAAGTAAAATTTCTCGGCAAAAATCCCTTTAAACTCTTATGATCTCTTAACACACTTTGGAATATTTCCACCATTGTTCAGTGTATTATATATTTTCTTCACTGCTTGTCATTCCTTGCTCTGAACCCATCAGTTAATTGGGTTTTTTCTTTGCAGTATTCCTGTCAATATTTATAGAACAGGTAGGTGGTATGAATTTTAATTCTTTCTGCAGATTCTTTTGATTTGGAAGTTTGCACCCCCTGATCTATCAGCCCTGGGTTTCACCAGCATTTTATCATCCCTACAAGGGAAGTTCAAAGGGTTCTTCAGCACTTTCTTGAGGTTTCTGATATATTTATCTGCATGACTGTTTCATAAAAATAACTCTCAGCCACTGTACTCACCATGCTGAGAATTGCAACTGAATTATATGAGTAATTTGCTGAGAATAAGAAAAGAAATTCATCCAACAGTCTTTCACTGAGCCTCTCCAGTGTTCATTGTGCTAGGCTATGGGCTTCCAGGGGTAAACTAGACAGACGGCTTCCATGTAAATTACATCCCAGTACAAATGGCAACCCACTCCAGTACTGTTGCCTAGGAAATCCCGCGGATGGAGGAGCCTGGTGTCCATGGGGTCACAAAGAGTCGGACACGACTGAGCAACTTCACTTTCACTTCACAGTAGTTTTCTAACAGTGGATTTACCCTCCCAGGGCCATTTAGCAATGTCTGGAGACATTGCTGGTTATCACAGCTGGGAGAGAAGGTGCTGCTGGCATCTAGTCGATAGAGGTCAGGAATGCTGCTAAAAATCCTACATTCACAGCCCCCCTCAACGAAGAATTATCCATATAATAAGAGCTAAAAAGCAGAGTGGCCACTTTCAGGTGGGGTCTTTTTCCTGAAGATACTTTATTTTTAAAGTTTTCACGAATTTCCTTCATGGGCTAGCAATTGCCCTGGCTTAAGGTAAAAGTACATGCTAGATCAGTGTGGAGAGGGTACTTAAATTAGATGATTAAGACCTGAGTAAAGGGCATTTGAACTGAATCTTGAAGTCAGCCATGTGAAGACCCACCACAGAGCGTTCCAAACAGAGGCAAGAGCTAGACTAACGGGCCTGCGATAGAAGTGAACTTGGTAAGTTTAAGGAGCAAAAGAGAAGGCCACGGTAACTAAAACATAATGAGCAACGTGAAAAGTATAGGCTGTGCTAAGAAGTTTGCACTTAATTCCAAAGCTGTTGGAGGGTTTTAAGTAGATGAGGAATAGGATCTGCTATGTTTTTAAAAGATCCTCTCGTTTCTCAAGAATCACAGATTTAAACCTTTTTTTCTTCTGTGCCTGGTTTTGCACCTGGAGGAACTTAAAGCACAAGTATTATATGAACTTAAGTTTCTTTTTTAAAAAAATTGTAATTTCAATCTGCCATTTGGATTAAAAAAAAAAATTCCTTGAAGTGTTTATGCTTCCTATCTGTCATGTAAAATTCGGTCAGTGAAATAGACTTCTTGAAACCATCACAACAAATGGAGCCAGAGACTTGCCATCCTCTCTGTGCTCTCCACAGTTGGAATTTTCTAAATCTAAGCTCCTGACCTGAGCCTTTGGTTTCAAAAAGGACATTCAACAACTGAGTGATTAATAGCAAGGGAGGGACGGTAAGTGAGTAAAAAATAAATATCTTCCTGGTGTTTAGTTGAGAATCCTGTGCCCCTTGATAGAAATGTATCCAGATCTCCTGGGACCTTTATGGAAAAATTAAGATGTTGGGACCCTGTCCTGGAACAGTTGAATCAGAATCTGGGCTGAGGGACAGGTATAGATTTTTAATGTGTAGGCAGAGTTGAGAATCTGCTTTCTCAGTCTCGATGAATGTCAGCCAGTTTGGCCTACTTATATTGGATTTGTGTTGCTGCTTTTCAGGATAACATTGGGCAGCTGGAGAATGATCTGAGGAACACCAAGAGTGAGATGGCCCGCCACCTTCGGGAATACCAGGACTTGCTCAATGTCAAAATGGCTCTTGACATTGAGATAGCAGCTTACAGGTACGTCACAGGGCATGTTCACCTAGGCAGATCCCGTCACCTAGGGCATCGCTACCCAGATAAGTGGTTTTAGGCTCTAATTTCTGATGGGTGAAGCAGGGGATGAGGAAAGGCATCACTGCCTCCTTGCAAGTAAGCTGACCCTTATGTCCCTCAACTTGGTTATGTCCCAGCTCCACCCTGCTAGTGCCTGGAGGCCTGGAGCAGTCTACCTACCTCTGCAGAAATTTAAGGGAATAATGTGAGTGTACAGAGGTTGAAGTAAGACCCATCAGATTCTAACTTTAAAAACAGGGTTCATATAACATAGAAAGTCCTCATAGATGAAGTATCCCCCTGGATACCTGTGTAAGTAAACAAGGATGCTTGGGGCTGGTGCACTGGGACGACCCAGAGGGATGGTATGGGGAAGGAGGAGGGAGGGGGTTCAGGGTGGGGAACAGATGCCTATCCGTGGCAGATTCATGTTGATGTATGGCAAACCCAATACAATATTGTGAAGTAATTAACCTCCAATTTAAATAAATAAATTTATATAAAAAATGACAGCAGCTACTACTTTTTGAATGACTACTGTGTGCTAGGCACTGTATTAGATTCTGCATATAAATTATCTAGGTATCAGGTTATATTATCATTTTGCAGATGAGGAAACTTGAACCGTAGACTGATTTTGTCTATGGTCACAGTGTTGGTAAATGAGAGTTCAGACTCAACCTCAGATCTGAGAATTTTTTCCTTTTTTCTGATACTTTGTATACTACTTTAAAGCTCCCAGAGGATTTGATAGTGTTTTGAGTTTTTGATTTTTTTTTTAATGATAAAAGTTACCAGAATTATGAGAGGAAAAGAAAGATACTGGGGCCATTCTATTATGACGCTGTTTAGGCCAGGCTGGGAAAAAGCTTGGTATCTGAAACAGTTTAATTCCTTGGTTTCTGTTATTGCTGATTCCATATCCTTTGTACCCTGACATGCTGAAAAAATACAGATCTCAAGTTCAAGCTGAATTAGGCAGTTTCTTTGTGGACTTCTTACCTTCTTATCCCTGTTGTACTTAAGGTGTTAATTTCTCCTTAGATCTTTGTAGACTCTAAGTGCCAAAAATGGGTGTGATGAAACCAAGGGGAGTTGAAGTTTTTGTTTTTTTTTTTAATGTATTTGCAAATAAGATAGGTTTCCCCTTGACAGTGCTTTAAACATAGCTGGTGCTAAAGGTGTGTGTGTGTGTGTGTGTGTGTGTGTGTGTGTGTGTGCGTGCCCATGCACGCTGGATGAAAAGGTGTGTGTATGTGCTGGATAAAGTCCAAGTCTTTGGCCTTGAAATTCAATATTTATTGGTCTCAATGTCATGAAGAAACTGTGAAATCTGGAATCTGAAGTCTTTCTGAAATGAATAGGGGATGGAGGGTTAAATTCTTTTAAAAGTTGCAAGTTGACTTCCTAAGAGTGTTTCTTTGTTGGATTTACAGGAAACTGCTGGAAGGTGAAGAGACACGTTTCAGCACCAGTGGATTAAGCATTTCGGGGCTGAATCCACTTCCCAACCCAAGCTATCTGCTCCCACCTAGAATCCTCAGTTCTACCACCTCCAAAGGGTCAGCCACTGGGCTGTCTCTTAAGAAAGAGGAGGAGGAAGAGGAGGCTTCTAAGGTAGCCTCAAAGAAAACCTCCCAGATAGGGGAAAGTTTTGAAGAAATATTGGAGGAGACAGTGATATCTACTAAGAAAACCGAGAAATCAAATATAGAAGAAAACACCATTTCAAGCCAAAAAATATAATTCTCTTGCTTAAAAAAAGTTAATGCTTAGGAGGGGATAATATACACTTGACTTGTTAAACAGCCTATTCCTGATCCAAAACACCTGCCGCCACTCTACATTGTCTTCAAGGCTTCAGTCTCATATTTAGCATTGAATACTTCCTTTCTCTAATAAGAAATCCACACCTTAGATTGGAGCAAACCACAGTCCTAGAGCAATCACAGAGGAGTTATCTAAGAATGCAGCTTTCTCACCCAAAGCTCAGGCTTCACAGCTATAGATGATTCAGGTACAGAGGAAGTACAAACTAAGGTGCTAAATCTGTGATCATCACCATCTTGCTGTGAACTGAAATTAAAACCTATATTCACTCACCACACCCGGCCGTTACCCAGCTATGTAATCTCACTCTAGATATCTAAAACATAATATCACTGCCAGAGATAAACCCACAGTCCACACCCGACACCACTCGATAGAATTGTTTCACAAATGATAGGTGTTTGTTTAATGGGTATTTTCCCTCTCACCCCCTGCAATTCCATGTATCCTTTCTTCCATTCAGAAAAAAAAAGGGGGTAGTGTAGTATTTGTCCTTTTAAAACACATTTAGGTTCTTCTCAAAAGAACTTAACCCCTTTAGCTCTCTCTGCTCAATAAGTAGAATTAGATGCATGTTGACCATTTCTATGATTCGTGTAATGACTTCTCCCTGTCCATTTCATGTCCTTTTAATTATATACTTTAAAAAAATGGCAGTGATAAGTTTTGTGGGTTACCCGTTAGCTTATTCAAATCCATTTAATTAGGAAAAAGGAATAGTTTATTAGGAATGTAGCTTTTCACCTTAACTTTAGAAGTACAGTCATAGTTAATCCCAAACTGTGATTAAGCTGACCTTAGATTTAGTAGTGTAAGCTAGAAGAGGTGAGTATTTGTATGAAGGGGAAAAGACAAGGTCTCATTTATCTGTGGCAGTTCATTTGTGGTGATAGAGAATTAGCTGTTCATGCCTTTTCCCTTAAAATCCTCGTATTTCCCTCCCAACTAGTCTAGGTCCTAAAAAGGCCTTGTCTTCACACCTATGCCTTTTAAGAATGCTAAATGTAGATTATCTTATCACCAGGACACAATGCTCCTGCCCAAAAGTAAAAAGTCCTTTCTGGTCAATCAACACCACCAGCCAAAAAAAAAAAATCTTGATCTTCTAACAGTCTTGCCCAACAGATTTCCCGTTGCTGCATAGTTGGCGGGGTCTTGCTTCCCTGCTGGAGAGGAAGAGACACTCAGACCAGAGAAAGGCACAGATGTCCTGCTCACACACTAGGAGATAGGTTCTGGGAAGTCCAGTTTTCATTTGCCCAGCTGTGTAGCACCTGCATTGCCCAGTCTTCCACATGTGCCAAGTTTTATGCAGAATTAATTCTCTGTCGGAGTCACTTCCATAGATCTGAAGAGTCGCCATATCTGTGTCACACATCTCCATTTCTGTGGTGAAAAGGACATGATGCTTTTACTCAACTTTCTGATCCTAGCACGTGCTTCAGCCATTCAAGGAACTTGAAAGAATACTTTTCTCTTCTTCCTTTCCCTCACTCCATTCCTGTCTTTACTCCTTACACTTACTGTAAAACATTAGTAAAATAAGAATTAAAAGTCACACGAATCCCACCAACATAACTTGTGTTTTGTGGTTTCTGCTGCCTTAACTGAGAGAAGCACTGGTTTGATTCAGTGAACAGTTGCACCCCCTGATAAATCAGAAGTCACGTGATCTCTGTTCTGTGCATCCTTGTTTAGTGTTTCTTTTTTTTTTCCCTGTCGAAGCCTCAGGGCTATAGTCTGCAGACTGTCTGGTCTGAAACATAATGCACTAAGTGGGCAATTCATGGCAGGAAATGGGGAAATCAAATCAATCAAATGATGAAAGACAATGTATTCTGTGCCTGGATAATGATTTAACTAGCTTAGCTTGCTGAAGATTTCTGAGAATGAACTGGCAGAAGGCACATGATTAAAAAGTTCTTCAAAACAGTAAGAATCTTTTCCTTCTTTGAAAATGAGGTTCTGCTTCTGCAGAAACCACATGCCTAGGTAGAACATGGGCAGCAGTAATAGAATCTTCCTCTACTGTGGTGATTCTTAACCTTTTTGGGGATTAAAAAGGCTTCTCCCCCCTTGGAGAAAGCTATGGATCTTTTCCCCCCAGAAAATACATGCACAAAACTATACAGGTCAAGGGACCTGTGACTCCTTTAGAACTATCTACTTCTGGTATGCAGAAGTCCATGGATGCCAAGTTGAGATCTCCTAATGCCAGGCCAGGTTCCAGGATGGAGACTGCCAATGGGGGGATATTTGGATGCAACTCACAGCTGATGGTTGAAGCTGGAGCTTGCTGAATCCTGAACAATATTGTCATTGTCAGGACTTCTGTCTAAAGGCACCTCCAGGTCGCTTGAAGATACATTAGTGGTACTGCTGATGAAAGATGTTAGTTGCACACTAACAATGAGAGTTTTGTAATAAAACATCTTTCAGGAACGTCCATGGTGGTCCAGTGGTTAACACTCCTCACTTCCAACGCAAAGGATGCAGGTCCAATCCCTGGTCAGGGAACTATAATCCCACATACTGAGTGGCACAACCAGAAAGTAAAACACACACAAACACACACCTTTTAGGGCCTATTAAAGAACAGTAGACTCATCAGTACATGGGCTTGCATTGTAGACATTTGTTTCCACTTCTAAGAATAGTAGTATGTGGTTACTAGATCCTTCTCTATGCAAGGCCAGAGTCCTTTCCTTAATTTATAGAATTTCTGGCTCTTACTAGTCTGTATCTCCTATTTTCAGTGAGTCGCCACTAGTTGCCATGAGCTCATTTATAAAAAGAAACACATTAAAAGCACATTATGAAGTTGATAAATTATTAAACCTGAACAATTATAGTAATAGGGAAACACGGCATTCAGCATCACCAGGCAGGGAGGAGAAGGAAAGGTGAGCAGCAGCATCAACTGTTAGGACAGGACAACAGAGTGAGTCTGTGAGACTGTGGGGAAGCCTCTCCATGAAGCATACTAGTGATAGGCTTTCAGTCACTAGGCAATGTGATCCTCCACATCCTGAAATGCATTAGTAACAGCTCTTATTTATTCAGTACCTACTTACCATATGCCAGTCACTGTACTAGGCATAAAGTAAGTAAACATAGAATGATCTCAGTTAAGCCTCACAACCCTCGCTAGGTATAGTATTTGTATACCCATTTGACAAATGAAGGAACAGAGTCTCGGAATGACAAAGTTAAACCCTGTCTGATGCCCCATAGTGAGTAACAGAGCTGGTCTGCTGACTCTTCAGTGCCTGCTTTTCTTTCCTATGTTGCCTTTCTATGTAAAAGAAAGTCCCCCCTGCACCACCACTTGAGGGAATAAGCATCTATCTTTTCATTTTCTTTTTCAATCCTTCCTCCCAGGGTTAACTTAAGGTTTCTCTGCCCCAGAAACCCTTGGCAACATTGAGTCCCAGAGGCAAACTGGAATTGCAGATTTCCTGAGCCTGCTGCCTTCCTGCACTGCAGTGAGGTTGCAGCAGCCCAAACCTGGGCCTGGGCCCATCCAACCGTGAGGCCCTGCATGCTCCTGCTAAAAAATTATACAGGAGTGGATGCTATTTCCCTATTTTCTAAAAGGGAGCTTTAAAAATATTTTTGTAAAGGAATTCTATAGCTCAGTATCAAAGAGCTGGAATTAAAGGAATGTTACAGAGGGGCCCTTTCCTCGAGAGGTAATAAATCCAAGATATTTGTAATTCATTTTACTGGACTGGCTAAAGAGGGGGACAAAATTTAAACAATAGTCTGGAAACTAGAGTGCAAATTTTATCTCCAGAAATGATGCAAGTTATGCAGTCGTGGGGATAAACGTTTAGAACTTACCTGTGAACATAAGCAGGGAGACCAGATTACCACTCATGGATCTAAAGGCAAACATGAGATAGTTTTTTAAATGTATTTAAAATCCATTAGAATAGAAAGCACATTGGCAGTTGCTAGGTCTGGAAAAGAGGGGTAAAGAAGTGGGGCTTTATTGTGAATGATGGAAATGTTTTGGAACTAGATACGGAAGGTGACTACACAACACTGCAAATGAACTAAATGCCACTGAACTATTCACTTTAAAATGATTAATTTCATGTCATCTAAATTCACCTCAATTTTAAGAACCCACTGATAGAGAATTTATGAGACTATCAGAAAAATAATTATGGCATCTACCATACCTTCCGCTCCAACTGAGACCATTATGTACAGCCACCTGGGTCAACCCAGTAGAAGGAATTCCATTTGGACAACATTAAGCCAGATCCAATAAGAGTAGAATGGATTTCAAACAGAGCCTGGAGAAAAAGCCAAAAATCTCCCTGGATGTAAATGAAAGAAAGAATAGCTAGAAATGCTGCTTGCTTATGAGTAGTTATCACTGATTTCCAGCTAATTTTATTTTTATTACTATATCATCAGAAATCTGTAAGTTCCTTAAATATATCCAAATTGTAAGAACACATTTTGTTTCTTAGAACCAAATAAATTCATATACCTGAAAGCACAGTGCTAATTTAAAATGGAAATAACTGAGGGGAGCTTTGTAAACATAGTTCCTATGTGAAATTTTATTTTTCTTTCTAGACAGTACATTACTGGGTTTGCTGCATGTTCAGATTTAAATGTACAGGTTAGTTGCTGTCATCATGCCTTTTGCTATTTTCAAATATCTCACATGGCTATGCCATTTGCAGATGGGGTGAGTGGTCCTGAATCCAGTCAAACAAAGGGCTGTTTTTATTACATTACCAACCCTTGCTGCATACACTTAAAGGGAGAAAAGAATGGTTACTATGTGGATCAAAAGGCTGCTCTCCTCCTCTATCGATCTCTTAGAAGTTGATTGGATTGCCCTCATGTTTTATGCTATTTCACAAGCTTACTAGGTGGGGGTGGGAACTAGCTAAAATTTATCAGTTCTTTCTTAAAATCCCTTGAAACACACACACACACACACACACACACACCCCAAGATTGTAATAAAACAGAGTGAGTCATACCACAGATATTTAAAGAATTATGTTTCTACAGTGCTTCAGTGATTCTGAATAAAACAAAACAGAAGAGAGCTCAGGCTACAAAGAAAATGAAGACTGATCCTGGAAGGGTCTCCAGGCTTGCTTCCTCATTGATTAATTACTGTAGATCACCACATGGCTACCCTCTTCCCTGATGAGACAAGTGGTCTCTGTTCTGAGTCTTTTCATTCCAGTGTTATCATATTCTCCTAGGGGTTAGAGAATGCTCAGCAGACTGTGATCAAAATCATTAGTATAAGGGCTGGAATTTTAGAATATAATCAGTAACAGTCTGGTTAATTGCTGATTATTATACAGGGCAAAAAAGCAGCTCTTTCCTTAGAAGTGCTTATTAAAACAAACTTAACTCAGGTTTGTCTGCTATGCCATATGTGTGAATAAATGAGAGGGGTAACTTCCATCCCTCATGATTTCCAGGCACAAGAATTTATACATGACATATAGAATTCCTGATGTCCTTTAGGACTAGACAATCTTTTGTCTTTATCTTAAGTCAGACATAAGCTCAGCAAAAGGAACCTGTCTCTGGCAACTGAAATTGTCTGTCCATGGCCTAACCTAGTCTGTAAAGTAGAAACAGCAAACTTAAGATTAGAACTAAGGTGAAAGCAGAATTCAGGGCCAACTCCAGGGCCTGTATCCCCACACTTGGTCCAGTTATTAATAGAAGGAAGTGAATATAGAAAATATACGGGACAGAATATGGGGAAGGGGAAGATGGTTTAACTTTGATCTTTTAATATTAATGGGCCTACTTATTCATTGAAAACTAATTCAGCAAAGTAATCTAAGAAATGACTACCATGGGACCATAACTGAATTTGAAAACAGACTATATGCCAACCACTATTCTGAGTGCTTAACACATTCATTAATTATTTTAACTAGTCTTTGTGTTAGGTACTACTGTCCCAATTTACTGATATGGAAAACTAAAGCTCAGAGAAATTATATACAAGTTCAAGATCACACAGCTTGCAAACAGCAAAGCTGGAGGTCAAATCTGTGAGTCTGGGCTTCAAAATTCATGTCCTTAACCAATGTGAAATACTGCCTCTAGGCCTACTGGGGGGAAAAAAATCTGTTCCTGGGAAATATCTTCATCTTCTGATTTAAAATGTTGTTCAACCAGCTTTTCTTTTGGAAAAGCATTTTCTTAGAAACATTAGAAGAAAAAAACTTTTCTCACTTAAAAGAAAAAATAGTATCACTATAATAACCTGTGTAAAACCACTCAGCTGTGTCCGACTCTTTGCAACCCCATGGACTATAGCCTGCCAGGCTCCTCTGTCCATGGGGATTCTCCATGCAAGAATACTACAGTGGGTTGCTACGCCCTCCTCCATGGGAGCATACCAACATAGGGATCAAACCCAGGTCTCCCACATTGCCTGTGGATTCTTTTACCATCTGAGCCACCAGGGAAGCCCTGTAAAACCACAGGTACCATCAAAATGAAACAAATATGCAGTAAAGATCAAACCATAATATCCATTCTATGTAAATAAATACTTGTCAAGCTTTCAGAAGATCAATATGGTATTTCATTTACGTATGGACTATTAATCTCAATAGATAATAAAAATTTAGATATCATCTGTCCAGTTTTGAAGAGAGGCCAATAATCAAACTCACGTACACATTATTGAAAAAGGTTAAAAGTGAGGACCTACCCTTTGACCATGATATACTGAAGACAGCAAAAATGAACATTCAGAGTCAGCTTGATCCTTCTCTATTAACAGAGCCTTCCAAGATAACAAAATATACCAGAGAGGTTGCCAACTATTAGAACTTGAAAAAATAATTTTTTTTTAGTCACATATACATCTAATAAGAAATTATGATCTGGTCATCTTAGAAGAATATTCATCTAGGATTGAATCACTGAGATTATACTTTGTGTAGGCTGAACAGGAAAAGTAAACTGGTCGGTGGCATCACTTTCAAGAATTCAAAGCCACAGTTGCTGTACAAGAGTCACTGAGTGTGTGCAAGAAGTTTGAATCCACAGGAGAGACTGTCAGGAACTAGATAAGAATGTATCTGACTCAATCAAGAAAGAAGGGCAATACGGCGGAAGCAGAGGGGAAGCTCAGTGAAGCCCAAGGTCAGAGGAAATGATACCAGAGAGAAAAGACTGGGATGGCATTTAGGGAGGAACTGAGAAACCTGCCAAGCTCACATTCTGTCAGACTACTATTATCACAAATTAGCCCCCTGGATATCTTTGCTTAGAAAGGGCTTAAGCGAAAACAGAGAACCTAACAGCTGTGCCAAACAAATCTTTCCCTAGCCATTGAATCTAGACTCTGGAATCTGTACTTCATGGAGTCTCATATGTGCAGGTTTGAGGATTTAGTTTTGTTTCTGCTTTTGTTCCTAGCAAAAATTCCTCTTGAAACAGTAAGGCTAACTCAAGGCAACAAGACAGGGCATTTGTCTTGTTTTTGCTCGAGCTTTTTCCTCATCTAAGTCTTTGACCCCCTTTGACCTTATTTGAAGACAGTTACCATATATGGCCTCTCACCGCTAAGTTTTTTGCTTCTCCAAGATAGAAGCAATTGGTCAATGCTTCCTCCTGTTTTCTGAGTCTCTCCTTCTGGGTGTTCTCTATCCCACTGCCTTCCCATCTGTCAATATATCTAAGGTATACTACACAGAACTGGATAAAAGATGCATTGAAGATTAGAAATTTTAACTCCCTTGATCTAAAACTGTGTTTCTACTGATGTAGCCCAAGGTCACATTGCCTTTGGAAGTATCGATTTTTAAACCAGTTTTTTTAAACTGATTTTTAAATCAGTGTTCTTACTTAGTTTACTGTCTGGTAGTAACAAGAAGTCAAATAAAAATAACCAGATAAAATTCATTCTTTGCAATGCCTGGAGGTCAAGTTCAAGAGGGAGGGAAAAAAGAAAGGGTGGAACTCTTTGTGACTCTCATAGTATTTACTAGTGTCTGCCTTTGGTAAGATTCTGAGATGTGAGTAATCCACAGGCTGCAAGTTTCTTACAGGCAGACCACTTTCCTCTAATTTTAATTTTGTTGTCCACACAAGTGATATTCTTTTGACTTATTACAGAAATATTTATCAAATAATTACATTTAATGTTGTTGTTCAGTCGCTCTGTTGTGTCCGACTCAGTGCGACCCCATGAACTGTAGCATGTCAGGCTTCTGTCCTTCACCTCCCGGACCTTGCTCAAACTCACGTCCATGGAGTCGGTGATGCCATCCAACCATTTTGTCCCCTGTTGTCCCCTTCTCCTTCTGCCTTCAATTTTTCCCAGCATCAAAGTCTTTTCCAATGAGTCAGCTCTTTGCAACAGGTGGCCAAAGAATTGGGGCTTCAGCCTCAGCATCAGCCCTTCCAGTGAATCTTCAGGGTTGATTTCCTTTAGGATGTACTGGTTGGATCTCCTTGCAGTCTTGGGAATCTTCTCCAATACCACAGTTCGAAAGTATCAATTCTTTGGCACTTAGACTTCTTTACAGTCCAACTCTCTCATTCATATGTGACTACTGGAAAAACCATAGCTTTGACAAGATGGACTTTTAATTAATTACATATAATACTCTGCTTTAAAAAAATAAGTAAGTGTCTTCCCATGTTACTATAAATATAATTTCTGAGCCCTTGAAATAACCTTAGTATGCCTGAGAACTTGGTCACACTAGATAGTTCATGCTGACAATGTGATTTACGGTGAATGCCTATTTTTATATACCTGGGACACGCCATATCAGGTTGTCTACTGGGAGGGTGCTGGGGTATCAAGGCTGCATGCCTATGTGACTGAATTCCAGTAAAAACTCTGGACTCTAGGGCTCAGATGAGCTTCCCTGGTTGGCAACACTTCACATATCATCTTGGGAAAATTAAACACTCTCCTTGCATCTCCAACGGAAAAGGACAAATGGAAGCTTGTGCCTGGTTTCTCCTGGACTCTACCCTGTACATCTTTTCCTGTTGCTCATTTTAATCTGTATCTTTTCAGAGTAATAAGCTATAACCAAGAGCATAATAACTTTTTGGGTCCCATGAGTCCTTCTTGTGAACTATTAAACTTGAGAGTGGTCTTGGAGATCCCCAACACAGATGTTAACACGGGACAAGAACAAAAATAGTAAGTAATTTGTGCAAGAGACATTTATGAGGCAGTGAATTCCACAGCTGTTACTTTGTTCACTGTCAAATAAAGGCATCTGGTATAACCAGGGAAGGTAAAGATGTTTATAAAATATTTATTTGATGGCACAGTTTAACTTTGCTTTGGATGTCTTGTCCCTTAAAGAGTTTTAGTTATTTTTAAAAAATCCTCAATAAACACAAGCATTTCAAAATAGGTTAAAATAAATTTTTATTAAAAAATTGTATTAAATGTTAGAAGAAATTTATACAGAATTCATAAATTCTTTATAAAACAATTACCAATCTTTCTCCAATTATAATTGTTTTATGCAGATTTGGAAATTTGCAGTGAAATAAGGTTTACAAAATATTTCTTTTAAAGTATTACAATGCTAATTTTAGGCAAAATAATCTTTAAAATGGAAATTTTTGCATGCAAGTGAGTGAGCCCTCAAACACCCGTATTCTTTATCCCAGCGACAAATGGGAAAATGAACATTAAACTGACTTGCTGAGGAAACAATGAACAAGTATTCTGTAAACCTTAAATTCATTCAAATTTTTAAATTACTTTCAAAAGTAGTACCATTACAAGGTACTGACAATCACACTGTGTACTCAAAATTAATGTTAATCAAACTAACATTCAAAAAAATGTTGCAAAGAGGCACCCCTTGTTGTTAAGATATGTTAAAGGTGCCTTCATTACACTGAAGACCTAAACCCTACAGGGGACAGTATCCTCACACACACAAAAATATAATTCATCCCTTTTAGAAGTGGATAATATCTCTTTAGTAGTGTTGCTGGTTTAAAAAAAAAAAAAGACATTAAGTTCAAAATATGACGGCAACATACAAAAGTGGCCCATAGTTTTGGTCTTTGTCTGAGAAGTACATTCTGTAATTTAACAAAGTCTGGTTTTAAACTTTCAGTTCAAAGGCACACTTCTTTTCCAACTGGATGACTGCCCAACTGATGCCATTCCAAAGAGCAGAATCCCAATCACCAACTTGAAAGGGGTATGGCTCAATGAAGACAAAAACAGTGACTGATTTACCTCAAAGATTAGGAAACAAAATCTATATCAAAGTATCTGAAATCATAAAAAGTAAATGCTTTAAAAAATTTCCCCCTGAGCTATGGATATAGTCACTTACTAGAGAGACTTTTTGCTAAACAGATCTTTCACTAAACAGATGCATTCTATCATTCCAAGTTATACTTAAAAATCCTATGATTTATAAGACTCTTATGATTCTTGGTGCTGAAAATAGATTAAGTTACATCTCAAACAGCACAAAATGATAGCAATTACATGTTTCATGGAAATCTTTGGTGAGAATGCAATCCTGCAGAAGCCGCCTTATTTTGTTCACTCACTCATAATAGTCTTACAATCTTCAAGTAATTTTCAAAGGAGAAACCACAAGTCCATAATGAAGGACCAGCAGACCATCCTGAAAAAAAAAAGTGTCTGCAGTTACTTGAAAACCACTTAAATATATGATCAAGTCAAAGATAGTTTATTTTTCATAACCCAACACTAATGTGAAATTCTTTGATTTAAAGAGAATAAAGACCCAAGATAAAAATACTTGTTTATCTACTCACCTAATAACCAAACACTCCCTGTTAGTGTGCCTTTTTAATGACTCTTAGAAGAAAATCCTGAAACTACCAGTATCCACAGTTTGTCAAGGTTGTTTATGTCTAAACAGTTCTCCAAAAAGAACTTAGACTTCTCATTTTGCAGATTACTTAATATATCACCCAACTCTGGGCTTCTCTAAGAAAGACTCAATTATCATAGAGTATCATGGATCTGCTAGGAAATAAAACATTTATTTCCCATACAAATGTAGCTTACAACTAAAATAAGTGAGAAAACTTCAGAACTCTTACCCATTTGATACATGATACATTTTATTTCCTCCTTGAAGACTGTTCAGTACAATTCGCTCTTTCTTTGCTACCCAGAGTCATCATTATGAACTGTAACTGTACTGCGCTATATAACACAGTGATGTCCTCTGGGGTTGTCAGGAAACTTAACACTAAATGACTCCAGATATCATGTTTATGAGTCTCTTTATGTCTCCTTTCTGGATATCAGGTCTTAATTCTTTGTGCTCTCACCAAGGCTGCACCCAGCAAGCAACCTACCTTTTTAAGGTGCTATTTGTAATTTACTATGAACTGAAAAACTAGCTTAAAAAGAAGACTCGTTGAGAAAGTATGCCATGGGCAATGGGCCTACTTTGAGCAACATTTAGAGGGAGTGGTGGCATACATGCCTTGCGTTTCCAACCCTGGTCTAGCTATCACCCTTTCTTTCTTCTTTATTAAGCTTTTTCATGGCTCCACTTCCTCATTTCTCATTCACTGTTCAACTCACTACAATCTGGCTTCTGTTACTGGCAACTCCAGTGAAAACTCATCAGAATTCTAGAAAGGGGTTCACAAATTCAAATACCCACAAAAGCAGAGAAGTACCATAAATGAATATGTGAGTCAGTTAAGTAGTCAAATAGGGTATGTTGAGACCAGTGATAAACCATATAGCAGATGCTCAGCTAAAGGAATTTAAACTCAAAAAATATTTAAAACACAGAATAAGCCAAATAAAGTACAATCAATCCCACACCATGTTTGGCCTACAGATCATCAGATCTCTTCTAGACTAATTAGTCTAATCAAAGTAAATGAATTTGTATTCTAACACACACAGAAGGATCTTATTAACAAAATTACATTTTACAGAATGTCAAGTTTTTGCATATAGTTATGTTTCAGAATTACAAGCTGTTTAAAATCTCAAAACAACTTTAATACATGTATAAAATTATACTTTATGAAATGAGATAATCTTTATAATTTAAATTTATATCTATGTTTATTATGTTTATATTCTGATAAATATATAGGAATATATAAATATTTTATATTTTATATTTTTTATTTAGATGTTTCCATTCATGGTCTTCTTAAACAATCTAACCAGAGTAAATCCTCTAAAAGACAAGTCAGATTATGTCTCTTCTGTCCTTGGCTCAAATCTCTCCAATCAACAGTTTCCCACCTCACTCAATTAAAATCCAAAGTTCACACTACAGCCTATAAAGTCCTGCATGGTTTTATTCTGTCAGATCTGAGCTCCTCCCACTCTCTCCCTCACCTGCTACATCCTAGCTTTCCCACTGCAGAGATGTATTATTCATTTAGCTAAGAGGTCCTGAGATTACATGACACTTACATAGTTATCAATGAGGACTTTAATTATAAATATTCTTTAAATTGAGGTCATACTTTCTACCTACTCCATTGACTTTGGGATTTTACGCCTAGCTTTTTACATTTCTAATCAAGCTTAACTTTAAAAAAGACAAAATTTTCTAAGATTTCTGAGTCTGATTTTATAAAAATCTTAGGAAATGTCTTGTTTATACCTCTAAGTATGCTTTAGCTAACTAAGTATGCTTAGCTAACTAAGAAACAATTTTACTTTTGTATTTTATGAAGATCTTTTGAATTATGTTTCTAAAATATAAACAATTAGTACAGTATATTTCTAAAAACATGTAAGAATAATCAAATAATTACCCAAAAAAGTATTCAGCTACCCCTTCGTTAAGATCCTAAGCTTTAAGTTCAACTTTTTCAACAGTTGAACCTTGATTCTACCGCTAACTAACCAAGTGATCTTGGGCAAGGTACTTAATTTTCATATGCCAGTTTTTGTCATCTATCAGATTCCCCAATGGATTTCAGAATTAAGAGGGCAAAATTCCAAAAGAAACTGGATTTTTCTTTTCATTAAAATTGTAGGTCTTATCTTGCTTTCATTTATCCTTATTAGATTTCACACTATACTTCCCACTCACATTATAGGCTACTTAAAATATCGTAACAGTTACCATGGCTTCTTACCAACTGAGCTAGGAGTGGTATGTGAAACCTCTACAGACTAATGAGTATCAGCAAATTTTTCTTAAAGACATGTCCTTGCAGATACACTTGCCCAGCAGTCTTCAAAGCTCTACTGCAGTACGAGACAGAGAAGAAAAAAGGCCTCTAGAATCAAACTGCCTGGAATTTGAGCCCTGGCTCACACACTTACTAACTGAGGTTAAGTTACATGTCCTTTCTGTACCTTACCTGTGCGTGCATGCTCAGTCACTTCAGTCATGTCTGACTCTGTGCTACCCTATGGACTGCAGCCCGCCAGGCTCCTCTGTCCACGGGATTCTCCAGGCAAGAATACTGGAGTGGGTTGCCATGCCCTCCTCCAGGGGTTCTTCCCAACCCAGGGAATCAAACCCAGGTCTCCTGCACTGCAGGCAGATTCTTCACCATCTGAGCTCCAGGGAAATCCACCTTATCCATACCTTTTCTTATCTTTAAAACTGGGGATAAAAGAATACCTACCTCATAAAACTATGATGAGTAAGAGAGCTCATCATTACAAATCATTTAAAAAAGTACCTGACACACAGTAAGCATCCAGTAAACATTAGCTTTATCATTTATAGTCCAGATAATTTTAATTATAGAATGTTTATTAAAACCCTGATAACACGGAACAATCTTCTTTCATTAATTAACTTACCCGTTAGACATAAATATGGTAGACCTACCTGCATTGCTGCCTCGCCTATTGCACGTCGAATTTCCCTTAGAGTTTGATATCGTTCTAACAAGTGATCACCACAGATGATGTCTACCTACAGGCAAATAAGAGTATAAGTTTGCTGTCCTGCTTCAAAAAATGACATTAAAAAAGAGGAAGATCAACATAATTATTTTCAGACTAGACTTCGCTATTTTGTTTTTTATTTATTTATTTTGGCCATGGCACGTGGGATCTTAGGTCACCAACCAGGGACTGAACCCATGTCCCCTGCATTGGACGTGCAGAGTCTTAACCACTGGATGGCCAGGGAGGTTCTGACTTAACTATTTTAGACTGATTAAACATTCTTATGAAAGAGTTTAGAAACTATTTACAAATAAAATGGAATGAGCACTAGAGGACACAGCACAACACAGAACACTACAGCAGATACTCCACATGGTTTCCTTGAATCTCTCAGAACAAGTTCAACCATACTTGATATGTTCAGCATAAGATGGCACAGAAAATTATATTTTTAAACAGCTCCATGACACAATGATTAAGGGCTTATAATGCTTCAAAAGGCAATCTTTGGTTGTTTGATTTTCTTATTAAGGAATATCTCATTTTCCAACAATGAAAAGTCCAACACTGATATAAAGTACACAATAAGGCATTGTGTTTTACTGGTAGAACAATCTTAACAAGGTCTTTTCAGCCCTTTTAGTAATGTCAAAGCTCTAAGATAAATCTACTTTTATACTGAATGCACTAGACAGAACAATATGGTTGTATAGTTATATACTATATTGTATATGATTTCAGTATACTCACTTGCTAGAAACAGAAATGAGGTCCTTACATGCTCTTTCACTGAGTACTCTTTTTCCACTGCTTTAAAATGGGAACAGGTCCTCAACATCTTATTAACACATATCACTTAATAGACTTCGTCTCCTAAGACTCCTGTTTAGCTTATGGCATGAAATTCTTCCTTGCTCCAAACCAGAGCATCACCTCTTAACTCCTATTTCTCCTTTTCCTTTCTTCTCACATGCAGTCAGCTACACCCGTTGCTTCTTTCTTCATAATACCTTTTAAGTTCATATCATTCTCTCAAGTGCCGCCTTCAGGTTTAAACCACTGGAATCATCTCCTAACCAGATTCCTAACTTCCGATTTTGTTTACTCTAAAAATCCTATGCAATGCCAACATGTTAATCCCCCTAAAACCTTTCGCATGCTTGGGTAAGAATAAAAAGTACCTGCATTTAACTGAGTAGCCACTATGCACAGCATACGTTACATTTATATATTTTACATATGTTCTCTCATATCATTTTCACATTCCTATGAGTTAGGTATTATAATTCCCACTTTGCAGATAGGGATGCTAAGAAGTAAAGACATTAAATTTTCCTAAAATCACAAAGCCAGTAAAAGCAGCAAAGTTCAGATCTGAACCCAGGTCTATTTTCAGGTCTAGCTTTCTCCAAAAATCAGTGCATGTCAGGGATTGGCAAACTTTCTATAAAGGGCTAGATAATAAATATTTTAGGCTTGTAGGCCACAAGATCACTGTTGCTGCTGCTAAGTCACTTCAGTCGTGTTCGACTCTGTGCAACCCCATAGACGGCAGCCCACCAGGCTTCCCCATCCCTGGGATTCTCCAGGCAAGAACACTGTTACATGTGCTCAATTCTGTCACTGTAGTATAAAAACAGCCACAGGATGGCTGTTAAAATAAAACACCGTTTATAAAAAGATGGCAGGCCTGTGGGTCAGTTGGTCAAGCCCTGTGCTATCTCACAATGAATAACCTCCAATTAGTAACAACTCTTGCTTAATGCTTACCAGTTTTAAAGTGGTAGAGCAATATCTGTTTGCAAAAGGACTTGAAGGCAGTAACAGCTGATCTTGCACACAGACTTAGATCCAAGAAAAATTATAGACCTTGGAAACTAACATTATGTTTTTATTAAGTATCCAGCAAGCCAGAGACCACCACTGTTAGTGGGCTTCACCATGTGGGATACATTTATGACTTGGTTACTACAAATTTTCAACTTAATCCCAAGAGGTTAGCCAGTTACTAACAGTTTGATGAATATAGTCCTAGACGCTACGTGTGCACATAGGGATTTTATTTTTATAGAAATGGGATCGTGTCACATATCTTGTTCTACATATTCTTAAAACATACACACACACACAAACACCAAAACCTTAATACACACGGACATCTTTTGGAATGCATGGTTAACTGTCTTTAATAGCTGCATAGTGTTCCATTTTATGAAATATATCATAAATTATATATCCATTCTCCTCAGAAACATTTAACTGCTTCTCACTTTACCTGTTGATTAACTCAGTTCATTCAAACAGAGCCACATCTTGGAGGATGTCACAGATATGACCCTCATATTTGATAATTAGCTAGAAGGACTCAGCATATTCACAGCTCTGATTTACTACAGCAACACAGCAAGGGTAGAGTCAGATCATCAGTAAGGTAAAAAGATGTAGGGAGAGTCTGGAGAAATCCATTCACAGGCTTCCTTTTGCTCTTCCCTCCCAGTCCAGGAAACAATACTCCCACAATACTCTTTTCTCTAGCAGCAGAAATGCAGCCAATTTGTGCAGTGTCTCTGCCAGGGAAGCCCACTTGAGGTTCAGAGTTTAGGGTTTGTACTAAGGCCTGGTCATGTTGGCATTCTCTGCCTAGCAACTACCAAATTCCAGACTCCCAGAAGTAAAGCAGGTATTCACTGTTTGTTCAGTCCACACACAGGGAAACATACATACAATAGTTAGGTAAGCTTTCATATTAGTGCAGGGAACTTTTTACAAGCCAGCTCCCTAGATGCTAGGCAAGGGCCAACCTTGTAAGCCAGTCCTTCTCAAGACAGCAGCCTCGGGTCTGCTTTGTTAACTCTTTTCTGCATAATCTTTCTAACCTCTGGAGTATTATGTCTTAGACAGGAAGGGTAACTACAATATTTCTGAATCTCAGAGCAGAAATCAGAATGTGAAGATAGTCTTAAGGGAAGAAAAACCCTTAACTTTTTAAAAGCAAGATCACACTAAAGCTTCCAAGACAGAATTTTTCACTGAATGAGCCAGTGCCACACTTATCCCTCTTTGTTCATACATTCTCTTTTCTTTGATAGAAAGTTCTTTTCTTATCTGGCCAAAATAAAAATCCATTCTGCAAATCCTTTGACAAATTCAGAGCTAAATCATTCATTCTGTGCTCCTGTTGCACTCATCATAGCCTACTGTCATTTTATATCTTTCCCACACAGTTCTGAGTTGCCTGACAGCATGAATTTTCTGTCTCATGTTTGTATTGGATGCCAAGCACACAGATTGCTCAATTTAATATTAATAAATAGTAAATGAATGGTAGGGATATACCATATAACACATTAGAATCTCCGTAAATGATCTGGAAATAATTCAGTGGTATGGTTAAGGGTTAAAGTAATATATTAAATAAATAATAATAAAAAGGGAGCTTATTGGGACTTCCCTGCTGGTTCAATGACTAAGAATCCTCCTGCCAATGCAGGGGACACAGGTTCTATCCCTGGTCCAGGAAGATCCCACATACCTGAGGCAACTAAGCTTGTGTACAGCCTCAATTACTGAGCCTGTCTGTCACAACTACTGAGTCCATGTGCCTAGAGCCCATGCTCTGCAACAAGAGAAGCCACCACAATGAGAAGCCTGAGCACCGTAAGGAAGAGTAGCCCCTGCTCAGGACAGCTAGAGAAAGTTTGCGCATAGCAACAAAGACCCAGCACAGACAAAAAGGAAAATAAATAAATAAATCTTAAGAAAAAAAACCTTACCTTATAAGATGGAATTCAAGATTTACTACTACATCTTTCATACAGAAGACATTAAGTGATAAATGTGATAAGCATTTTATAAAACCAAAAATAAGATTAAGTGATGTACAAAGGAATATACTACAAGAGTTGGTTTAAAAAAAAAAGAAAAACAAGAAGATACAGTAAGACATCAATAAATTCAAAACACCACTAAATCAACCATGATAATTCAAAGACACTGGGATCTCTATATGAAAAAAATCCATTAAGATAATTATTGATTTCTGATTTGAATTGACTTAAATCTCTTAAGAACACGTGATCTATATATTTTTTATCTTTCAGAACTATCTTCTTTTATTATTTTTATCTGCCACAAATAAATAATATCTTTAAAGGTATCATTTAACAATCAACATTTAACAATTTATCATTTAACAATCCCTTAGTAATCATGCATTCCTGCTAGTAAATAACCATTCATGAAGGTCACATATCTGTAAACAAAGCATACATTTTCTACTTGGAACTAAATGGTTTTAAAGAAGGTCAGCACAGAAGACTCAAGTGACTGGGTTGATCAAGAATTGTTTAATGGTTAACTATTAACCATTGGCGTGCTCAGTCCATGGGGTTGCAAAGAATCGGACATAACTGAACTGAACTGAATGGTTAACTAGCTCAATGTTTCATTCATATTAGAAGTAACTCTTGCTTATTTTCTCTTGGATTTAGAAAGCTTCAACAATTTTAGTCACAAATGGGTCTGCACATGTGATCATCTGTTCTATTATTTTAACATTTTGGTGAAATAGTAATTTATGAATGTTACCAGCTATAAAGTATCTGAATTAGAAAAAAATATTTACCTAGAGAACCAAGAGCTGAGAGAGGAAATTAAAGACTGAAACAAATTTTAAAATGTTAAAAGCCTTGAATTCTATGAAATGAGGAAAAAAAACCCCACATTTTTATACAATAGAGTCAATTTAGAGTTTTGGCAACCAAATTTCTTAAAACACCAAATGTGAAATTTATTAATGGCTCTGATCAATATCTAGCCACAGAGGAAGTAATCTATACCCTAAAGAAAGCCTCCTGGGCACCACTTCTTATTCTATATAATCAGGTGCAACTCTTCTGATTTCTGCTCTTAGAAATAATAGACTATTATGGGATCACTCACAATTTTTTGTTCAGGAGCCTGTAAACAGCTATCTATTTCTCACCAAAAGACAGAATAAAGGTAACAAATAAGTCATTTCCAGTTTTCAGTTGCCATGAGACATAGCTAGCATGATGTCAAAGTCAGTAAGGGAAGTCACATCTAACTGCATTTAATATATATTTGGAGGAGGGCATGGCAACCCACTCCAGTATTTTTGCCTGGAGAATCCCTATGGACTGAGGAGCCTGGAGGGCTACAGTCCATGGGGTTGCAAAGAGCTGGACACGACTAAACAATATATATTTAGTACCAACAGATATTGATACTAAAAGCATAGCAAAATTTCATCTAGTTTTAAAATATTTACTAACTTAATCTATAGTAAATAGATATTTTAGAAAAAAATTATTCTGTGAAATTTTACACATGATGAAGAATAACAAAAAATCCCTTTTAAATTTGATTAATGAAACAGCAAAACTATATAAATGTGCATTTTCACTGGCCCACATTACTATAAATATACTATATTTACACTTTATATTCAGTAATACATGGCGTTTGAGATTTTCATCTTACAAAAGAAAAGTATTATACAACTAGAAGGGAAGATCTTTTTCAATCCTTAGAAAAATAACAGAGTCTATACTAGATAGATATTTCACTTTTATAGGTGTCCTGAGCTAGATACTGATACAAGGATGGCCTCTGAAGAGACTGAATGGATAGAAAAGTATCCTTTTGCTCTACTATCAAAAAGCAAAGAGGTGGAGCTGAGGCTGTAGAAGCTCTTTAATCATTCTCATATCCTCAGCTTTTCTCTGACACCCAGAGATGGTAATCAACGGCAGTAAGAAATAGCCAGTAAGTCAAATATGATTAAAATTTGGGGGTAGGGATCACTGCGTACCAATATTCAATAACTATTTATAATATCTACAATGTCATAAAACAAAAGCCACTGCATGAAATCCTAGAGACTGTTCTTTCTTCAATATGCTAAAGGTAATCTCAAAACTTCCCTTTTTTAATATTTATTTTTATTTGGCTGTGTCAGGTCTTAGTTGCAGCATGTGGAATCTAGTTCCCAGACCAAGGACTGAACCCAAGCCTTCTGCATTGGGAGTGTGAAGTCCCAGCCACTGGACCACCAGGGAAGTCAGTCCCTTCCCCTGACTTTTTACATACATATACTCTACCTGACAAGCTGGATCAAGACCCATTTTTCTTCTGAGGAATTTTTCTACATGTCCGATAGTTGCTTCTCCTGAAACTCGGACAAACTTCTTTTCCAATGGCTACAAGAGTAAACAAACAAACCAATTTCAGGTGAAAAATACATAAAATGCATAAACCTTAAAATACATTTTATAGCAAAGATGATTCAAAAGATTTACAAAAGAAAAAATATCTTGAAATTTGAGTTATCTATCCCATACAAAAAAAAGAATTTTTGCTTAGCTTCTCCTCTCTAAAAAAATGTCAACAATTTTTTTTAATAGAAAGGCTTTAAAACTTAGAGCAAAATTTATTGACAGTGAATACCCAAGATTCAATGTCTAAAAGAATATAGCTTCCTCAACAAAAAAAATGCAAGGAAAAAAAAAAACACACAACCAATCAGAGTAGGAGGAATCCATACACTAAAAAAGATGTAAGGCCTATAAATAAGAGATATCAACCAATTACAATATATGGATCTTATTTGGATCCTGATTTCTAAAAATCTATAAAACAACTTTCATAGGAAACTGAAATAGCATGTGGATATTTAACTAAGGAATTACTGTTAATTTTTAAAACTATAGCATCATTATTATATTTTTATAAAAAGTCCTCATCTTTCAGAAGCAAACAATTATTTACTGATAAAACTAGAGTCTTGGATTTGCTTGAAGATTATATAGGAGAAGTGATAAAGGTAAAGATGAACTGAGATTGGCCATGATTTTATAATTATTGACATTAAGTAATACATGTACATAGGCATTCATTTGACTATTGTCTACTTTCATATGAGTTTGAAATTTCTTGCAATAGTGGAAAATAAAAAGATTAACATATAAACATAAATGCTTGGAATCTGATTCAATGGTCTAAGGTGATGGGTAGAGAGACTGTAAGGTTTTAAAGTAGAAACAAACTAAATGCTTTCCCTGCTATTCTATCTCTGAGGCAATTAAAAGGATATTACTATTAACAAAAATCAAAAGCTGGGGTAATAAGAAGTAAAAGGTACCTTCTAGGAAAACATAAAGTATTTTTCTAGAATTAGCAGAAAGGAATCCTAGAATTGTTACCAAAAGGATGCAGGCAGGTTAAGCACATATTTGTCCCATGTAACAGCACTCAGCTCTCTTCTCTGTAATTTGGTTTCTTAAGAAGTTTCCTAACGATAGCCTTATCCCCAAATACCATAGTGCAACAGATAGCATATTAAGTGCAAATATTTCAGAGACAGACTGCCTGGTTTTAAACCCTGGTTTTGTAATTTTCTAGCTGCAAGTCTTTGGACAACTTGCTAAAGCTTTCTGTGTTTCCATTTCCCCATTTGTAAAGCAGAGATACTAGCAGCACCTACCTCACAGAATTATCACAAGGAAAGGGTGTTAAAAAAGTATGTGTGTGTGTGTGTTAATTGTTCAGTTGTGTCCGACTCTTTGTGAGCCCGTGGACTGTAGCACGCCAGGCTCCCCAGTCCATGGAATTCCCTAGGCAAGAATACTGAAGTGCGGTGCCAATTCCTCCTCCAGAGGATCTTCCTGACCCACAGATTGAACCTAGGTCTCCTGCATTGCTATAAATAATTCCTGGCACACAGTACGTACTTAGCTATTACTAGTGCATTGATTTACTGTGCTCCTTTATGTGAAGGAATTTAATTAGAGGACCTAGTTGTCATCATGGATACTGATATAATGCAGACAAAAATGGCAAAGGTTCGTGTTTTTTTAACACAGGTATAAAAATCATCTCGAAAATCTATGGCAGTCTTTCTCACTAAGGAGCAAAACAGCAGCGCTCCAAGTGCAGTCTTGATGAAGGTACTGCACTGTAGTACCATTGCCTGAATAGCCTGAATCCTATCAAGTGCTTTGAGAAGTTGCAATTCTGGGTCATCTAGCTAGATGCCTGCCTGGCAACAAGTGCGTTTCTGAAGGTCAATTTCTCATTACCATCTTAATAGTAGGCTTCTGGTATACCAACAGAGGATAGTTCAATATTCCTCATTTCTAGTTCTTGATGAGCACTTCACCCCATGTGTTTATTAAGATTAATCCAACTTAGTTGGTTATCGATACTGTACTTTTTAGATTATCCAGAACAGAATTATGAAATCTGCCAAGATCTGAAAGAAAACATTGGCCTTAGCTTTCAAAGTTGGGTTATCACATGATTACCTTCAGTCTTCATACTCCAGGCTCACAAGGTAACACTTTTTTCTGCTATAATTTTCAGATTCAGCTTTTTTAGAAGAAAGTATATCTTCTGATATTTGTTTTTTTTTTTTTTTCCTTAAGACCCAGTTCTCACCTAAATGGTCAACTTAGTTTTTTCCTGCCACATCTAATAGCCTCCTACCATCTGCACATAAACAGAAAAGTAAAATTTCCTTGAAATTAAGCACAAAAATCTTCCCTATCACCTGTTAACACAGAAGGTCAATTTGATAAGAAAGCTGGAATAATAAGATAGAATCTATAGGGAGATTTAAGAGACATTCAGCTATTTTCTGGCTACAGAAAATGCATATTACTAAAAACATCTTTTAAAAAAGATCAACTCATTTTACCTTGAAAAAATTCCTGCCTCTGTCAACTAAAAATAGTTACCAACCCAGTAGCAAGGTAAATCCCTAGCAAACAGATTGTAATTCTGAAATACCACCCAAGGATACCTTGGAGAAATGACCAATTCTGTGTCTGGGGCAAGAGATGTGTGAGTTGAGTATGAAATATCTTGTTATTACAGCCATGATTATCTTAAGATATGACAATCTGAACGTCAAAATAGATCATTAAAGTGGATTTAAACCACAAATATATTTAAATGCAAAGTAAAACAAAAACCCTGATTATGACTGGAGCATGCTAAAGAATCAACTCATTGTTTTGAACCTGGTAAGTAAAGAGAAAGAATCAGCATTTATCCTTTCTTTCCTATATGAATGGTATTCCTGGCTAACCAAACAGAAGTTTCTCTTATAGAGGTATTTCAATGAATGGAGGAGGAATAACAACATTATTTTCCAAACCCTATTAAGTTAATAGACTTGACATTGAGTACCAATACTTGTTAGCATTACAAAGACACACACAAAAATAGAGACAAACACACACACACACACAAACAAAGAGACACAAACACCCAGACATTATGTGCCTCCAGATGGACAAAAACACCACCACCTATAAAGTATTCTTAGTTCCCTCAAGTCAAACCTGTATGATCAATACTCAGACTTAACTACCAGTTTATGAGCAAGACAGAAGAACTTGATAAATTACAGAGATGCAACATCAAAACCCAATCTGCAGGAAACCATATAGCACAAATGACTCACTTTTGTCAACAATGAACTGCGAGAAAAAAGAAACAGAAAACTTACAGATTTAAAGATCTATCAACCCACCACAATGTATGAACATTATTTGGACCTTGATTTAAAATAAAACACTCACTGCGACTAAGATAAAAATCTGTACACTGACTAGATACCTGGTAAGAAACATCTTTTTTTGTTCTCCACTTCCAATCTTTTGAAAAATCACAAACTTACAAAGAGGTTATAAGACTAGTAAAATGAAGATCCAGATGGACTTCACCTACTTTATGAGCTAGAATATTAACATATTGCTATATTTGTTTTATCTCTTCCAACATACATGTATGTGTGTACACATACATGGACACGTTATTTCTTAAGTTGCTGCTGCTTAGTCATTCAGTGTGCCTGACTCTTTGCAACCACATGGACTAAAGCCCACCAGGCTCCTCTGTCCATGGGGATTCTCCAGGCAAGAATACTGGAGTGGATTGCCATGCCCTCCTCGAGGGGATCTTCCCAACCCAGGGATTGAACCCAGGCCTCTGGCACCACAGGTGGCTTCTTTTCCTGTCTGAGCCACTAGGGAAGCCCATTTCTTAAGCTACTTGCAGACATTGAGATATTTTACCCTTAAATATACCTGCAGTTATCTTCTCAGAATAAAGGGACTCTCTCCCTCATAACTACAATATAATCATGAGGAAATTTATGGACACATTCAGGAAATTTATAACAATACAATGCAATTATCTAAATGGGTCCAAATTCAAATTTTCCCAATGTCCTAATAATGTCCTTTGTATGTTGTTCACTGACTCGATGGACATGAGTTTGAGTGAACTCCGGGAGTTGGTGATGGACAGAGAGGCCTGGCGTGCTGGGGTCGCAAAGAGTCAGACACAACTGAGCGACTAAATTGAACTGAACTGAACTGATGTCATTCTTCTTTCAACCCAGAGTCTAATGAAAGAATGCACACTGCATTTTGTTGTCATGCTTCTATAATTTCTTTTTAATTTAAAATAGGTGTCACTTTATTTTTATCTTTCACTACACTGACATTTTTTAAGTTGTTTTTTTGCTATGATACATGTTCACTAAAAAAAGGGAGTCATCTTTTAAGATTACTGAAATACTTTACAGAGGAAGTGGCAAAATGCCAGGGATTTGTTTCAGAGAAACATTAGAAAGCAGGGAAGTGTGGGAGTCCCTGGTGGCCTAGTGGTTAGGATTCAGAGCTTTCGTTGCCATGGCACAGGTTCAACCTCTGCTTGGGAAACTGAGATCCCACAAGCCCTGTGGCAAAGTCCCCCCAAAAAGAAGGGAAGTGGATGGAATTATAAAAGAAATTCAATTGGTCATTAGTTAACTGGTAAACCTGTGTGATGGATGCACGGAGGTTCTATTCTGTCTACCTTTCAGTATGTTCAAACATTTTCATAGTTGAAAGTTAAAGAAAAAAAGATTCCTAGGAAAAATTTTCTGACATGTATTACTGCTTGGTGAAATATTTTTAAATTGAATGCAGCAAACAGACTTTATGATTGTCATGCCATAAGTGTATGTGGTGAAAAGTTTAATTAGGCATTATCCTAGCCAGACATATTTATTTGAACTCCAAGATAAGAAATAAAAGAAGCTTTTTAAACAGTAGATTATGTATGGATGTGAGAGTTGGACTGTGAAGAAGGCTGAGCGCCGAAGAATTGATGCTTTTGAACTGCGGTGCTGGAGAAGACTCTTGAGAGTCCCTTGGACTGCAAGGAGATCCAACCAGTCCATTCTGAAGGAGATCAGCCTTGGGATTTCTTTGGAGGGAATGATGCTAAAGCTGAAACTCCAGTACTTTGGCCACCTCACGTGAAGAGCTGACTCATTGGAAAAAGACTCTGATGCTGGGAGGGATTGGGGGCCGGAGGAGAAGGGGACGACAGAGGATGAGATGGCTGGATGGCATCACTGAGTCGATGGACATGAGTCTGAGTAAATTCCGGGAGATGGTGATGGACAGGGAGGCCTGGAGTGCTGTGATTCATGGGGTTGCAGAGTCGGACACGACTGAGTAACTGAACTGAACTGAACTGGTAATATAAAAAACTGTAACTAGAACTCCCCTATAAATGTAGAATTAAAAGAAAAATGATAAGACTGCCAAAGTGTTAGCTAAGAAAGTACTTTTTAAAAAGACTGTTTTAGCAAAGTAGCAATAGTCAAAAATAGGATCATGTTTCTAAAACAATACATTCATTACCTCATACAGACATAAGCCTGCAAATTAACACGGGAATGTTTAGTTAATACTGAAAACATAATGCTTCAAAACTTTAACAATAGTATAAATAAACTCCTATAAACTTAGCTTTATCAACTCAAAGTCAATCTTGTTTTAAATAAATCCTACCCTTTTCCTATCTCAACTGCTTCCTGGCCCCCATTCCCCAGGCTTGTTTTGAAACAAACCCCTTACACATCATTTCCTTTGTAAATACTTCAGCATGCATCTCTAAAAAATAAGAACTCTTAAAAAACATAATACTACCACCATACTTTAAAATTCCTTAATATCAAAAAATAGAAAGTGTACAAATTTCACCAACTGTCTCAATTTTTTTTACCTAGTAGAAAATGATTTTGTTTTTAGGGTTGTTATTACAAAGAGAATAAAAATTTTAATTTATGTATATATTATTTTTATCAGATATATTTTTGTTTTCTCAAAATGCATGCACTAAATTTATTACAAACAATGCTTCTATTTGAAGTTTTCTTAGCGTTGGCTTGTTTTTTAACAGCTTTACTGAGATATTATTCACTTATTAAATTCACCACATTTCAAAGTATATAATTCAATGGTTTTTAGTGTATTTATATAGTTGCGCATCTATCACCATTACTTAATTTTAGAACATTTTCATCACCCAAAAAGAAATGCATGCCAATTAGCAGTCACTCCCAACTTCCTCTTACCCCTAAGCGTCTTGCAACCACTAATCTACTCCGTGTCTCTATGCCATTGCCTATACTGGACATTTCATGTAAGTGGAATCAAATAACACGTGGTCTTTTGTGCCTGGCTTCTTTCACTTAAATGCCTTCAAGGTTCATCCATGTCATAGCACGTATCCATACTTCATTCCTTTGTATGGCCAAATATTGTTCCATTACATGGATATATCATACTTGATTTATCCATTCATCAGTTAATGGATATTTATGTTACTTACAACTGGGGGCCAGCGTCTCATAATTTTTTTAGTTTTCAAATCCTATCCAAATAAATACCATCTCTGATGTCCTCTGAGTCTCTTCTAATCAATATATTCTATCTACATGTTCCCCCTTTATGTCTTTTCCTTTTATTTGCTGAAGAAACAGAACTGTTTGTCCTTGTCCTGCAGTTTTCCAGTATCTAGATTTGGCCTATTAAATTCCTACAGAGTAATTAAGTTCCTGTGTCCCCTGGATTTCCTGTAAATTAGTAATCCAGGGGTATGATCAGCTTCACATTTGTTTTGGCAAGAACACTTCATAGGTGTCAGGCAATGTCATATTTCTTTGATGTGTGAGGCTCTGAATTACATACATATTCTACGTGCACATGTGCTTTTGTGGAAGTAATAGGCTAATATTCCAATTTAATTTTTAGTTCTTTCTTCATGAGATTTTTTATATTCTGTTGGCTCACCTGGCTATTACAGGTCACTACACAGATGTCTTCAGTGAACTCTAGGTGCCTATGACTGTACTTGTCCCATATAGAAAATTCTATGCTACTTTCCCACCCACCACACTATGAAAGGACTTCCTAAAGTTTACCACCATAAGTTTGGTATTTTACAACTTAGAAGAGGTTAAAAGTTACCAAACCTAACACTGCATCCCCTCCATCACAATGATTTCTGGGAAAAACCTATAATATACTTCGTCCAAAAAAGTACTCATCTGTTCCTATGTGTCAACTCATGTCCCTTAAGCCACTATAGTCACAAAACAAAACACTATGCCCAACCAGGTATGATTCACCCATATTTTCGTGTAGACGCTGACAAAGTCACTGAAAATCTAAGCAGATCAAAGCCAGTTATTTCTTTATATTTTTATAATCCCAAGTAACTATAAGGCCTGATTTACCCCCTTTAAAAAAGGCTCCTTTTCCTGAGGGACTCATACTACAGGAGCTGCACAGTGTGCAATGGCACCTGTGGTACCAAAGCCTTTAAGACAACTCTCAACTTAAGAACTCATTCTAAAAAAAAAAAAAGAATTCATTCTTACTGCTAAAGTTTCACTGAATGATTTAAGTGAAAAGTTGAGGCAAGTTAATTTGAACCAAAGATGTTACATGAAAATGAAATTATAAGTTCATATTTAACTCTAAATGCCAACTATGCAAAAAATGCTTTGAAATATTTTTTAATCATCAAATCAGCACAGCATTTGGCTTCACTTTTAAAAATTACTCACTTATTTTTCCTTAGACCATTGCTGTGAAATAATAAATCCCTACTTAATAATTCTTTTCTCAAAAATCTATGACAGCATTATTGAATATACTCCAAATTTCAAAAAGTTTTATTTCTAAAACAGTTTTTATTATCAAAGACAGTCTCCACATGATTGTTAATCTTAAATTTGTGTCTTATAAGGCCCTCTGGTAAAGCAAAGGAAAAATAAAAGTAAAATACCTTAAAATGTCCTGTGCCTTCATTAGCACTGAAAAATGAAAGCAAAATAATCAATTTTAAACTACATATTTAATCATATAACACAGAAAAATAACATAATATAAATATTTGAGAAACATCAATTTAATCTTAAAACACAGTCAACTAACCCTTTATGAAATGAACAGATATAGTTAATTGTCATATCTGCCACCTAGTGGTAAGGTAAAGGCAGTTTTATACCATAGTTTATTTTGCTTTGTATATTTTCTTCCAGGAATCAAAAGCATAGTCTTAATATTTAGATTTCCCCCACATATAGCATTCTAACATTTTCCAGTTTTAAGTAAAACATCTTTTTCTTCATCATAATTAACGTGCTTTTTTCTCGACAGTAACATTTACAAGATAGAGTCCTTACAAGAAAGCTGCTACTTTTCCTCTTGTTTTACTTGTAGCATAATTACCTGGGCATGATTTACTCAATTTGTCTTTCCCCTACAAGGACAAACTTTTGATTAAATCAATTACTCACAGCATGAAGAGACAAGGAACAAACTTTTTTGAGCATATACTATGCACCAGGAGTTATATTAAGTCTTCATATATTATGAATGTTTTTCATTCAGTCCTCACAGTAGCCCTGTAAATCAGGCACTAGAATCTCTAGTATATAGACAAGGAAAATTAAGCTCAGAGATGATGAATAACTTACTTAGAGTTACAGAGCCAGAAAGTAATAAAGCTGGGTTTCAAACACAGGTGTACATATCAAGGCCCACATTCCTTTTGTTTTTTTTTTCCCATGCTGCCCAGGATCATAGTTCCCTGAACAGAGATTAAACCTGCGCCATGAGCCATGGCAGTGAGAGCTGCAGAGTCCTAACCACTGGACCACCAGGGAATTCTTAAAGCCCACATTCTTTCTTTCCTATCATGTGAAGAATAGGCAAGGTCACAATAGCATCATCTAGAGTATTCTTACAATACAAATATAAAGACATTAAAATATACAAGTTTTAACTATTTATGAAGTATGTTATATTGACATAAATATAAAACAGAATTTATGTATACATATTAGATATAGACTTAAACCTAAGATTATAACATAATCTTATGAGTTATAAAATATTCTCAGGAATTCCCTGGTAGTCCAGTGGTTAGGACTCTGTGCTTTCACTGCCAAGGGTGTGGGTTCAATCCCTGGTCAAAGAACTAAGATCCAGCAAACTGTGCAGCCAAAAAATAAATAACATCAAATAAAGTAATACACCCTCTTCTTCATCATAAGAACTATCGCTATAGAATCCATGATGCATGGGCATCAGGCTTCTGCTTAAATGTCTAAAGAGATAGTTTTTTTATTGACAAGTCCATTCATTCCATTTGTGGGCAACTTCAGAAACCACCTGCTTGCACTGAATCAAATGTTTCTCCCTGTAACATACCTACTGGCCCTTGTTTCGCCTTTTGGTGCTCTTGTGAATTAGATTCAGTTTTTCTGCCACCACACATGATATGGTTTTCACACCTTTTACTATTCTGATTACACCTCCATTTACCAACAGCTCTCTTAAAATGTAGTGCCCAGAGTTGAACATAAGACCCTAGTTGGCTAACATAGCATACAGTGGAATAGCAACTCTCTGGTTTACTAAACATCACTGAGCTTAAGATTACATCAAATTTTTGCCATATCTTCTCTCATACACTCTCATGTGAGTCCATTTTCTTTACCAGGCAGATGCTGTACATATTATAGCACCAGACTAACCTTTATTTCTGAATGAGCCTGCATTATTTCAATATGCATATATTATAGTAGTTTAGACATGTGAGGAATACTGCATGTAGATTCTTATGACAATCCTGTGAGTTGGTATTATAATCTCCAATTTAGAAACATGGAAACCGATGACCAAAGGAGTTAAGTTACATCCTAAGGGTTACATACCTTGAGTTATGCTTTTTCTGTATACATTATACGGCCTAAGATTATTTCTTTTTAGAATTTTCTACCTTACACATGGAAACTGAAAAACAAAAAGAAGTACTGTACAAGACTATCTTAAGATCACAAAAGATGCATACCAAATTTGGAGGTGGAGTGGGGAATCTCACTTCATGCTCATTCCAGAGGTTGAAAAACCACTGTCCACAGGCTGAACCCAGCTCAGTATTTTTGCTCCTCCAATTCAAGCAGGGTCATTAGCTGGATCAAATTTACTCTTATACTTGCATCAGGTTAAAAATCTCACCTGCAATTTGTCTTACCATGAAAGAGCTTCCTATAGGTTACCCTCAGTAGCCTGACTTCAGGGGTAACACCAAGCTTTTCAATGTAATAAACATGTGGAGATTTAACTGTGAGGATTGGTGACTTCAAAAGGACTTCTTGCCATATTGGAAGCTTTCTTCCCCATAAACATTTGAAAACAGATAAAAGACTATTTTCTGATGTAGACATTATAATTGTCTGATGTAGTCAGATTATAATTGTCGATCATAATCAACAACATACAAGCGTTAGTTCTCTCATTTTACAGACAGGGAAGCTGAAGAAGCTAAAAACTACAAGTTATATGAGGGCCAGGGCCATGGCTGACTTATTCAAATTACATTCCCAACATTTAGCAGACTGCTGTGCTGGTACACGGCAGCACCTTAATAAGCATCTAATGCATTAACAGAAAGTGGTTAGTTCAGTTTTACAAAGCTATACAACAAAGGAGTTAGGACTTAAATAGAGATCTTCTTATCCCAAGTGAGGACTTCTTTTTTTCTACAGCAGGGAATGTGTTAAAAATGGAACAGCCCTGGTGAATGGTAATGACCACTTTGAGTACTGTGGTCAAGCATGGCATGATTGAGTACTGATTTGTGCTGCTGGCAGAGGCAGAGACGCTGTAGCACACTTGGCACATATCTGCTATCTTTACATTACTGCCATTTTTCAAAAAAGGTTTAAAAAAAGTTCTATTGTGCGTTAGTGGAAAAGGTTACATTTCCCCAAAATAATGTTTCAGAAATACAAATTCCTTTCAATTTTCAATTTTAATTAACTAGACTTATTAAAAATCAAGTTACATGGTAAAAAGTCAAATACAATGAAAAGTAAGACTTTTTCTGATCCTAGATTCATAAACTCCAGTGCCCTTTTATAGAAGTAACTGCTATCAACATTTTCTTAAATGTCTTTTCAGAAATGGTCTATCCTTGTCGTGGGGGGGAATATATACATACACACACACATATGTCCACCACCCCCTTTTTTAAAAAACATAAATGAGCACATGCTATATATTCTCTTCTACATCTTATTTTTTTCACTTAAGAAAGTAAATTTTGGCAATTGTTCCATACTAGCACATATGTTACTAGCACATGCTCATGTTCCACATACCATTAATTTACTAGTGCCTTTTTGGACATTTAGGCTGGAACACATTCTTTATAGAAAGTGCTGTTTTAAAGTTTGGTATGATATGATTTCTTATTCTTCTAAAGAGATCTTTATTTAATTTATCATAAAACACTACTATGTGGGCTCAGTGGAGGCATAAGAAAGGTTTCTCACCTCTCAGGGATCCATAATATTTGAGAACACAGGATGAATACATAAAGGGATAAATACAACATAGTACAAGCTAGATACTAAATAAATAATACAGGCAACTTAAGAGTCATAAGGAGAAGTGACTGAGAGGTCAAATAGTCACTAGGGACATAAAATGGAAGATCTAGATTTTCCAAGAAAGGCATTTTAGTTTATCCTGCAAACCATGTAATTATTTCAAAAACTACAGTCTGATACAGGCCAACTCTATGATGACAGTTGGTCTAACAATGCTGCAATATAATGGAGTACGCTATATGTTACAGTGTCGGAAAGAAGCAATTTATATGAATTAGGGAGATATTCAATTTTTGGAAAATAATCTGGCAAAACCAAGTGAAGTTGAAGCTGAACATATCCTAAGACTCAACAAATCTACACTCTTAGAGAGCTATCTCACAAAGACACAAGGAGATCTGTAAAAAATGTTTAAAGCAACATTGTGTACAATAGCAAAAAAAAATTAGAATCAACCTAAGTGCTCCAAAGTACAAGCAAAGATAAATTATGGTATGTTTATTTTAAGGGAACACCCAGTGAAAATGAGTGAACTAGTTACACATTTTAACAAGGATGAATCATACTGTGCTAAGTGAAAAAAGTTGGGAAACATAGTATGATACCATTTAAGGTTTTTAAATGGACAAAAACAATTCTACATACTGTTTAGGAATACATACACATGTGGTAAACACATAAAAAAAATGCACGGGAATGACAATCATTACTTTTAGGAGAGTAGTTATTAATCTCTAAGGGAAGCAGGGAATTAATAGGGAGAGGTACCCAAGTGCCTTCTACCATAATAGCAAGGTTGATTTGGAAAGCCAGATGATAGAGATATAAGTAGTTATTGTGCTCTCTCTAGTACCTTAGCTCAGGATGATTTTGTAACTGTTGGGACTTTAAAATTTCTTTATTTTAAAGTTTAGAGGTAGAGGTTTAGGGTACTCACCCAATAAACTCTAGTAATAAAGACATGTCAAGTTCAGGTGGAATACGAAACACTGATTCTAAGACTTTCTTAGTTCTTCCTTTGCTTGAAGGGACTGGCTGTGGAACAGCTATTTGAGAGCCAAACAAAAAAGTTGAGTTAGAATAAAAACTTCATAAATTGAGATTTCTGAAAAATAATTACACAGATTTAACTATGTTGACTATTTAAAAGATCATAAAGCACTCACTCTCCCTTTTTAAAATAACATTAGCTAATCTGTCAAAGCCAGTGAAATTAGTGACAAGCCTGGGGAGTGCTCCACAGTGGAAGGCAGACATATGTGGCTGGTTTATCAGGGCCACAAAGAAAGCTCAGCATAAAAGCAACAATAGCTGTGGGTAATCCTTAATAAGCACTACTGTGTGCCAGGGCTCATGCTCAGCACTTTTTATATGCACTATCGTATTTAACCCTGATTATAATTCCATGGCATAGGTACTACTGCTTTTTTTTAAAAAACTGAAGTACTCTATGTAGTTTAAGTGTAAAGAAAATGAGATTCAACTTAATGAGATTAGGCAATTTGCCTAAAGTCACCCACATAGTAAGTGGAAGAATGAGGATTTAAACTCAAATCTAACTTCTATACTCTGACATTACCATTACCATAAAAACTAGTATGTGAGCAGTTACTATGTTCCAGGCACTGTTTTAAGTGCTTTGCATTACTCAGTGAGTCCTTACAACAACTTTATAAAGTGCTACAATTATCCCTGCTTTATAGAAGAAGAAACTGAAACACTGAAGTCATCTGCCCAAGTTATACACCTAATAAGGTGGCAGAGCCAGGATCACAACCCAGCTCCAGAGCCTCTACTCGTTAAGCCTTACAAACTGGGTTACGGTAAGTCATTGCCTTCAAAATCTTTATCTCTTTGATCAAAAAATAACCAGTTATCACCAAAAAAGAGCCTCAAAGGGAGTGAATTTTATTAAGTTAGTATTCTTTAATCTATAAATACATTATGATATACATCCAAACTTACCAGGTTTAGGTACTTCTAGACCTCTTTCTTTATAGAAATCATGCATTTGCTTTTTTTCTCCTAAAAAATGATAAAACACAGACTAAATTACACTTAAAATATAACTAGTAGAGTCAGAAGAGATTTGGGGATTTATAACTAGGTAATAAAATAAACTTACTTTCCTCTAGATTGATCACTAATTTGTACACTATGTCTTGTAACTGTCGGTCCAACCTAATAAAAGGAAAGGATGGAGAATACCTCAGAATTCAGAAAAATGCATTTGGTAAAGTGAATGATGCTCTTTGTAAGTAACTGTTTTCTCTTAGGATTGAATATCTCCTTTCTCAGAGGTGAGTTACTTTTAGGTGGCACTAATGGTTCTCTTCTAAGAGAACCTCAAGTAATTATACATAGTCATATTTACAAGTAATTATAGACTCTTGAACAGTTTGCTCAATTGTTCAATGTGAACTGGTCTTATTTCCTAAATAAGAACGTGAGTTTGAGGGCAGAGACAGTACTTAAAAATTCTGTGTATCATCTACAAAATACTCTTCTATGAAGTAATAAAAACATAATAGTATTTGCTGAACAAATGAAAGCAGTCCACTTTTAGTGTTTTTCTTCACTTGGCAAACTGAGCATGAACTGAAAATTTGATTAATAAGCCACAATGACCTATGACAGATAGGTTTTTCTAAAGAGGCCAGTTATTTCAGTTATTACTTTTAAAAATAGAATTCTAGATACACAGAAAATAACAAGGCTAAACTAACGTCATCAACTTCAGTGATGGAATTTAAATCCTCAAGAAAAGAAGTCTATACCTTTTTTTTTTCTTTTAAGGTTTACAGCAGATGTCACAGTGCCTGGTATACAGTAAGTGCTCTATATGTATTTCTTTAAAGAATATGCATTTCCCTTTCTCGTCATTTTGAGATAGGTCAAGAATTTACTACGAACTACACAATTTCAATCTTTCAGAAAAAGTATACCTAAAATATAAATGTTACTTATTTTTCTTACCTTATGTTGTAAAGAGGTTGTGTCTGATGCACTACTATGTTGCATTTTGGACATCTGTTGCTATAGTAAAAGTGTCTGACAATGCAGCTTTTACAAACTGTTGGGAAAAAAATATTGGAATTATAATGTTTTCAAGACATTTCAAAAACTTAATATATTATTTGGAAATGTAATGAACTATACGCTTACATGTATGAAGACATTCTGTAATGGTAGTTGCATCTATTAAATAACCTTTGCAAATGGAACACAAGATGTACGGAGTCAGCTCAGAGAGATTGATCAGGCGCTGCAAATGCAATGGAAATAGGTTACAAATCCTTGCCAAGTCATACTTCCTAAATTTTTTTTATCAACAATGTGTAGTTTACTTTGCAACATAGAAACATGTTCCAATACCTCAGACCCTTCAAATACTCTCAAAGTTACAATAATATGAACCAATGTTTCAAAAAGATCTCATTCTTTTTGGAGCTGCTGTATATTGCCAGAGGAAGGGCATCTTACTTTATGAATTATCACAAAATGGACAAACTTTCCAGATACTGGTGTTTAATACACAAATTCTGACTGGCTGGGTATACTGTCTGAATTAATGAAGTACGCGCTGCCCCAATTAAAAAAAAAAAAACAACCCTTCCCAATTAGAGATTGCCTAGGTGGGGATGGGTTTCCCCACATTCTCAACATCCTGTAGAACTGGACTGTACTCCCAGCCACTGTAAGCTTCTAGGAGGCAGGAGAACAGCACCCTGGGCGCCTACATCCCTGGCACCCAGTAGCTTCAATAATGAGTGAGTCGGACCCAGCGAGCTTAAGTGACTGCCGGAATCTTACAAAATGAGTTGGCAGGGACGGAAGGCCAGTCCGTGCCACAAGCAGGCAGCGCAAGGAGAGGTGAGGGTGGACTCCAATGCCAAAGGATCCAGCGGCGAGCGGGACATCCGGCCCGGCCCTAACGGAGCAGGGCCGACGTGGTCAAACAGGGGCTATCAATACCTCCTCCTCGTCCTCGGAGTCCGGCCGGCCCCCCTCCAGCCTCAGCGAGAAGTGGCTCATCTCTTCCTCCTCTTCCTCCTCTTCTTCTTCCTCCAGGTCCTCATCTTCTTCCAACTCCTCGTCCTCGTCCTCGAAGAGGCCCCTCAAGCGGCCCAGGCTGCGCTCAGGCTCCAGCTCAGGGGGCCGGGAGCCCGAGCAGCCAGGATCCCCCGCCTCGGGTAGGGGCGGCGGGCCCTCCTCACCCGCTGCGGGCGCCGGAGTGAGGGCAGGCGGGGAGACGGGAGGCGGCGGCGGCGGCGGCATGGTTGCTTCTCCCTCGGCACTGGCAGCGCCCGCGTTGCCGGCGGTTACCGCCGGGACCCCCTCCATGCCGTAGGTAGAGAACAGATGAGGCGAGACCAGGTGGCTGGATGGCGCGGGAGTTCCGTCCGCCAGCCTGAGCTGCCAACGCGCAGGCGCTAGAGGCCTGCAGGGCCCGCTGGGAAATGTGGTTCACCGCCACTCACCTAAGCCGGGCGGTAGCCGGAGCCACTCAGGTATATGGGGCGGGGCTTGCAGGCCGCAACTTGGAATAACCTCACCCATTTTCTACTTCGAAAGACTGATGCGCTCTACACTGCTTCTAAAAACGACGGAATTGGTTCCTTGCAGAAGGCAATGGCAGCCCACTCCAGTACTCTTGCCTGGAAAATCCCATGGATGGAGGAGCCTGGTGGGCTGCAGTCCATGGGGTCGCACACGACTGAGCGACTTCACTTTCACTTTTCACTTTCATGCATTGGAGAAGGAAATGGCAACCCACTCCAGTGTTCTTGCCTGGAGAATCCCAGGGACTGGGGAGCCTGGTGGGCTGCCGTCTATGGGGTCGCACAGAGTCGGACACGACTGAAGCAACTTAGCAGCAGAAGCAGCAGACAATATTCTGTTTGCATCAGATGCGCGGAGCCCTAAAATAGTTGCTATAACGATGTTGCATTATGAATAATAATGATTTCAACTTGAGTACCAGTGATGTTGTTCTGTGCAAGAATGTTTCCATTAGGAAGTATGAAGTTTCTACTTTGAAATATGTAAGTTTATTTGGAGGAATTAAGGCTTGTATTGCCACACGGTGGAAATTTAATCATAATTCAAAGGCTATGTGTGATTCCCCATCACATAAAGGAAAGTTCATTCTATTTAATTCAGCAAATATTTATTGAGGGCCTGCTGACGCAGGAACTGAGACCTACCACTGCATCCCAATCCCCCAATCTTATTAGAAGAGAGATTTGGAGCTGGTGTACTTTATTCTTGGAAAGATATTGGCGACTAATGTGAAGTTTGGAAGCCATATTCAGAGAGGAGTCAAATGTCCCTTAACGAAATAATGCTGTGGGAAATGACATCTGTGAAAGAATGTGTTGTCACCGAGTAAAATTGATGTTGACTTGGGAGTGGTGTACATACTTCTCAGGGAACTGGTGAAGATATCAAAATTCCTTTGCTCATTTTGGTGAAACTGAGCTGGATTTGATGCTGAAACCAAAAAACTTGGATTGTGACTCAAACCCCTAAGTTAGAACTTCAAATGCTGCCAAAACTCAGATTGAGACTTGAATCCGTGGTATTTCAACTGAGATCACACATCTGGTCTCAGGACTTAGTGAAGCTTAGTTTCTTCTTTAAAAAAAAAAAAAAGTATTTATTTATTTTTGGCTGTGCAGGTTGCTACACTGACTTTTCTCTAGGTGTGGTGAGCAGATCTACTCTTTAGTTAAGGGGTGCAGGCTTCTCATTGCAGTAGCTTCTCTTGTTGCAGAGCATGGGCTCTAGGGTGAGGGTTTCAATAGTTGTGGCACATTGGCTCTGTAATTGTGGCTCACAGGCTTGGTTGCTCCATGGTGTGTGAGATCTTCCTGGACCAGGGATTGAACCTATGTCTCCTGCATTGGCAGGTGAATTCTTTACCACTGAGCCACAAAGGAAGCCCTGAAGCTCAGGTTCTTTATGTCTCAATGCAGAAAGAATTAAGTGAAAGATAAAGTTTTAGGTAAGAGGTGAGTTTATTTAGAGAGAAACACACTCTATAATGAGACTGTGGGCCATCTCAGAAGGCAAAATATGAGGTGGTTGTTTTTATGGACTGAGTAATTTCATAGGCTAATAAATAGGAGGATTATTCCAACTATCAATATTTTGGAGAAGGGGTAGAGATTTCCAGGAATTGAGCCACCACCTAGTTACAGTCAACCTCGAAACAGACATGGTGTATGTGGGTGTGTCATTTAGCATGCTAATGTATTGCAGTGAGTGTGTGATGAGGCTCAAGGCCTACGGGAAGTCTAATCTTCTACTCTCTTGGACCTAGTTGGTTCTAACCACTTCTGGTTATATCTTCAAGGGCTGTGTCATTCCTTTAGAGGTTGTGCTTTGCCCCCTTCCATCCTTTTTCAGTCCGCATCCATGGCTCCTGAACTAGGCCTCACCTCTCTCTTTGACGTCCCCAAAGTCTGATCAAGCCTGAGATATGGAGGTTTGCAAAATCCAAGAAGACATGGAAGGAAGGAAGAAAATGTCTCATCCTATAAGGAGTGTAGAGTCTCAAGGGAAGAGGATGGGAACTGGACTATAACAGTGAAAGAGGATGGTTGAAGAAACTGAAAGAGACAGACCTAGATACCCAAGGTGCTCTCCTTAAAAGGCCTAAAACTGCCAAAGCCTCCACATAATTATGTTAAAAGCCATAGTTTTTAACCATGATTGACATTGTAAAAGCTATCTGACAAAAGAATTGCTTCTACTGTGCATTTCAATAGTATAATTTTAAATTAGTATTATATCAAAATAGTAATAACAATGTTAATAAAGTTTTACTTTATGTAAAGAACATGAAATATTGAAAACCCTAAAATTTTTAAAAATACAATCAAGATTTGCAGTATTTTCAAAGCTGATAAGCTGAGTAAATTATGAACTTGCATTACTGCCATGGGGGCGTGTCAATATAGTGGGTAAACCAAAATATCTGCAGCCTTTGTCAGTCCTTTGGTATGATAGCTAGTTTTTTTAATTTAAATCACTTTTTTATTTGTTGGCCACACCATGCGGCATGTGGGATCTTATTCCCGAACCAAGGGTTGAAGCAGTATCCCTTGCAGTGGAGTGGCAGAGTCTTAGCCACTGGACCATCATGGAAGTCCCATGATGGCTAGTTTTATGTGTCAGCTTGGCTAGGCTATAATATAGTTATTCAAAAGCTTAGGTGTTACTGTGAAAGTACTTTGTACATGTGATTAACAATCAGTAACTAAGTAAAAGATACTATCCTTTATAATTTGAATGGATCGTATCCAATAAGTTAAAAAGCCTTAGAAGCAAAACTAAGATTTCTCTGAGGAAGAAATTCTTTCTATAGACTGCATCATCAGCCCGTGCACAGGAGTTTCCATTCTGTTGGCCTGCCCTACAAATTTCAGACCCTGCTTAGCACGCACTCACAATCATATAAGTGAATTCCTTGTAATAATAAATCTTATATATATATATATATTCATCTCCTACTGATTATCTCTCTTTGGTGGAACGCTGACTTATGCATATGACAAATGGCTTAATTATGTGATATTTGTAATATGCAGGCCTTCCACAATGTATCTCTTGTGTCAAATGAGAATTTCTTGTACTCCATTGTGATCATGTGGGTTACTACATCCAAGTTATATCTGGAGCACTTATCTGGGATCTTTACATTTTGATAAGGCACCACAGCTGAGTCATGCCTTAGATTGAACCAGAACTTCTCTCTCAGCCCTGGATGCTATCTTGTTAGAATGGTATAAATGTAAGACAGCAAAAACGGATCTAGCACAACCAGTAATTCTAGTCCCTGTATCATGATTAGTTGTAGAAAATGTAAAATATCAATATTAGAAGGTGTTTTTGTTTGTTTGTTTTGTCAGGGGAGGGAGGTTTGCTTTGATATTTCAAACAGACATATCTAGGGGTTTCCCTGGTGGCTCAGTGGTTAAGAATCCACCTGCCAATGCAGGAGACACGGGTTCAGTCCCTAATTCGGGAAGATCCCACATGCCACGGAGCAACTAAGCCCACGCATCACAACTATTGAGCCTGTGCCCTAGAGCCTGGGAGCCACAACTGCTGAGTCCATATGCCACAGCCATGTGCCACAACTGCTGAAGCTCGTGCACTCCAGAGCCTGTGCTCCACAATAAGAGAAGCCACTGCAAGGAGAAGTCCTCACACCACAACTAGAAAGGAGCCCGTGCTCTCCACAACTAGAGAAAAACCCGCGCAGCAACAGAGACCCAGCACAGCCAAACACAAATAAATAAAAGCAAAAACATATCTAAAAATCATTGGGAATTCCCTAGTGGTCCAGTGGTTAAGATTCCCAGCTTTTATTGCTGTGGGCCAGGGTTCAAGCCCTGGTTGAGAAACTAAGATCCTGCAAACCACTTGGCATGGCCAAAAAATAAAAATCAATATTAGTGCATGCACTAATTCACTATGTCCCTCACGAGATAGCAGAGTCTGGTGGACTGTAAAGAATAGTGGGTCTCTGGGAACCAATTTTCTTTCTTGTGAATTTGTTTTTATTGGAATAAGAAGGGTGGGTTGGGAAATATCTCCACGGGCTAAGACCCATCTGGGAAATGTCCATTCTAATCTTCCTGGTACAGCTTTTGGAACACTCTTTCTGTTGGAGCTGCTGCTCTTGCTGCCAGATGCCTTCAGGTCCACTCCTTCTGAACACCAAAATTATAAAGCAGATCCATGACCAACATGATAGGACTAGTTGCGGGGGGGTGGGGTGGTCAAGAAATCCATAAATGCTCCTTGGAACTTGGAGTGATTTCTTTTGTTTGTAAATAAGTAATTCACCAAAGACTTTAATCAGCCTGACAGTTCTCAAAAGGCTAAACTAAGAGTTACCATACAGGGAATTCCCTGGCAGTCCAGTAGTTAGGACTCCACACTTTCATTTCAGGGAGCATGGATTCGATCTCTGGTCAGGCAACTAAAATCCCTCATGCCTGCATGGCCAAAAGATAAAGTTACTATATAACCCAGCAATTCCACTCCTAGGTGTATATTTAAGAGAAATGACAATATATGTCCACTCAACAGCTCTTACGTGAATGTTCATAGCAGCATAATTTATAGTAGCAAGAAAGAATTCCAATAGTCATCAAGATAATGGATAAACAAAATGTTGCCTGTCTATTCCGTGGGATATTATTTAACCACAAAGTGAAATGAAGTACTGAAACATGCTACAACATGAGCGAACTTTGGAAACATTTTTCTAAGTGAAAGAAGCCAGTCATAAAGGATCACATATGGTGTGGCTTTGTTTATAAGAAATGTCCAGAAGAAGCAGATCCATACAGACAGGAAATAGAATAGTGATTGCCTTTGACTGACGTGTCTGGGGTGAATGGGGTATGTATGTTTAACAGGTACAGAGTTTCTTGTGGGAGTGATGAAAGGCATAAAAATTTAATATGGTGATGATTGCAAAAATCCACTGGACTGTACACTATAAATGGGTGAATTGTATGATATGTGAATGATTCTCAATAAAGATAGCTAAAAGTAAAATGGCAAATATGAAAATGGTATATTATGATTACATTAAACTTTCTCTTCAACATTATGTTCAAAGACTTTGGAGACAAAAAAGAGGTTATAAAAATTGTGTAATAGAAATAATTCTTGAATTTTAAAAAAAGTCCTCAAACTTTTGTTCATCAAAAATTTTGCCCCGCCCCCCAAAAAAATTGTCCATCAAAAATAAGATGAAACTGGACCAAAGAAACAGACTAAATAAGATTAAACATTTTTTTTAACATGCTTTCATGAACTCAAAGATACATGTCAGGTACACATCATCATGTGTTAAGGAATGTTAGATAGCTTCTTCCTGTCCTTAAAAAATAGTTTAAAAGGGGTTTGTGTGTGTGTGTGTGTGTGTCCAAGCAAGCTAATGAAATGTCTCCAACTGATAGTTTTGAGATCCAAATATTTTAAAGTGTATAAGGCAGAGTTTTGTCATTTGGGGTGAGGGTATGTTTACATTGGTAAACACTCGATATAGGTTTAGCTTAATTCAGAGCAGATATTCTGCAAGATAAGGCAACCCATGGCTTCTTGGGCTTCCCTAGTAGCTCAGCTGGTAAAGAATCAGCCTGCAATGCAGGAGACCCAGGTTTGATTCCTGGATTGGGAAGATCCATTGGAGAAGGGATAGGCTAACCACTCCAGTATTCTTGGGCTTCCCTGGTGGATCAGATGGTCAAGAAGTGAAGTCACTCAGTCGTGTCTGACTCTTTGCGACCCTGTGGACTGTAGCCTACCAAGCTCCTCTGTCCATGGGATTCTCCAGGCAAGAATACTTGAGTGGGTTGCCATTTCCTTCTCCAGGGGATCTTCCCGACCCAGGGATCAAACCCGGCTCTCCCACATTGCAGGCAGACGCTTTAACCTCTGAGCCACCTGGGTTCAATCTCTTGATTGGGAAGATCCCCTGGAGAAGGGAACAGCTACCCACTCCAGTATTCTGGCCTAGAGAAACCCATGGACTATACAGTCGGATACAACTGAGCGACTTTCATTTTCACTTCTCACATGGCTTCTTGGTTGAGACTACAATCAGAACGGCCCACTGAGGAAAGAAAAGGAACCAGTTTGTGGCAAACCACTGGAAGATATTTAAGCAGAGCAACAATCTCCTTCAGATCACTTTGGGTCCAGATAGGTAGAGAACGATATAACTAAGCAATTGAAAGTGAATACTTTTGCATATGCTGTATAAATCATCCAGCAGCAATTTCTTGGGTTTGGGAGTTTGTTTTTTCTTTATTTTCCTCTTGTAAGAGGATACAATGCTCTTCCACTAGAAATATTGGAATTCTAAGGCAAAACCTCTACTCAGCAGTAGTCAGAAAAGACTGGAAAAGCTGATAGCCTCCTTTCAGACAGGACTTTAGCCAAATCCTATGAATGTTTGTAAGTGACAGAAGACCTTGCAGTTTGGAGGATAGTGGTTCATGCCCTACAGGATATTCAGGCAGGAGTGGACAAAGCATCAGTCAGTCACACAGTCCAGTAAGAACGGTCTCCCACAGTAGAGCCAGGTCAGGACTCCAGTATTATAGGAGAACTGGGTCACGCTCATCTTGCTTTGAACAGAGATAGAGACAGTTTGATGTAATAAGACATAGGCACCTGCCGCATGCATGCATGCTCAGTTGCTTCAGTGATGTCTGACTCTTTGTGACCCTATGAACTGTAGCCCACCAGGCTCCTATATGTCCATGGAATTTTCCAGGCAATCTTCCAAACCCAGGGAGCGAACCCATGTCTCCTGCATTGCAGGGGGATTCTTTACCACTGAGCTATGGGGGAAGCTCATGCACCTGCTACGCATAGTAAATAAGCCTATTCCCATTTGTAAGTCAGAGCCTGGTATAGACCCAGGCACAGGAGCTGGAGAAGTGTGAAAATGGTCACTTCTTTATAAAATAAAATTAAATTCCCTCAAGATGGGCAAGATCACGCCTTCACTTTATTAGGAAGGGCTTAGTTGGCATGGACAAAGATCAATGGTTGCCTGATGTCACCTGCCTGTTCCACAAGTCATATCATGTCCTGTTAATAGACCAAGCAACACAATCTACAATAAAACAAGTTATTGAAAATTCAGAGAATTTACTAGAGGAGGCAGCAATAGCACCTGGAAAGTAGATAAATATTTGGAGAAAAGAGGAAACCAAATAATGCATATGAGAGCACTAAATAGGAAACCAATATCCTAGAACAGAGACTAGGAAAAATTTTTTCTGTAAAGGTCCATATAATAAATGTGTTTGGCTTTGTAGGCCACATAGTCCCTGTGGCAGCCACTCAACTCTGCTGCTGTAGCTCAGAAGCAGCCATAAATAATATGTAAACAAAGAATTACATATGCCAATGGTCAACACCGAAATCAGATTGATTATATTCTTTGCAGCCAAAGATGGAGAAGCTCTACACAGTCAACAAAAACAAGAGCAGGAGCTGACTGTGACTCAGACCATGAACTCCTTATTACCAAATTCAGACTCAAATTGAAGAAAGTAGGGAAAACCGCTAGACCATTCAGGTGTGACCTAAATCAAATCCCTTATGATCATACAGTGGAAGTGCGAAATAGATTTAAGGGCCTAGATCTGATAGATAGAGTGCCTGATGAACTATGGAATGAGGTTCGTGACATTGTACAGGAGACAGGGATCAAGACCATCCCCATGGAAAAGAAATGCAAAAAAGCAAAATGGCTGTCTGGGGAGGCCTTACAAATAGCTGTGAAAAGAAGAGAGGTGAAAAGGAAAGATGTAAGCATCTGAGTGCAGAGTTCCAAAGAATAGCAAGAAGAGATAAGAAAGCCTTCTTCAGTGATCAATGCAAAGAAATAGAGGAAAAGAACAGAATGGGAAAGACTAGAGATCTCTTCAAGAAAATTAGAGATACCAAGGGAACATCTCATGCAAAGATGGGCTCGATAAAGGACAGAAATGGTCTGGACCTAACAGAAGCAGAAGATGTTAAGAAGAGGTGGCAAGAATACACAGAAGAACTGTACAAAAAAGATCTTCACGACCCAGATAATCATGATGATGTGATCACTCATCTAGAGCCAGACATCTTGGAATGTGAAGTCAAGTGGGCCTTAGAAAGCATCAGTACAAAGCTAGTGGAGGTGATGGAATTCCAGTTGAGCTGTTTCAAATCCTGAAAGATGATGCTGTGAAAGTGCTGCAGTCAATATGCCAGCAAGTTTGGAAAACTCAGCAGTGGCCACAGGACTGGAAAAGGTCAGTTTTCATTCCAATTTCAAAGAAAGGCAATGCCAAAGAATGCTCAAACTACCGCACAAGTGCACTCATCTCACATGCTAGTAAAGTAATGCTCAAAATTCTCCAAGCCAGGCTTCAGCAATATGTGAACCATGAACTTCCTGATGTTCAAGCTGGTTTTAGAAAAGGCAGAGGAACCAGAGATCAAATTGCCAACATCCGTTGGATCATGGAAAAAGCAAGAGAGTTCCAGAAAATCATCTATTTCTGGTTTATTGACTATGCCAAAGCCTTTGACTGTGTGGATCACAATAAACTGGAAAATTCTGAAAGAGATGGGAATACCAGACTAGCTACCCTTCCTCTTGAGAAATCTGTATGCAGGTCAGGAAGCAACAGTCAGAGCTGGACATGGAACAACAGACTGGTTCCAAATAGGAAAAGGAGTACGTCGAGGCTGTATATTGTCACCCTGCTTATTGAACTTATATGCAGAGTACATCATGAGAAACGCTGGACTGGAAGAAACACAAGCTGGAATCAAGATTGCCGGGAGAAATATCAATCACCTCAGATATGCAGATGACACCACCCTTATGGCAGAAAGTGAAGAGGAACTAAAAAGCCTCTTGATGAAAGTGAAAGAGGAGAGTGAAAAAGTTGGCTTAAAGCTCAACATTCAGAAAACGAAGATCATGGCATCCGGTCCCATCACTTCATGGGAAATAGACAGGGGAACAGTGGAAACAGTGTCAGACTTTATTTTTTTGGGCTCCAGAAGAATCACTGCAGATGGTGATTGCAGCCATGAAATTAAAAGACGCTTACTCCTTGGAATAAAAGTTATGACCAACCTAGATAGTATATTGAAAAGCAGAGACGTTACTTTGCCGACTAAGGTCCTTCTAGTCAAGGCTATGGTTTTTCCAGTGGTCATGTATGGATGTGAGAGTTGGACTGTGAAGAAGGCTGAGTGCCGAAGAATTGATGCTTTTGAACTGTGGTGCTGGAGAAGACTCGTGAGGGTCCCTTGGACAGCAAGGAGATCCAACCAGTCCATTCTGAAGGAGATCAGCCCTGGGATTTCTTTGGAAGGAATGATGCTAAAGCTGAAGCTCCAGTACTTTGGCCACCTCATGCGAAGAATTGACTCATTGGAAAAGACTCTGATGCTGGGAGAGATTGGGGGCAGGAGGAGAAGGGGATGACAGAGGATGAGATGGCTGGATGGTATCATGCACTCGATGGACGTGAGTCTGAGTGAAGTCTGGGAGATGGTGTTGGACAGGGAGGCCTGGTGTGCTGCGATTCATGGGGTCGCAAAGAGTCGAACATGACTGAGCGACTGAACTGAACTGATAAAACTTTATTTATAAAGAAAGACAGGTTTGAGAATTCCCAGACTGTCCAGTGGTTAAGTTAGGACTCCACACCTTTCCACACCCCCTCACCCCACCACGACAGCACAGGTTCAAGCCCTGATCAGGGAACTAAGGTCCTGCAAGCTATGTGGTGCAGCTAAGAAAAAAAAGAAAGAGGTAGGTTTTCTGACCCCTACTGTACCAGATAGGCTCTGTAACAGGAGACTCAGTGGTAAAGAATCCACCTGCCAACGCAGGAGATGTGGGTTCGATCCCTGTGTTGGGAAGATCCCCTAGAGGAGGAAATGTCAACCCACTCTAGTATTCTTGCCTGAAAAATCCCACAGACAGAGGAGCATGGTGGGCTACAGTTCATGAGGTCACAAAGAGTTGGAGATGACTGAGTGACTGAGCATGTTAAGCACTGTAGAACAACTAATATCCTAGAATTAGGTGTGGACTCCACACCCGTTGATAGGCTAACCTGGGGGGAGAGAAGATATAATAAGAGTTAACTGTATGAAAATGGGGATAGTGAAAGGGAAAGCTGCCCTGGTGACATGGGGAGCAGATGAATGGAAGATAAGTTTGGAGAGATAGGCTTTAGATGAGACAGGAAGGATCCTGGGGATCAAGGGAAGGAATTCGTATATTACTAAAACTGGGGTGGGAAGACATTGAAGGGTTTAGACATGTAAAATTTTAAATAAAATTACATTTCAAAAAATCATTCTAGTTACTAGGTGAAAAAGAAGGGATGTGGTAAGCTGAAAAAAGGCCCGCAAGAAGATATCTACATTGAATTCTGTGAACCTGTGAATGTTATTTGCAAAAAGGATCTTTGCAGACGCAATTAAAATCTTGAGATGAGGATCTAACCCTAGATTATCCAGGTGGGGACTAAATCCGATGACATGTGTTCTTATAAGGGAAAGGTAGAATGAGATTTGAGAGACAGAAGGTGAAAAGAGATGGACACATAGAGAAAGTGATGTGAAAACAGAGACAGACATTGGAGTAGTGTGATCACAAGTCAAGGAACATCAAGGAAAGCCAGTAAACACCAGGAGCTAGAAGAATTCAGGACTGAATACATTCCACAGAGCCTCTAAAGGGAACGGGCCCCTGACCACACCTTGATTTCAGACTTCTGGCATCCAGAGCCATGAGAGAATAAATTTCTGTTGTTTAAAATCACCAAGTTTGTGATAATTTGGGTTTTTCTGGTCATACTGTGTGGCTTGTGGGATCTTAGTTTCCTGACAAGGGATCAACCTGGGGCCCCAGCAGTGATAGCTCTGAGCCCTAACCACTGGACTGCCAGGGAATTGCCCTGTGATAATTTGTTATAGGAACCTCAGGAAAACTATTACAGAGGGTAAGGAAAGTAAAGAGATCCTTTAGGAGCCTCCTGGAGTAATCCACATGACAGCTGCCAATCAATGGCCTGGTCTAGGATGATGGCAGTGAAGAGGGAAATACATTGTCAGAATAGAGATCTATTTCAAACTAGGACTTGGAGAAGATTGACATGGGTTAATGAGCACAAGCCTCAGAAACCTGGATGATGGCCATGCCGATTACTGACATAGGGAGGGAGCAGGTGTGCAGCTCAGTTTTGAATATATTGTGTTTAAAATGCTGGATAGTCATCAAGAAGATATATAGAACAAAGTATTAGCGATACAGGAGAGAGGTATGGGCTAGAGATTAAAACTGGACAGTCCATGGTATTTATATTTCATGCAAATCAGTGATATAATGTAAGGGGAAAACACACAGAGAGATGACCGTCTCAAATCTAGCCCTGAAGAATATCAAAGTAGAAGAGCCAGATAGACCCAGCAATTCCATGTGTGGGTATATACCCAAAATAATTGAAAGTAGGATCTTGAAGAGACATTTGTAGGTCCGTATTCTTACCAGCAATATTCACAAATCCAAAAGGTGGAAGCAATCCAAGTGTCCTTTGATAGATGATGGATAAAGAAAATGTAGTATATACATACAATGGAGCAATATTTAGCCTCAAAAAGGAAAGAATATTTTTTAAACATTTCTTCAACATGCTCCATGCCACAGCAAGAGGAACCCTGAGAACATTATACTAAGTGGAAATAGCTAGACACAAAAGGACAAATATTAAAGGATTCTACTAATGTGAGGTATCTAGAGTAGGACATTCCTAGATGCAGAAAGTAGAAGGGTGTTTCAAGGGACTGGGGAAGAGGGAATAATAGGCAACTATCATTTAATTGGACAGAGCTTCATTTTGGAAAGATGAAAAAAGTCATGGAGATGGTTGCACAACAATGTGGATGAACTAGATGCCACTGTACTGTGCCCCTAAAAATAGCTGAACTGGTAGATTTCATGTTAGGTATATTATCACCAACTTTTAAAAAGTAATACATTCTCACGGTGAAGAATTAAAACAACATGAAAGTTTATAAAGCAACATCCGGAAGTCTTTCCCTACGATCACCCTCTACATGGACTTTAACACACTTATGTTTGTAAGATACCTGATATCACACTGACATCCGTGCACCTGCATCAGTTAGTCAGTCAGTCAGTCGGTTCAGTCGCTCAGTCGTGTCCGACTCTTTGCGACCCCATGAATCGCAGCACGCCAGGCCTCCTTGTCCATCACCCTCCCGGAGTTTACTCAAACTCATGTCCATCGAGTCGGTGATGCCATCCAGCCATCTCATCCTCTGTCGTCCCCTTCTCCCTTTGCCCCCGATCCCTCCGAGCATCAGGGTCTTTTCCAATGAGTCAACTCTTCGCATGAGGTGGCCAAAATATCGGAGTTTCAGCTTCAACATCAGTCCTTCCAGTGAACACCCAGGACTGATCTCCTTTAGGATGGACTGGTTGGATCTCCTTGCAGTCCAAGGGACCCTCACGAGTCTTCTCCAACACCACAGTGCAAAAGCATCAATTCTTCGGCACTCAGCTTTCTTCACAGTCCAACTCTCACATCCATATATGACCACTGGAAAAACCATAGCCTTGACTAGATGGACCTTTGTTGGCAAAGTAATATCTCTGCTTTTCAATATACTATCTAGGTTGGTCATAACTTTGCTTCCAAGGAGTAAGCGTCTTTTAATTTCATGGCTGCAGTCACCATCTGCAGTGATTTTGGAGCCCAAGAAAATAAAGTCTGACACTGTATCCACTGTTTCCCCATCTATTTCCCATGAAGTAATGGGACCAGATGCCATGATCTTCGTTTTCTGAATGTTGAGCGCATATCAGATGGTTATTTTCATAATTCTAGAGGTGGAATTGGTGGATCAGAAGGTCTAAACCTTTGCGTTTTGGCCAAACATTGAAATGGATAAGTTTTTATTATATTTTAAGCCAGGGTTTACAATGAAAGGTAAGAATGCAGTGAAAATAGGTAGTAATAGTTTAATTAGTACAACCATAAAGAAAGCAATTTATTAACATTTATCAGGAAACTTAAAAATGCTTGCACCTTTTACCTTACAGCAATTCCACTCTAGGAGTCTCTACCTCAAAGAAATAAACAAATGGATACATAATATTTAGCATTGTTTATAATAGCCAAAATTTGGGCAGAATGAATACTTTTTAATAAGGGAATAATCAAATAAGTTATGAAAAAAATTATGACTGTCTCCTTGTTTAAATACTACAGTCATTAAAAATGATGGTTATAAGATTCTAATAACATGATTAAAATTGTGTAAAAAAAAATAATAAAGTGATAGCAATGGTATACTTGGGATTTATGTGGTTTTCTTTGTCATTTTTGCTGTAATGTGGCTTATTTTTGCAGAAAAAATATTTGTTTAAAGATTGGAAAATAGATAAAAATTATCAAAAGAAAAGAAGCCCGGTAGAAACAAGTTTCTTCATGGAGATAGATATGCTGATGCTATACTTCATATGGAAAAACAAACACACAAGAATAACCAGGAAAACACTAGGAATGGACAATTTCTATAAACATTAAACACGTTATAAAGCCTTTCTAATGAAAACATTGTGGGGAATCTTGTGGTGGTCCAGTGGTTAGGACTCTGCACTTTCACTGCTTAGGACACGAGTTCAATTCCTGATCTGGGAACTAAAATCCCACAAGCTGTGAGGTGGGGCCAAAACCACACAAACGAAAGACTATTGTGTAAATAAATAGATAAGACAGAAACAGAATAGAAAATCCAGAAATAGATGTCAGTACATATAGAACTTCATCATATGATAAAAGTGGCATCTCCAAACACTAGGGCAAAGAAAGACTTTTTCTTAAAGGTCCTTAGGAAACCTGGTTAGCCATTTTGCAAGGAAAGAGTTAAAAGAGCAGATCTGGTTGCCTATGCCTTCCTGTCTTCAAGGGAACCTAGAACCACAATTGACCTTTGATAAACCTCTTGGAATATGGCCCTCAGAGTGTTTGTGTCAGTAATTGATGGTTTTGCTGTGTACACCTGGAGCAGTGGACCATGCCGTCGCAGCTTAGATTGATGATTTGCATGCACCTGATTTCATTGCTGGAGTCCAGCCTGTTGCCACGGCTGGTTGTGTAGCAGGATATGCCTACTATATGACCAGCTCCCCTCCACAAAAGACTCAGACTAAAACTCAAACAAGATTCCCTGGGCAGAGATACACCACATATTCTGTAGTCTGACGTGTGTGTGTGAGAGAGAGAGCGTGTCCCGTGTAGCTGTGGAAGGAATAGATGCAGAAGCCAGCATTTGTCCTTTGGCCTCTGCCAATGTACATCTTTTTCCTGCTTGCTTTTGCCATGCATACTTTACTGTCATAAACCTTAGCCTTTACTAGAAATGGCAACTGAATCTTGTGACTATGATTTATGAGTTGCCAAATTTGAAGAGGTTGCAGGACTTCTGAAACACTATTAAAATTTTTTTTATTTAGCTGTGCCGGGTCTTAGTTGTGGCACCTTCGATTTTCCTTGCAGCATGTGAGATCTCTAGTTGTGGCATGTAGGATCTAGTTCCCTGACCGGGATTTGGGAGCATCGAGTCAGCCACTGGACCATTAGGAAAGTCCCATGAAACACTTTTGAAAACGATAAAGTTAGATCTATATCTCACACCATGTATAAGATTCAGTCTCAAACTGATTAGAGAGCTAATTGGAAACTATACAGGCTCTAGAGAAAAACATAGGTGAGTTCTTCTTTAACTTAGATGAGAGAAAAAGATTTCTATCTTGATTTAAAATCCAGATGCAATAAAATATTGTAATTATGAGTTTATTAAAAACAAAACTTCTGCATGACCCCCAAAATATAAACAGTATCAGAAGACAATGGACAAACTGGGAGAAAATATTTGTAACACTTCTTGGATAAAGAGTTAGTAAACCTAACAGATTTTTTTTTTAAGTTTTTTTAATTAGAGAAAAAAAGAAAACTTCATTCCCCCAAATAATATAAAAACAGCTCCCCAGATATAGAAAGTTGTTCAAACTCTCTTAATGAGAGAAGAGAAAACATAAAAATGACACTGAGATTACCGGGTTCTGGTCAGGACAGTAAGGACTTTATTTACATTGTATTTCCACATTAAATACAGGTAAAACCTCTAGACAGAATACATGGAACAGCTACCTCAAATGTCAACAAACAGGTTAGGGAAGGAAACAAGAACTCAAAGTACCACTGAACCATCACTGCATTTCCCACTTTGTTTTTCCTCTGGTATCTCCTGGCCTGAACTCAAAAAACAAGCTAAAACTCAGAACTGTACACCAGGAACAAACTGCTAGAACTCTAAGAGAAATTTTCTAGCACAGTCTGAGTGTCAAGAAAAGGGGCCTCCATAGGTCATAGGGAGTGAGGGAATCCAAAATGTCCTTTGTTTTTGCTTTCCCATTCTGTCCCACACCAGGCCTTAGGCAAAGCCACAGTGGCAATGGAGCAGTTCACAGAGGAGGCCAAGCCAGCACCTTAAACTCTGAGACAACTCTCACCCCAAGAACGAGGGAGCACTGCTAGTGCTCTTCCCACGATTTATCCTCTTGCTGGGACCCAACGCAGTTTCAGTTGCAAGGAGAGCACAGGAGAGCAAGCAAGAAAAGGGCCAGAGAGATTAAGGCAGTCAATAAATAGGTCTCATAGAGTTGTACATGTTCTTCAGGGCTCGCTTTCAAGCTGCATATGTGAAAACAAGCAGGACACTGTGGGGCTCCTAAAACTGAGCTAGACCCTGTGGGGCTGTTACTGAGTCCAAGTTAGCTCTGCTTGCCCATGAGAGGTCAGTGATTCCAAGAGACAAGTTGAGTTCAGGAATATGACTTTATTGAGAAAGCCAGCTGACTGAGAAGATGGCAGACTCAGTTCAGTTCAGTTTAGTCACTCAGTCATGTCCGACTCTTTGCGACCCCATGAATGGCAGCACGCCAGGCCTCCCTGTCCATCACCAACTCCCGGAGTTCACTCAGACTCACGTCCATCGAGTCCGTGATGCCATCCAGCCGTCTCATCCTCTGTCGTCCCCTTCTCCTCCTGCCCCCAATCCCTCCCAGCATCAGAGTCTTTTCCAATGAGTCAAGTCTTCGCATGAAGTGGCCAAAGTATTGGAGTTTCAGCTTTAGCATCATTCCTTCCAAAGAAATCTCAGGGCTGATCTCCTTCAGAATGGACTGGTTGGATCTCCTTGCAGTCCAAGGGACCCTCAAGAGTTTTCTCCAACACCACAGTTGAAAAGCATCCATTCTTCAGTGCTCAGCTTTCTTCGCAGTCCAACTCTCACATCCATACATGACCACTGGAAAAACTATAGCCTTGACTAGATGGACCTTTGTTGGCAACTTAATGTCTCTGCTTTTGAATATGCTATCTAGGTTGGTCATAACTTTCCTTCCAAGGAGTAAGCGTCTTTTAATTTCATGGCTGCAGTCACCATCTGCAGTGATTTTGGAGCCCCCAAAAATAAAGTCTGACACTGCTTCCCCATCTATTTCCCATGAAGTGATGGGACCGGATGCCATGATCTTCGTTTTCTGAATGTTGAGCTTTAAGCCAACTTTTTTTGGGGGGTGTTAGTTCTAAAAGATCTTGTAGGTCTTCACAAAACCGTTTAACTTCAGTTTCTTCAGCGTTACTGGTTGGGGCATAGACTTGGATAACTGTGATATTGAATGGTTTGCCTTGGAGACGAACAGAGATCATTCCGTCGTTTTTGAGATTGCATCCAAGTACTGCATTTCGGACTCTTTTGTTGACCATGATGGCTACTCCATTTCTTCTGAGGGATTCCTGCCCGCAGTAGTAGATGTAATGGTCATCTGAGTTAAATTCACCCATTCCAGTCCATTTTAGTTCGCTGATTCCTAGAATGTCGACGTTCACCCTTGCCATCTCTTGTTTGACCACTTCCAATTTGCCTTGATTCATGGACCTGACATTCCAAATTCCTATGCAATATTGCTCTTTACAGCATTGGATCTTGCTTCTATCACCGGTCACATCCACAACTGGGTATTGTTTTTGCTTTGGCTCCATCCCTTCATTCCAAAAAAGATGTCCTTTTCATTCTAGGGGACTGGGATGCAAAAGTAGGAAGTCAAGAAACACCTGGAGTAACAGGCAAATTTGGCCTTGGAATGTGGAATGAAGCAGGGCAAAGACTAACAGAGTTTTGCCAAGAAAATGCACTGGTCATAGCAAACACCCTCTTCCAACAACACAAGAGAAGACTCTGCGCATGGACATCACCAGATGGTCAATATCAAAATCAGATTGATTATATTTTTTGCAGCCAAAGATGGAGACGCTCTATGCAGTCAGCAAAAACAAGACCAGGAGCTGACTGTGGCTCAGATCATGAACTCCTTATTGCCAAATTCAGACTTAAATTGAAGAAAGTAGGGAAAACCACTAGACCATTCAGGTATGATTATACAGTGGAAGTGAGAAATAGATTTAAGGGCCTAGATCTGATAGATAGAGTGCCTGATGAACTATGGAATGAGGTTCGTGACATTGTACAGGAGACAGGGATCAAGACCATCCCCATGGAAAAGAAATGCAAAAAAGCAAAATGGCTGTCTGGGGAGGCCTTACAAATAGCTGTGAAAAGAAGAGAGGCGAAAAGAAAAGATGTAAGCATCTGAGTGCAGAGTTCCAAAGAATAGCAAGAAGAGATAAGAAAGCCTTCTTCAGTGATCAATGCAAAGAAATAGAGGAAAAGAACAGAATGGGAAAGACTAGAGATCTCTTCAAGAAAATTAGAGATACCAAGGGAACATCTCATGCAAAGATGGGCTCGATAAAGGACAGAAATGGTCTGGACCTAACAGAAGCAGAAGATATTAAGAAGAGGTGGCAAGAATACACGGAAGAACTGTACAAAAAAGATCTTCACGACCCAGATAATCATGATGATGTGATCACTCATCTAGAGCCAGACATCTTGGAATGTGAAGTCAAGTGGGCCTTAGAAAGCATCACTATGAACAAAGCTAGTGGAGGTGATGGAATTCCAGTTGAGCTGTTTCAAATCCTGAAAGATGATGCTGTGAAAGTGTTGCACTCAATATGCCAGCAAATTTGGAAAACTCAGCAGTGGCCACAGGACTGGAAAAGGTCAGTCTTCATTCCAATTCCAAAGAAAGGCAATGCCAAAGAATGCTCAAACTACCGCACAGTTGCGCTCATCTCACATGCTAGTAAAGTAATGCTCAAGATTCCCCAAGCCAGACTTCAGCAATATGTGAACCATGAACTCCCTGATGTTCAAGCTGGTTTTAGAAAAGGCAGAGGAACCAGAGATCAAATTGCCAACATCCTCTGGATCATGGAAAAAGCAAGAGAGTTCCAGAAAAACATCTATTTCTGCTTTATTGACTATGCCAAAGCCTTTGACTGTGTGGATCACAATAAACTGTGGAAAATTCTGAGAGAGATGGGAATACCAGACCACCTACCCTGCCTCTTGAGAAATCTGTATGCAGGTCAGGAAGCAACAGTTACAACTGGACATGGAACAACAGACTGGTTCCAAATAGGAAAAGGAGTATGTCAAGGCTGTATATTGTCACCCTGCTTATTGAACCTATATGCAGAGTACATCACGAGAAACGCTGGACTGGAAGAAACACAAGCTGGAATCAAGATTGCTGGGAGAAATATCAATAACCTCAGATATGCAGATGACACCACCCTTATGGCAGAAAGTGAAGAGGAACTAAAAAGCCTCTTGATGAAAGTGAAAGAGGAGAGTGAAAAAGTTGGCTTAAAGCTCAACATTCAGAAAACTAAGATCATGGCATCCGGTCCCATCACTTCATGGGAAATAGATAGGGAAACAGAGGAAACAGTGTCAGACTTTATTTTTTTGGGCTCCAGAATCACTGCAGATGGTGACTGCAGCCATGAAATTAAAAGATGCTTGTTTCTTGGAAGAAAAGCTATGACAAACCTAGATAGCGTATTAAAAAGCAGAGACATTACTTGCCAACAAAAGTCCATCTAGTCAAAGCTATGGTTTTTCTAGTAGTCATGTATGGATGTGACAGCTGGACTATAAAGAAAGCTGAGTACCAAAGAATTGATGCTTTTGACCCCTGGTGTTGGAGAAGACTCTTGGGAGTTCCTTGGATTGCAAGCAGATCAAACTAGTCAATCATAAAGGAAATCGGTGCTGAATATTCACTGGAAGGACTGATGCTGAAGCTGAATGAAACGCCAGTACTTTGGCCACCTGACGCGAAGAACTGACTTATTGGAAAAGATCCTGATGATTGGAATGATTGAAAGCAGGAGGAGAAGGGGATGACAGAGGATGAGATGGTTGGATGGCATCACTGACTCAATGGACACGAGTTTGAGCAGACTCCAGGAATTGGTGATGGACAGGTAAGCCTAGCATGCTGCAGTCCATGGGGTCACGGAGTCAGACACAAATGAATGATTAAACCAGCTGATTCACAGATTATCTCCATATGAGCTGAACAAAGCCTCTTTAACAGTTAGGCAGAGAGGGCAAGGTCCTCTGGGGGCAGGCCATTTTGTATGATTGTAATAATAAGAAAAGCAATGAAAAGTAAGCCAAAGAAAGTTTCCCATATGAAGTCAAAATTTTCTTCTCCCTGCAAAACCTGGGCACAGAAGCCTTTCTGTGTCCCCATTCTTTATTTATAGGAAACAGACTCAAGGCCCTGTGAACTTCTCTGAGTTTGAAAGAAAAGATTCAAACAGTTGCTAGTCAGGGAGGGAGTGGGATGCAGAGACAAGGGATGAACAGCCAAGAAACAACAGTGCAGCCTTGAGGCAGGGTCCTGTTTTGCCTCAGTCAGTTCAGTTCAGTCCAGTCACTCAGTGTCTGAATCTTTGTGACCCCACGGACTGCAGCATGCCAGTTTACCCTGTCCATCAGCAACTCCCAGAGTTTGCTCAAACTGATGCCCATCAACTCAGAGATGCCACCCAATCATCTCATCCTCTATCATCCCCTCCTCCTCCTGCCTTCAATCTTTTGTAGCATCAGGGTCTTTTCCAATCAGTCACTTCAATGCATCAGTGGCCAAAGTATTGGAGATTCACCTTCAGCATCAGCCATTCCAGTGAAAATTTAGAACTGATTTCCTTTAGAATGGACTGGTTTAATCCCCTTGCAGTCCAAGGGACTCTCAAGAGTCTTCTCCAAAACCACAGTTTGAAAGCATCAATTCTTCAGCATTCAGCTTTCTTTATGGTCCAACTCTCACATCCATACATGACTACTGGAAAAATCATAGCTTTGATGAGATTACTTTGTTGGCAAAGTAATGTCTCTGCTCTTTAATATATTGTCTAGGTTGGTCATAGTTTTCTTCTAAGGAACAAACATCTTTTAATTTCATGGCTGCAGTCACCATCTGCAGTGATTCTGGAGCCTAAAAAGTCTGTCACTGTTTCATTTCTTCCCCATCTATTTGCAATGAAGTGGTGGGACCAGATGCCATGATCCTATTTCTTGAATGTTGAGTTTTAAGCCAGCTTTTTCACTCTGCTCTTTCACTTTCATCAAGAGGCTCTTCTTCACTTTCTGCCATAAGAGTGATGTCATCTGCATATCAGAGGCTATCGATATTTCTTCCAGCAATCTTGATTCCAGCTTGTGCTTCATCCAGCCTGGCAATTTGCATGATGTACTCTGCGTAGAAGTTAAATAAGCAGGGTGACAATATACAGCCTTGACGTACTCCTCCCAATTTGGAATCAGTCTGTTGTTCCATGTCCAGTTCTAACTGTTGCTTCTTCACCTGCATAAAAATTTCTCAGGAGGCAGGTAAAGTGGTCTGGTATTCCCATCTCTTTAAGAATTTTCCACATTTTGCTGTGATCCACACAGTCAAAGTCTTTGGTATAGTCAATGAAGCAGAAGTAGAGGTTTTCTGGAACTCTCTCGCTTTTTCAATGAGCCAATAGATGTTGGCAATTTGATCTGGTTCCTCTGCCTTTTCTAAAACCAGCTTGAACATCTGGAAGTTCTTGGTTCACGTACAGTTGAAACCTGGCTTGGAGAATTTTGAGCATTACTTTGCCAAAGTGTGAGGTGTGTTTGAACAAGAGTAGTTTGAACATTCTTTGGTGTTGCCTTCTTTGGGATTGGAATGAAAACTGACCTTTTCCGGTCCTATGGCCATTGCTGAGTTTTCCAAATAGCTGGCATATTGAGTGCAGCACTTTCACAGCAGCATCTTTTAGGATTTAAAATAGCTCCATTGGAATTCCATCACCTCCACTAGCTTTGTTCGTAGTGATGCTTCCTAAGGCCCACTTGACTTCACATTCCAGGACGTCTGGCTCTAGATAAGTGATCACACCATCATGGTTATCTGGGTCATGAAGATCTTTTTTTGTACAGTTCTTCTGTGTATTCTTGCCATCTCTTCTTAATATCTTCTGCTTCTGTTAGGTCCAGACAACTTCTGTCCCTTATTGTGTCCATCTTTGCATGAAAAGTTCCCTTGATATCTCTAATTTTCTTGAAGAGATCTCTAGTCTTTCCCATTCTATTTTTTCCTCTGTTTCTTCACATTGCACACTTAGAAGGCTTTCTTATCTCTCCTTGCTATTATTTGGAACTCTGCATTCAGATGGGTATATCTTTTGTTTTCTCCTTTGCCTCTAGCTTCTCTTCTTTTCTCAGCTATTTGTAAGGCCTCCTCAGACAACCATTTAGCTTTTGGCATTTCTTTTTCTTGGGGATAGTCTTGATCACTGCCACCTGTACAATGTCACGAACCATCTTTCATAGTTCTTCAGGCACTTTGTCTGTCAGATCAAATCCCTTGAACCCACTTGTCACTTTCACTGTATAATCGTAAGTGATTTGATTTAGGTCATACCTGAATGGTCTAGTGGTTTTCCCTACTTTCTACAATTTAAGTCTGAATTTGGCAATAAGGAGTTCATGATCTGAGCCACAGTCAGCTCCTGGTCTTGTTTTTGCTGACTGCATAGAGCGTCTCCATCTTTGGCTGCAAAAATATAATCAATCTGATTTTGATATTGACCATCTGGTGATGTCCATGCGCAGAGTCTTCTCTTGTGTTGTTGGAAGAGGGTGTTTGCTATGACCAGTGCATTCTCTTGGCAAACTCTGTTAGCCTTTGCCCTGCTTCATTTTGTACTCCGAGGCCAAATCTGCCTGTTACTCCAAGTATCTCTTGACTTCCTACTTTTGCATTCTAGTCCTCTATGATGAGAAGGACATATTTTTTGGGTGTTGGTGCAGCTTCTTCAGCATTACTAGTTGGGGGATAGACTTGGATTACTGTAACATTGAATGGTTTGCCTTGGAAACAAACAGAGATCATTCTGTCGTTTTTGAGATTGCATCCAAGCATTTCGGACTCTTTTGTTGACTATGAGGGCTACTCCATTTCTTCTAAGGGATTCTTGCCCGCAATAGTAGATATAAGTGTCATCTGAGTTAAATTCACCCATTCCAGTCCATTTTAGTTCACTGATTTGCGAAATATTGATGTTCACTCTTGCTATCTCCTGTCTGACCACTTCTAATTTACCTTGATTCATGTACCGAACAGTCCAGGTTCCTACACAATATTGTTCTTTACAGCATCAGACTTGACTTCCATCACCGGTCACATCCACAACTGGGTGCTGTTGTTTTTTTTTTTTTTTTTGCTCCATCTCTTCATTTTTTCTGGAGTTATTTCTCCACTGTTCTCCAGTTGCATATTGGGCACCTACCGACCTGGGGAGTTCATCTTTCAGTATTCTATCTTTTTGCCTTTTCATACTGTTCTGGGGTTCTCAAGGCAAGAATACTGAAGTGGTTTGTCATTCCCTTCTCCAGTGGACCACGTTTTGTCAGAACTCTCCACCGTGATGCGTCCATCTTAGCTGGCCCTACATAGTATGGCTCATAGTTCTATTGAGTTAGACAAAGCTGTGGTCCATATGATCAGATTGGTTAGTTTTCTGTGATTGTGGTTTTCAGTCTGTCTACCCTCTTACAGAGAAGGATAAGAGGCTTATGGAAGCTTCCTGATGGGAGAGACTGGCTAAGGGGGAAACTGGGTCTTGTTCTGATGAGTGGGGTCATGCTCAGTAAATCTTTAATCCAATTTTCTATTGATGGGTGGGGCTGTTATTTGACCTGAGGCCAAACTATGGTGGAGGTAATGAAGATAATGACCTCCTTCAAAAGGTCCCCTGCAGGCACCGTGACCTTGCAGCAGGCCACCACCGACCCACACCTCTATTGAAGACTCCTCAACACTCACAGGGAAGTCTGGGTCAGTCTCTTGTGGGGTCACTGCTTCTTTCTCCTGGGTCCTCGTGCCCTCCAAGAGTCTGTTTCCCCAGTCCTTTGTAAATTCTGGCCATTCTATGGCAGAGTTAATGGCAGTCTCCTCTATGAGGGCTTATGCCATTTCCAGGTTTGCCATACCCAGAGCCCTTTCCCCTGCAGCAGGCCACTGCTGACCCATATCCCTGCAAGAGACACTCAAACACTCAATGGCAGATCTGTCTCAATCTCTGTGGGGTCTCCTGGTGCTCATAAAAGTTTTATTTGAGCCTTCTGAGCATCTCTGGCAGGTATGGGGTTTGATTTTAAACGTGATTTCACCCCTCCTACCATCTTTCTGGAGCTTCTCTTTTGCCCTTGGATGTGGGTTTTCTCTTTTTGGTGGGATCCAACATTCTCCTGTCAACGGTTGTTCAGCAGCAAGTTGTAATTTTGGAGTTCTCGCAGGACAAGATGAGCGTACGTCAGGCCCTGCACACACCTTATTCTTATAAGCAACCCCACTCCTGAACTATTGTTATAAAACTCCTCACCATATCCTCCCGGGTTGGGACACACAGCTTTTGAGGGTAGCAGTTTCTATGTCCCCCTTTGCCTGGCAAAGAAATAGAGCTATTCTTTTCTACTTCAACCAAAATTCGGTCTCTGAAATTCGGTTCAGCACCAGTGCCCAGAGGCCGAGCTTTCAGCATCACTCCTGGGAATTGAAGACTTTCTGCGTCCCTGTTTCTTGTTTGTAGGAAACAGGCTTCAGCTTCCATGACTTCCTCTGAGCTTCACAGGAAAGGTTCTAACAGTTGTTAATCAGGGAAGGGAAGAGATGAAGAAACAAGGGAGGGGCAGACAAGAAACAACACTGCAGGCCTGAGCAGGGTCCTGGTTCTACCTCAAGGGATATACATAACAACATTTTTTAGCAAATGGAAGATGTTAACAACTGATGAAGCATTCTTTATTCCAGAGAGAAGGTCACAGTTTGATAACCTCAGGAATATCACAGGAGCTCATCAGAAGACCACCTGAGGCCAGATTAAAGGAAAGCAGGCCCTGCACACACCCTGATCCCTATCAGCAGCCCCTGCCCTTGAAAGACTGCTATAAGACACCTCACCAAATGCCCCCTAGGTTGGGAGACAGTTTTTGAGGGCATGACCCTACCATGTCCTCCTTTGCCCGGCAAAGCAATAGAGCTCTTCTTTTCTACTTCACTCTAAACTCAGACTCAATTTGGCACTGGTGCACAGAGGCAGAGTTTTGGGCATCATACACATGAATTTGAATCTAATCAATGTTTCACAGGTTTTGAGAACTAATATACAAGGTATATCACTATCCAGGAATTTCCTTAATTTGATTAAGGGCATTTACAATAACCCTACAGTAAACATGATATTTAATAGTAAAAACTAAGCATGTCCACTTCCAGTCACCACTCATATTCAACACAATACTGTAAATTCAACCAGTGCAATAAAACAAGAAAAAGAAATAGTAAGAGGCAAACAGATTGGAAAGGATATAATAAAAACTGTGACATAAAAAGAAATATATATTCGGTTTCTACTTTCCCCTCCTCATTCCCTGGCATATAACTCCTAAACACTTTGGAATCCCTGAAGTAATAAGTGTCCTTTTGCATGCCAATAAGGTGACTAAGGATTGAGGACTCCTGGATAGCTTCAGGATGAGGTCTAGTTGCCAAAAATGCCAACCATGTGATTAGAAGGTTGGAAATTTCAGCCCCACCCTCCTGATTTCTGGGAAGGGAAGATGGGCTGGAAGCTGAGTCATCACTAACAGCCAATGTTTTAAAAAAATCATGTCTACATAATTCAGGATTACAGGCAGATTCTTTATCATCTGAACCACCAGAGAAGCCCCCTACATAATGAAACCTCTACTGAAAATGCTAAATGACAGGGTTCAGAGAGCTTCTGTGTTGCTGAACACATGGAGGTGCTGGGATGGTGTTGCACCTGTTTAGGGCACGGCAGCTCAATTCTCCTTTACCCAAACCTTGCCTTGTGTACCTTTCCCATCTGAATGTTCCTGAGTTGAATTCTTTAATAATAAACTAGCAATCTAGTAAGTAAACTATTTGAGTTCTGTGAACTGTTCCAGCAAATTATCAAACAGGAGGAGAGGGTTATGAGGACCCCAATTTATAGCAGGTTGGTTAGAAATATGCAAGGGCCATACTTATGATTGGCATTTGATGGGAGGGTGGGGGCATATACTAACTACAGATTGATAGTATCAGAACTGAAATGTAGAACACCTAAGCTAGTATCAGATAATTGGGAAGTATGGGATGCAACCCACACACCTGGTGCCACAAGTGTTGAGAATAGAGAAGAATGAAACAGGTGGATGAAAGTATGTTTTCCCTTTTATTGTCTCTATTCACAGAGGACACGATTGTCACTACTGAATACACACAAAACTTCCACAACAATTAAATGATTTAAGTAAGGTCACAGGATACAAGGTCAACATGTCAAAATCACTATTATTCTTATACATCAGCAATGAATATACTGCTACATCCATGGTATCCATAAGAAAATATAAGAAAAACTCTCAACTGAAAATCACTCTACAAATTAACTGGCCCATAGTCTTCAAAAATGTCCAAGTTATGAAATATAACCAAAGATTCAAATTAAATGAGGCTATAGAGATATGATAACTGCATACAATAAATAATCTTGGATTTTCTTTTGCTTGAAAGGATGTTATTTGGATAACGGGAAAAATTGAAATAAGATGTGCAGACAATTATTGAGTAGTATTATAGGAATGTTTATTTATTAATTTTGGTAATTGTCCTGTGGTTATGTAAGAGAATGCCTCGTTTTGAGGGAATATATGTTGAAATATTTAAAGGGCAAAAAGACATGTCTACAGCTTTTTTTGTGTGTATATATTATATATATATATATGTATATATAGAGAGAATCAAAAAGAGTAAATTGAACTGAACCACTCTATATTTGTATATAGAGAGACCTATCTATCTATCTACCTACCCACCTATTGAAGGACAAAGTATTTGTAGGAAATGTTAATTTTGGGGAATGTGGGTGGAGGATAACGGGGAATTCTTTGTACTACTTTTGAACTTTTCTGTAAATCTGAAATTACTTGTCTTAAAAGTTTAAAAAATAAATCTGGAAAGAAAAAGTAAAGTGAAGTACAAGAGGAGGCAGTGAATGACAAGGAAAAAGTCAAGGAGTGGTCAGATGAAGGAGGAAAATATAGAAAGCCTTGGGTTTCTAAACACAGAAAACAATTTCAAGAACATGTGAGTTGGGGGTGGGTAGGAGGGAGGTTCAAGAAGGAGGGGATATATGTATACTTATATATCTGATTTACACTGTTGTACAGCAGAAACCAACAAACATTTTAAAGCAATTATCGTCCAATTAAAAATTAAAAAGAACACGTGACTGAGTGGTCCCAGGATTTGTCTTTAAGTATAAGTGTTCCTCCCTCATCCTCCTGTCAGGAGTTAGATGGTGAAGAGGGAATGCAGTGCAATTCCTGAAAATTAGGTCCCCCTCCCTCTTCTTCCCTTGGGGCTTCCCTGGTAGCTCAGCTGGTAAATCCACCTGCAATGCAAGAGACCCCCATTTGATTCTTGGCTCAGGAAGATCCCCTGGAGAATGGATAGGTGACCTGCTCCAGTGTTCTTGGGCTTCCCTGGTGACTCAGACCGCAAAGATTCCGCCTGAAATGTGGGAGACCTGGGTTCGATCCCTGGGTTGGGAAGATACCCTGGAGGAGGGCGTGGCAGCCCACTCCAGTATTCTTGCCTGGAGAATCCCCATGGACAGAGGAGCCTGGCGGGATAGTAGTCGCAATCAGACACAAGTGAGTGACTAGGCACACATGGGTGTTCCTCAGAATTTCTTTTTGGATCTTCATTTCTTGCTCTATGCACTATTTGGGGTAATCTTATTCACTCATATGACTTCAGTTACCACCTATTTGCTGATTTCTAAATCTGTATCTGTCCAGGATTTTTTTCTTCCTTACCTCTAAACCATATGTGCTTCTATCTACCGGCTAGTCTCCATGTACACCTCCAGTGATCTCAAATTCAGCAAGTTAAACATTGAATTCATAATCTTCCTCCCCAATCAGGTCAGTTCTCAGGGAATTATATCTCCATCCTTTCAGACACCCAAGCCAAATGCCAGGATATCTGTCATGGATTTCTTTGCCCTCATCTCCCAAATCCAACTATGAAGTCCTGTGTCTAAAAAATCTATATATTTATGAATTTATTCACATCTCCTCCAATATTTTTACTTTTAAGAATAACTAGTCTGTCTGGAAGACGGTGTTTGCTATGACCAGTGCATTCTCTTGGGAAACTCTGTTAGCCTTTGCCCTGATACATTTTGTTCTCCAAGGCCAAATTTGCCTGTTACTCCAGGTATCTCTTGACTTCCTACTTTGCATTCCAGTCCCCTATAATGAAAAAGACATCTTTTTTGGGTGTTAGTTCTAGAAGGTCTTGTAGGTCTTCATAGAACCATTAAAAGTTCAGCTTCTTCAGCATTACTGATTGGGGCATAGACTTGGATTACTGTGATATTGAATGGTTTGCCTTGGAAATGAACAGAGATCATGCTGTCATTTTTGGATTGCACCCAAGAACTGCAGTTTGGACTCTTTTGTTGACTATGAGGGCTACTCCATTTCTTCTAAGGGATTCTTGCCCACAATAGTAGATATGGTAGTAGTAGTAGATATAATGGTCATCTGAATTAAATTCACCTATTTCAGTCCATCTGAATGGAATTCACACATTTCAGTCCACAGAAGAACTATACAAAAAAGATGTTCATGACCCAGATAATCACTATGATGTGATCACTCACCACAAAGCTAGTGGAGGTGATGGAATTCCAGCTGCACTATTTCAAATCCTAAAAGATGATGCTGTGAAAGTGCTGCACTCAATATGCCAGAAAGTTTGGAAAACTCAGCTGAGGCCACAGGACTGGACAATGTCAGTTTTCATTCCAATCTGAAAGAAGGGCAATGCCAAATAATGTTCAAACTACTGCACAATTGCATTCATCTCACACGCTGGCAAAGTAATGCTCAACATTCTCCAAGCTGGCCTTCAACAGTATGTGAACCATGAACTTCCAGATGTTCAAGCTGGATTTAGAAAAGGCAGAGGAACCAGAGATCAAATTGCCAACATCTGTTGGATCATGGAAAAAGCAAGAGAATTCCAGAAAAACATCTACTTCAGCTTTATTGATTATGCCAAAGCCTTTGACTGTGTAGATCACAACAAAATGTGGAAAATTCTTAAAGAGATGGGAATACAAGACCACTTTACCTGCCTCCTGAGAAATCTGTAGGCAGGTCAAGAAGCAACAGTTAGAACTGGACAGGGAACAACAGACTGGTTCCAAACTGGGAAAGGAGTACGTCAAGGCTGCATATTGTCACCCTGTTTCTTTAACTTATATGCAGAGTACACCATGTGAAATGCCAGGCTAGATGAAGCACAAGCTGGAATCAAGATTGCTGGGAGAAATATCAATAACTTCAGATATGCAGATGATACCACCCTTAAGGCAGAAAGGAAGATGAACTAAAAAGCCTCTTGATGAAAGTGAGAGGAGAGTGAAAAAGCTGGCTTAATACTCACATTCAAAAAACTAAGATCATGGCATCCAGTCCCATCACTCCATAGAAAATAGATGGAGAAACAATGGAAACAGTGACAGACTTAATTTTCTTGGGCTCCCAAATCACTGCAGATGGTGACTGCAACCATGAAATTAAAAGACACTTGCTCCTTGGAAGAAAAGCTATGACCAACCTGGAAAGCGTATTAAAAAGGAGAGACATTACTTTGCCAACAAAGGTCCGTCTCGTCAAAGCTATGGTTTCTCCAGTAGTCATGCATGGATGTGAGAGTTGGACTATAAAGAAAGCTGAGCACTGAAGAATTGATGCCTTTGAACTGTGATGTTGGGGAAGATTCTTGAGAGTCCCTTGGACTGCAAGGAGATCAAACCAGTCCATCCTAAAGGAAATCAATGCTTAATAGTCATTGGAAGGACTGATGCTGAAGCTGAAACTCCAATACTTTGGCCATCTGATGAGAAGAGCTGACTCACTGGAAAAGACCCTGATGCTGGGAAAGATTGAAGGCAGGAGAAGGAGATGACAGAGGATGAGATGGTATCCTCTGGGTGGCATCACTGGATGCCATCATTGACTCTATGGACATGAGTTTGAGTAAGCTCCAGGAGTTGGTGATGGACAGGGAAGCCGGGAGTGCTGCAGTCCATGGAGTCGCAGAGTCGCATACAACTGAGTGAATGAACTGAACTGAACTATCTGGTGTTTTCAAACTGCAGATCATTTTAAAATTAAATTAAAATAAATTTTATCAGTCATACTGAGCATTTTATTTAAAGAACAGACTATCAAATATTAGAGTATATATTTCAATGTGATAATTATACATATTATTGTTAAAACTTGTCTCACTTATAAATATCCACATACCTATGTGGGTTATGGGTTCTGGTGTTAAACATATTTCTTACTGTGAATCATGGCCAAAAAAATTGAAAGCTCCTGGTCTAGATCAGTTTGTCCAACAGAAATAGAAGGTGAGCCACATATGTAAATAAAAATTTCCAGAAAAATTTCCACAAAAAAAGTAAAAAGAAATAGGAAATTAATTTTAATATTTAACTCATATAAAAATACCTTTCAACATGTTACCAATAAAAATATTATTGAGCCATTTTATTCTTTTTGTCTTTAAAATCCAGCGCATATCTCACACTTAGAGAACACCTTAGCTCAGACTAGGTACATTCAGTGGCAGTAGTCAATAACCACACTACAAGTTGCTCCTGGAGTAGTGCACGTCAGTTTTGCAATTACCTACCTTAGGAGGCAAACTCTAAATTCACTCTTAGCTTTGTGAATTTAAACTTAGGAACTGAACAAGATTGTAAACTCACACCACACTCAACCCTAGAGATGGCACTGAAATTGATAGATCAGTAAAAACTGTGAAACCTCTGAGGATATGTGTGTGTGCACGTGTGCATGTATCTTGATAAACAGGGAGTGATGGGGCCAACACATAACAGGTTTTCTTGTTTTGGGTGCATCCTTCACCTTTTACCAATGCTAGGCTTTAGCCTCTCCTTCTGGGTAGACAAGGTAGCTGATACCTTCCGGGAAATACAAATTCATAGAGAAAAGTAATGAGATGCAGAGGAAGGTGCAACTGCTAGTAAAGCAAGAAACTGAACAACTTAAACGCTCATCTCCTCCCCTGTCTCTGCCCTTGCCCCTACCCATGTTTCATAATCTTACATTATGTCAAATTCCACTAGTTTTATATTTCAGTCTTGAGATCACCATGTACATCATGATTAGACTTTCTTAGGAAACATTTGCAAGGTTCAGTAAAAATAACCAAGTTATTTATTATGTGTTTAGTTCAGTTCAGTCGCCCAGTGGTGTCCGACTCTGCGACCATATGGACTCTATCTTCTTTAATCCTCACATAACTCGATCTTCCCCATGTCCCAGGTTCACTTTTCTTGTCTGCACCTATCTCATTCCGTTGTGAGAGTCAAAGGAGACCAAATATGCAGCGCAGATTCTTTACCGTCTGAGCCACAACGTAAGTCCTCAAACATGCAGCAGTGCTTTTAAACCTATGAAGCATGTTGCAAAATGGCACATACTGTTTTAAAATATACAACTAAAATGCGGCCTACTTGTAATAATGGTTAACATAGCACGAATACAGCATATACACATTTCACAATCACAAAACTCAGGTTCTTAAAAAGTTTTTATTGAAATATAACATATATGCGTAAAGTTCACAAAACGTGAGCTTGCAGCCCAATTAATTTTTATAAGGCATAAATGGGAAAAAGAAAAGTAACCGCCATCCAGAAAAAAATATAAACATTACCAGTAACTCAGAAGCCTCCGTCTGGTAAATGATATATGCTTTTAAGATAAAGACCTGGTTTTGAATCTTGACGCTTTCCTCCTGTGTGACTTTGGCATTTTAAAAATGTCTTTAGGTCTTGATTGAGTCATCTGTATCGTGAGAATAATGGTACTTTATATGACTGCTGAATTAAAGGTCACATAATGTAAAACGTCCATCTCAGTGCCTGAAAAATAGCTGGTCTGTAATAAATGTAACTATTATCCGGCAAATGCAAGAGGCTGCCCCCACGTTCCACTTCCTGCCTTTTTGCCACTCACTTTTGAAAAGTTGCTCTTGCTGCGATTCCTTTTTCTCCTTCTTTATCGCCCCTCCTACTGCCGTAAATTGCCCTCCAGAGATGTCGTAAAACGCTCCTCCCCGCCCTCCATGTGGCGAAAACGCAATCACGCTTGACGGCTCGAGGTGGCTCAGCCGCAAGATGGCGGCGCTGGCAGAGGAGCAGACGGAGGTGGCGGTGAAGTTAGAGCCTGAGGGACCGCCGACGCTGCTACCTCCGCAGGCGGGGGACGGCGCTGGCGAGGGTGGCGGCGGCACAACCAACAGCGGCCCCAACGGCGGCGGCGGGAACGTTGCGGCGGCGTCGTCGGCCGGCGGGGATGGTGGGACCCCCAAACCCTCGGTGGCTGTCTCCGCCGTTGCACCGGCGGGGGCGGCCCCGGTGCCCGCCGCTGCTCCGGAGGCCAGCGCTCCCCACGACCGACAGACTCTGCTCGCCGTGCTGCAGTTTCTACGGCAGAGCAACCTCCGCGAGGCCGAAGAAGCGCTGCGCCGTGAGGCCCGGCTGCTGGAGGAGGCAGTGGCGGGCTCCGGAGCCCCGGGAGAGGCAGACAGCGCCGGCGCTGAGACAGCCAGCGCGCTTCTTAGCCGGGTCACCGCCTCGGCGCCCGGCCCTTCGGCCCCGGATCCTCCGGTCAGCGGCGCTTCGGGGTCCGCCGCCGTCTCGGGCTTAGCGACAGGTTCTGTGGCTCCGGGTAAAGGTGAGCCGCTGGGTCCGGGGTAGGCAGGACCGGCACGGCGGGGAGTGAGCCGGGAAGGCAGAGGCTGGCAGGCCTGCACCTCTGCGGGCTTGTTTTGAATTTCCTGGGCCCGCCTCTAGGGCCACATGCCCGCCCCTTTCCCTAGTGCGCCGGCTGCGCAGTCAAACCCTCTTCCGAGCTGTCAGTTCCAGCGAGAGGCTGTGGAGAGCTATTGAGCCGAAGGATGTATGGGGACGGTGGGCGCGGAGAGGCGGGAACTTTCAGGCTTTTGGTTCTTATTTGGGCTCTTGAGCTTTGGGCAGGGATGCAGCAACATTATTTGTACTAGCGTACTTTTACTATAAATATTTTATGTTGTTTATCTTAATTTTCACAGTTCCACTGTGAGGTAGACAGTACTTCTATTTTAGAGATGAGAAACCAGACCGAGAAAGGCCAAGGTATTTGCTTTGGACCACACAGCTTGAGAGTGGTTGGTACATAGTGAAGCCAGTCTTTCTCAAAATATAGGCTAAATACCATTGGTGTCAAATCTTTTAGAGAAATGCAGATTCCTGGGCATCACTTCAGACGTAGTGAATCAGATGTTGTGCAGGTGGAGTCTGGGAATCTGTATTTTCAAATATATGCTTCAGGGACTTTCCTGGTGGTCCAGTGGTTAAGAATCTGCCTTCCAACGCAGGGCATGTGGGAACGTGGTAGGGAACTAAGATCCCTCCAGCGTGGGGCAACTAGGCCCGCGCTCTGCAACTACTGAGCCCGCATGCGGCAAGGAAAAATCCTCGGAGCCGCTACTAAGATCCAACGCAGCCAAAAATAAATAAATATTCTAAGGATTAAAAAAAAAATGCTTCCAAGAGATGTTGATCTATGGCAAGGTTTGAGAACCGTTCATTTAGGAACAGGTATTGGACTTCAGTTTCTGTCTCTGTTGCTTTTACTTGTGTGATGCTGATTGTTACTCTTCCTAAGCTTGAGAGTTTTTTTCCTTCTATTAAACGGGTTATTGTGAGATTCATATATATGTAAAATGTCTGGCACTGACAAGTTTATGCCAAGTACCTATCCCTGACACCTGAGGCTCCCGCTCCCCTTTTTCTTCAGCAACTGTTGTCAGAAAGTCCATGCAGTAAAAGTCATATACAACATAAAGTTTCAAAGGTGATCCTGAGCCAGTAAAAAATGTTTATTGAATTAAATTACCCATTGTAGAGCCTCTTGCCAAATTAACCTGTGTTTATGAGACCTAATCTTGGCAGCATTTCCAGGAGTGAGGTATGAATAAGCACTGTAACCCGTAAGTAGAACTGTGTGCAAATGTGATTGAGAGGAATCTTTTTTGAATCTGAATTTGGGAATGAACTATAAGATGGATGAATTATGTGGTTGATTATTTTGCTATAATCTCTCATCTCTTTAGAAACTTGACCTTCAGATTGTAATTGAGAAACCAATAGAAAGGAAAAGAGGCCATCATAGTAACCAGAAAAACTGAAAATTTGTGCAGTAAAGAGCATAACAGTACTGTAATCACAACTTAAAAAAAGTTTCCCACAAACCCTCATTTGATTGACAGATGTATCGTTGTTTGGTATTGAAATATTACAAATAAATACTCAAGCTTTTTGCCTTGAAATGGTGGTTATGGAAATTGTTTTAAGCATATAAAATAGATTTATCTTTTGGAAATATAAAAGGCAAGTTCTTCCCACCATTAACATGGTTGTATTTTATAGGGAGTGATAGATGGACATACGTGAAGGTAACACAGGATAAGATGTGTTGCTGAAAAGTTATAAAATACTCAGGTAGCTCAGAGGGCTGGGAATGTTACTCCAGGGAATGGCTTCGTGGTGGTGAGTGCCATTTGCACTGAGCCTTGAGAGAAGAGTAATACCGTTGTTTGATTTGCACATACCATGTTTTATAAAATTTGTTTTTAAAATAGGGAAGCTCTAGGAAAAATGCTGAATCTTTTTGCTGTTGATCTGAAAATTTTTATTTTAAGATGTGGACAAACCAAAGAAGTGTTGGATGGGTAACTGAACCAAACTGAATCCCATTAAAAGATTTTGTGATTGTGTCGGGGAAGAGTGTTTGAGAGGAGAGGGACAAACATCTGTGAAACAGTTCTCCTCTGGACCTTAAAAAAACAGCCTTAGTCTTTTGGTGCTTGTCAGGTCATTTTCTTGAAGTTATTTTTCATTTTTTAAACAGTTGGAAGTGTAGCTGTGGAAGACCAGCCAGATGTCAGTGCCGTGCTTTCAGCCTACAGCCAACAGGGAGACCCCACGATGTATGAAGAATACTATAGCGGACTGAAACACTTCATTGAATGTTCCTTGGACTGCCATCGGGCAGAACTATCCCAACTCTTTTATCCCCTATTTGTACACATGTATTTGGAACTAGTCTACAATCAACATGAGAATGAAGCAAAATCATTCTTTGAGAAGTATGTGAATTTATAAAAAATATGTATATATAGCTATATATATATACACACACACACAAAATGTTTATATACATCTGTAACTACACAAATGTCAGATTGCAACTTGAAAAATACTTTATGAAGGAGAGGTACCTGGTGCCTCTGCTAAACTTAAAATGAAGGGTTTGATCTTGTTGAAGTCAGGAAAGGCTCCTAGAGGTGATGTTTGAGATAGGATCTGAAGACTGGAGAGGAGTTAACCAGAGGAAGAGAAAAGGGAAAAACTTGTGTGACAGCCCTGTGGCAGGAAGGATCATGGTAGGCCCCGAGGTGAAAGAAGGCTAGTGTGGCTGGAGCAGAGTACGGGGGGTGGGGTTTGGTACTACATGAAGCTTGATGGTTGGTTAGTGGCTGGGACAGGCAGGTTCTTAGGCCGTGTTGAGGGTCTTTGTTTACCCTAAGATCAGTAGTTAGTCATATTGGGTGGGATTAGATTTGGCTGAGATTCACTGAAAAATCAAACAATAGCTGCCTAAATAAAAATTTTATTTTTGCTTTTAAGAGCAGTAGAGAATTCACCTGCAATGCAGGAGACACAGGTTTAATCCCTGGGTCGGGAGGATCTCCTGGAGGAGGAAATGGCAACCCAATCCAGTATTCTTGCCTGGAAAATCATATGGACAGAGGTCCTGGTGTGCTACAGTCCATGGGGGTGCAAAGAGTTGGACACGACTGAGCATGCACACACTGCTGCTGCTACTAAGAGCAGTATGAAGCTGTGTTAGGATTAGATTACATGAGAGTGACTAGAACCCCAAACAGTAGAGGCTTGAGTATAATAAAAGTCTGTTTCTCTTTCTCATGATGGAAGGCATTCTAGGACTGGTATGGAGTCCTTTGTGTCTCTTGATCATGTAGTGCTAACATCCTTGTCATGCAGTTTCCACTGTGGTACATGGTGACTCTCCAGCTCTAAGAAATCAGATCAGTGTTCGAGTGAGCAGGGAGGGTGCACATCCTTCCTGGAAGTTACAAGTATTTCTCCATTTTTTATGTCATTAGTCATTGGCCAAGGAAGGTAGGAAATACGGTCTTTACCTAGATGTCTGTGTGCTCAGCTAGTATTCCGGTGTTTTATTGTGGAGGAAGAAAGAAAAAAATGAATATCTGGGGACAGACATCTTTGCTATTTGCTACAGAAGTTGTTGAAGAACCATGCTTTATTAGATTTTATGTTTTGAAAGGACCTTTATGTTGGGGCAAACAATGATTGGGGGGATGAAGTGATCATAGACTGATTATTTTGGAAGTTATTGTAGTGATTCTCAACTGAGTGTAATATTATTCCTCCTTCCTGGCTATTTGGAACTGGAGGTATTTTTGGTTGTTGTATCAACTTGACTGGAGGATCAGGTGTCTTAGGTAAACCAAAAGTTCCAATATGTGCAGGTAGTCACACTTGGCAAAGAATGGTTCTGCCCCAAATGCTAGTAGCACCCATGTTGAGAAACACTGGACTGGGGGTGATAGTGTTGGTGAAGGGCAGTAGACATATTTATGAAACACTTGGTGAAAGATAGATACAAATGTAAGGGAGATAAAAGTGTAATTGATAATCCCTGGGTATCTGGCTCCGTTAGCTGGATAGGGATGCTCTTTACTTAGACAGAAAACCCTGGAAGAGGGCAGGGTTTGTCAGATTGTAGAATAATCTTGAGTTCAGATTTGTTTATGCCTTTGACTCATTTAAGAGATGTCAGGTTGATAGATGGAGGATATATAAGTGTCTGGGCTTAGAGAAGAGGCAGGGGCTAGAGCCATAAATTGGGGTCGTGTGCAATATTGATGGATAGGGATGAGATTATTTGAAAGTGTTAGTCGCTCAGTCATGTCCGACTCTTTGCAACCCCATGGACTGTAGCCTGCCAGGCTCCTCTGTCTATGGGATTTCCGAGGCAAGAATACTGGAGTGGGTTGCCATTTCCTTTTCCAGGGGATCTTTCTGACCCAGGGATCGAACCTGGCTCTCCCACATTGCAGATTCTTTACTGTCTGTGCCACCACGGAATCCAAGATTGTCTAGGAAGGAGTATGAAATAGAAATAAGTCAGTGGGAGGGCTAGACCTGCACCTCAGGGAACACCAACGTTTGGAGGAGAAGATTAATAAAAAGAGTAGAAGAGACTACCATGTAGAAGAGAGATGAAAGGAGAGGCCAGAGAAGCAGAAAGAAAACCAGGAGAGTGCTGAGTTATGGAAGCCAGAGAAAAGGAGTGTTTAAGATGGAGGTGTGCCTAACAGTTTGAATGAGAGTTCTTCATTTCAAGCAGTAGACCCAGAAGCTAGGGCGTGTCAGGTAACACAGGTAGTGGTGATAGAGGAATGATAGAACCCAGGATTCCTGGCTTCTGTGCCATTATGTTCATTCATTATTCTACAGTGCCTAATAGAAGGTATGTAAAGCAAATGTTTGATAGCTCAGTGTTTTTTTTTTTAACTTTTTATTTTGTATTGGGGTATAGTCGATTAGCAAACAAAGTTTTGATAGTTTCAGGTGAACAGTGAAGGGACTCAGTCATCTGTATACATGTACCCAAACTCCCTTCCCATCCAGGCTGTCACATGACATTGTGTAGCTCCGTGTTTTTGAAAGAAAAGGCTGATGGTGACAGAATTTCTAAGCTAATTTTTCTTATAGTCCTGTCATCAGAAGGGCTTCCCAGGTGGTGCTAGTGGTAAAGAACCCATCTTGCAGGTGCAGGAGATATGAGATGCTCGTTTGATCTCTGGGTAGGGAAGATACCCTGGAGGAAGGCATGGCAACCCACTCCAGTATTCTTGCCTGGAGAGTCCCATGAACAGAGGAGCCTGGCGGGTGGCGGTCCATAGCGTGCAGAGAGTTGGACATGACTGAAGTGACTTGGCAGGCATGCATGAACTGTCCTCAGAAAGCCTCTTCCTCTTCCAGTCTCATGGTGTAGCCATCCCCTCACCTAGGAAGCTGGGATATCATAGGGACCGACTCTGTGTGTCCTTGTCATGAACAATCTCAGCCCGTGCCAGGACCCCATGCTCAGATGAGGTTATCGGCAGAGACTAATACAAAAATTAAGAGGCTGAGATTTCTAATTTCATTCACATCTTAGAAACTCTTGATTCATATCTTGATGAGTCATGCTAGGCTAACACAGGTAACAGATTAGGAATCTATTGGCTATGTGTCAGAGCTAAAGTCCTAATATCTTTAATCATTTGTTTTCTAAATGTTTTTGCATTGTTTGCTGCTCTTTGTGAATGTTACTGTATGATTTTTACATTTTATATTATTAGAATAATTAAGATTTGTAGAAACAAAAGTACATTTAAATTTAGCAATTGGCACCAAAGCTGAAAGCTTTCTATAATTGCCTTTGGTAATGGTGAGTAAATGGGAGTGCTTACTCTTTCATATCAACATATTCTTGTTCTTTAGTCGTGTTATTAAAGTACTGATGTTTAATATTTATATCTGATATTAAGCATATAAGAAATCACTAAAAATGATGCGTTTTGTGAGAATGTCATGCATTGATTATTGTTGAGAGGCTGAGTGATAGGTATGTTGAGTTTATTATATTAGTTTCTAATTTAGTATGTGTTTGAAATTTCCCATAATAAAAAGTTTAAAAAAATGGGTTTTGAGAGAACATAAGATTCTAACATTTTCAAATCTCTGCCAATGGTTGCATTCAAATGTGACTGTCCACCAGTGGTGGGTATCTTATCTTTCATTTATCTATGGTGTTTATTTCAAATTTCCTCAAAATGTTTATGATGCATTTCACTAGAGAATTAACTTTGTCGTTTTTAGGATGAATTCAGAGCTGAATTGTAATCATTTTGAATTGTGTTACTTCTGATTCTACAACTTAGTCCAGGATTATTCAAACTACTACATTGAAAGTATTCTGGGATGTTTATAAATATATGGGGGAGAGGCAGATCCCTTAATGATTACATTGAAAAATGCCTTTTTAAAATCACTGAAACAGGTTCCATGGAGATCAGGAATGTTATTACCAGGATGACCTACGAGTATTATCTAGTCTTACCAAAAAGGAACACATGAAAGGGAATGAGACCATGTTGGATTTTCGAACAAGTAAATTTGTTCTGCGTATTTCCCGAGACTCGTACCAACTCTTGAAGAGGCATCTTCAGGAGAAACAGAACAATCAGATATGGAACATAGTTCAGGAGCACCTCTACATTGACATCTTTGATGGGATGCCGCGTAGTAAGCAACAGATAGATGCGATGGTGGGAAGTTTGGCAGGAGAGGCTAAACGAGAGGCAAACAAATCAAAGGTATGGGAATAAGAACTATGTAATGCAGATTATGAAAACTTGTTGCATTTCCATCTACATAATTTACACGTTTTTCTTACAGCTAGTTTGGGGATAATTTTACACTGTATACTAAGTTTCATGTTCTAAGGATGATGTGTATATTAGTGAGGATTTGAGAATGGTTGCATTTAACAGAACCCTGATTACACTGGATGAAACACGTAAGGTTTTTTTCTTCACATAAAATGAATTAAAGAGGAAGGCCCTCCCGGGCTGGTGTGAGAACTCCACAGTGCCATCAAGGGCCCTGGCTCCTTATACTTCCTGCTGAGCCACCTTCAGAATGTGGCTTTCTTCATTGTGTTCATAGGTGGCTATTGTAGCTCCAACTTTGCAGCTGTATTCCAGGAAGGCAGAAGGGGGAGGATATACCTGCTGAATCTCCCTTGTTATGAGGAAAACAGTATTTCTAAAACACCACCCAGTATGTTTGTGTATGCATTTATTGGCAAGAATGATACGATATGGCCATTCTCAGCTGCAAGGGAGCCTGGGAACAGAAATGATTTTAACTGAGCATGCTGCTGCTCCAACAAAATCAGGGTTCTGTCAGTAAGGGAGAAGGAGAGACTGTCTATTGGGTACACAAGTACAGAATTGGTTTCAGGATATAAATGACCCTATTATAACTGTGAGTCCTATCAAGATACTAAAAAGATGTATCAATAAACAAAAAAGTAATTTTAAAAAATTGACTCTCTTGACTTGTAGGTATTTTTTGGCTTATTAAAAGAGCCAGAAATTGAGGTGCCTTTGGATGATGAGGATGAAGAAGGAGAAAATGAAGAAGGAAAACCTAAAAAAAAGAAGCCTAAAAAAGATAGTATTGGATCCAAAAGTAAAAAACAAGATCCCAATGCTCCACCTCAAAACAGGTGAGGGAAAAACCTCAGGAACGTGTGTGTAAGTGTAAGACGATGTTATAGATGGTTCCAGTTTTTTAATAGTCAGAGTAATTTCCAGTTTGTTTTTCTTTCACAGAATCCCTCTTCCTGAGTTGAAAGATTCAGATAAATTGGATAAGATAATGAATATGAAAGAAACCACAAAACGAGTACGCCTGGGGCCAGATTGTTTACCTTCTATTTGTTTCTATACATTCCTCAATGCTTACCAGGTTGGTAAAATAATTGGGTAGTTTCTGGGAGAAAATTGGGAGAGTCATGGAAAATGTGATTAACCATTAAAAGTAGCTTAGATGTCTTAACTAAAATGAAGTTTTCTTATTTAAAGTCTTGATATAGATATGGCTTCAAGATAGCAGAAAAGAAGAATTGGACATTGCTCAGAATAGATAGAAGACAGTGTTTAAAAGACCTTTAGCAACTTTTTGGTACCAGAATCTTGTTTGTGTGTATCCTTTGTTTCACTGATCAGAATTCTGCTAACCTTCAAAAAAGGAGGAAGCTATGTGGTTCAGCTCTCTGAACTTAAGTACTTACTTAAATTTTTTATAAGAATTCTTTATATCCTTATAGACTTTTTATAATAGACTGCTGAGGATATATTTCGTGAAGTACAAAAATAATTACATATACTTTGTACTATAATTATGGCTGATTTGCATTGTACGGCAGAAACCAACACAACGTTGTAATTTTCTTCCAATTAAAAAATAAAATAAAAAAAACCTGTTTATATATGCGTTCCAAATTTGGAGGGCAAAAAGTAAATTATGACATGTTCTCAATATAAGTGTATTTGAACAGTGAATTTCAAAAGAGAATGAAATCTCAAATGATCCATTATGTGAAGAAAAATAGCTGTCATTATGTGTTCTCTCAGATGTCATTATAATTTTTTTTCCCCTAAAACAGTATTGTTTAGTATGTATTTTTAAATTGGCAGGGTCTCACTGCAGTGGATGTCACTGATGATTCTAGTTTGATCGCTGGAGGTTTTGCAGATTCAACTGTCAGAGTGTGGTCTGTGACACCCAAAAAGCTTCGTAGTGTCAAACAAGCAGCAGGTAACTGAGATGACCTGTCAGGATACAAATTCATCATTCGTTTACACCAATCTTTATTCTATGGAATATACCAGAACATTGTGATCTTAGCAGAATTTCACTTGATTTTACTTTAAGTCAAATTGTTAACAACATTCCCAACAGTGAAAAGTGTATTGGAGTGGCAATCAGGAGACCAGGGTGCTAGACTGATTTAATTTCTCTGGTCTTCAGTTTTCTCATCTGTAGAATGAGGGCATTAGGCTAGAAAACTCCCTGAAGTTAAAAATCTAACATTTTATGATTGTTTGTTTGTAAATTAAAAAAAAAAGTCTTAAATACTGGGAGAGTATGTTTCTGTTTTAGCCAAAAAATGGCTAAAATGAACTAAGATCAGGGTTACATTTTAAAGTTTCTTGCTAGTTGTATTGTTTAAACAAGATAACACATTCTCAATAATTTATTTTAATATCTCTGTAGTTTTATTTTGTAAAACATTGTGATCTAGTGGATAAATTGAGTTTCAGCCCTAGTTCCAAGGCTAAGTAGCTGTGTGCACTTTGGCATGTTATTAAGTGTTCTGAACCTCACTTTCTTCTCTTGCACCCTGAAATGATAGCACCTCATTTAAAGGCATTAGCATAGTGATTAGTAAGTAGGAGGAACAGTTCAAATGTTAGTTCTTCTCCTAAACTCTGATATATTAAATAATTGCCTTAAATTGTTTTAATAAATGTATTTTTTAAAAGTAATATTTCTGGATCATTTTAGATCTTAGCCTGATAGATAAAGAATCTGATGATGTCTTAGAAAGAATCATGGATGAGAAAACAGCAAGTGAGCTGAAGATCTTGTATGGTCACAGTGGTCCCGTCTATGGAGCTAGCTTCAGTCCAGATAGGTAAAATACAAACTATAAGAATTAAATATTGCTATATTACATTGAGATTAAATGAAAGTTATATGAAATATATATGTGTTATGTGAAAGTTAACTACTAGAAACATTATGCAAATGTTGGGGAAAATAAGAAAAATCCTATGGTTGCCTATCATTCATTATCTTTTAGAATCTTGCCCTCTGCTAATTCATCTTGGGGTACTGGTGTATAGTAGCTAAATTTACAAAATCAGGATCCATAACTTCAGGGTTTGCTGGTTATAAAAATTAGCTTTAGTTTTGTGTAACTCCAATAGGGGTTGAGGATTGCTTCTTTGGGTTCCTGCTATGTGTTTGGTGGCTACTGCTGTCTTCTGCAGAGAAGGCAATGGCACCCCACTCCAGTACTCTTGCCTGGAAAATCCCATGGACCAAGGAGCCTGGTAGGCTGCCGTCCATGGAGTCGCTAAGAGTCGGACACGACTGAGCGACTTCACTTTCACTTTTCACTTTCATGCATTGAAGGAAATGGCAACCCACTCCAGTGTTCTTGCCTGGAGAATCCCAGGGACGGGGGAGCCTGGTGGACTGCTGTCTATGGGGTCGCAGAGTTGGACATGACTGAAACGATTCAGCAGCAGCAGCAGCAGCAGCTGTCTTCTGTCATCTCCAGATTCACAACAGATTCCTGCTATTAAAGGCATATTACCTATCAACTGAAGATTTATCTTTGTATAATCAAAAGAACTAATACTGATAAGGGAATTAGAAACCCATGAAAATGTTTGTCTATTTTTCATGATCTCTTAATATTCCATAGCAATGTGGGGAGGGTATTTTTTTGTTTTTTTGTAATACCATCTATGTCTTATTGCTTTCAGTCCAAAATCGTTCATAAAGATTTTCATCTTTACGAAACTTAGAGTAGAAGCCTTTTTCAGGTGACCTGATTTGACCATACTTTTTGTCATTACCTCTTGTTTTGTTTTGTTTTGTTTTTTCCAAAGAACTGTGATTTTCTTAATAGATACTGTTTTTAAAAAAACCTAAGCTTATTCAGTAGGTGCTCAGTGGATGTAGTGTCATGGCCAACATTAGTACTTTCAACTCTTGTTATCTACTGTGAATTTCAGGCATAAATTAAAACTGAGATGTAGTAGTCAGTTACCTATATTTAACATATACAAACATACAGAGAAACTGGACAGGTAACTAAGTTATTCTAGGAATCAAATATGTTACCTTCTCTTTTCTCAGGAACTACCTGCTCTCCTCTTCAGAGGATGGAACTGTTAGATTGTGGAGTCTTCAAACATTTACTTGCTTGGTGGGATATAAAGGACACAACTATCCAGTGTGGGACACACAGTTTTCTCCATATGGATATTATTTTGTATCAGGGGGCCATGACAGAGTAGCTCGGTAAGAACATTATGAGCTTAGGACTAGGCCTGTTCAACGAACAGAATGGTTTCTTGTTGGGAATTACAAACCCCAGCCAACTTATTTTCATTTCTGTTATTATCAGCTTTTTGAGAATGTCAGCATTTGTAGGTCATCTGAAAACTAATTTGGGACAGAAATATTTCTGTCTGCAATCATGTCTACACCAAGAGTCCATGCCCTCCCCTTCCCCAAGTGGATACTAAACCTTGTCTTTTGCGGCCACTGTGAGCCCTTTCCCTGTCATATCTTTAAAAGTTCAGGAAGAGGTAGCTTGGGTTTGAAATTATTTGTGGTCGCTACCCCCCCCCACCACTGGGGGCTTCCCTCGTGGCTCAATCAGTAAAGACTCTGCCTGCAATGCCAGAGACCCGGGTTTGATCCCTGGGTTGGGAAGATCCCTTGGAGAAGGAAGTGGCAACCCACTCTAGTTATTCTTGCTTGGGAAATCCCGTGCAGAATAGCCTGGTGGCTTCAGTGTATGGGGCTGCAGAGTCGGACACAACTTGGTGAGTAAACCACCATGTGGTAGCCAAAACTAGGGAAAAATACTCTAGCAGTTAGACTAGGAGTTAAACCTTTTGGACCATGTTAACTGTTTTAAGAATGTTTAGGGAATTCCCTGGTAGTCCAGTGGTTAGGACTTGGTGCTTTCACTGCTGAGGGCACTAGTTAAATCCCTGGTTGGGGAACTAAGATCCTGCAAGCTGCATGGCATAGCTTTAAAAAAACACAAAAGATTAGTCTCTAAGTCATTCTATCCTCCTTTCCCTCAGGTAAACTAGTGAGGGGGACCCACTTACAGCTAATATTTCACATGGTGGTTTCTGTATTTTGGATAGAACTTGGCATTTCAGAGTTAACTACTAATTACCTTGTGTGTTAAATAATTTTTTAAAAAGGCTCTGGGCTACAGATCACTATCAGCCTTTACGGATATTTGCTGGCCATCTTGCTGATGTGAATTGTACCAGATTCCATCCAAATTCTAATTATGTTGCTACGGGCTCTGCAGACAGAACTGTGCGGCTCTGGGATGTCCTGAATGGGAACTGTGTAAGGATATTCACTGGACACAAGGTATTTTAACTTTCATTATTTCAGCACACAAGGTTAAGATTAAAAATAGTTTAAAAATTAACTAGTGACATACATTTTAAAGATACTGTCAACACCACTCAAGTTTATGTTATAGTTCTTTCGTCTCATTTTCCTAGGTGTTTTTAACCTTACTTTTGATTCTTGTCATGTACTTTATTTTAGGGACCAATTCATTCCTTGACATTTTCTCCCAATGGGAGATTCCTGGCTACAGGAGCAACAGATGGCAGAGTACTCCTTTGGGATATTGGACATGGTTTGATGGTTGGAGAATTAAAAGGACACACTGATACAGTCTGTTCACTTAGATTTAGTAGAGATGGTGAAATTTTGGCATCAGGTAAATGACTAGAGCTGGCTTTGTGGTGAAGTCAATTGTATATTTAACGGAAGCACTGAATGTTGAAAATTGCAAAGTTAAGTCCTGTTTTGGATTTTGCTTCTCCTTAGCATGATTCAGGATTGTTACCTACATGTATATTGACTTCTCAGGTTAAGCTACTGCTTGAAATTCTTTATAGAGGGAATAGAGTTGTTAAGTTCAGATTTCTTTTACCAGAAATGTAAATACATAAAGCATACTTGACATTTCAGAAATTTAAATATGGCAGATTCTACTAAATGGTTTCCTTTTGATTTCCACTTAGGTTCAATGGATAATACAGTACGGTTATGGGATGCTGTCAAAGCATTTGAAGATGTAGAGACTGATGACTTTACTACAGCCACGGGGCATATAAATTTACCCGAGAATTCACAAGAGTTATTGTTGGGAACATATATGACCAAGTCAACACCAGTTGTACACCTCCATTTTACTCGAAGAAACTTGGTTCTAGCTGCAGGAGCTTACAGTCCTCAATAAACCGTCGGTATTAAAAGACCTTTGGAAACTACTGTTTGAAAAAGGGAGACTAAAAGCAAATACCTCAGTGATTACTATTTAAGCTACAAAGAATGTTTTGTCTATATGGATCTGGAAGTATGCTGCTTAGAAAATCTGTACAGGACAGTTCCACGTTTCTATAGCAACCACATTTAACTAATTTCCGTTAGTTGAATAAGAGGTATTATGTTTGTGGAGGGGACATTCATGGTGCTTTGGATTGTGTGGAAACTATGCATTTTCTGTTCAAATGCTGTTTTAATTTATTATGTTAAAAAAATCAATTGATTTCAATAATTCATCCTGCTTCAAGATTCAAATTGAGTAATATAATACCATGTTGAATTTTAGCTGAAGAATTCCATGAGCATGTATGTTTCTGCTGTAAAAATGTAGTTACTGTATGGCACTCAAGTACTATTGTTATACGATCCACTAACATTTTTGCTTGGCTCATGATTAGTGGAATGTACGTTAACTGGCTAAGATGAACTACAGTTCCTTTCTGAGAAATAGATGAAGTACAACCATCCACTGACATCTGAATTTATACCTGTTGGATTGAGTGCACCCAAACACTCTATAAACCAGGTGAAATTAACTTCCATGTTCTACTTCAGCTAAAATGGTTACATACAACCTAGTACACTTGAAGTCAGACATTTCAGTTGCTTACCTCCAGTACTGAGCCTTGCTTTGGAAAACTAAAAGATTTAGACCAAGTTACTGCCAGTTTTTTGCCTTTGTTGCATTTTGTACAGTTTTTATATTTTTGATATCTTGTAAATAAAGACAACCAGCTTTTCCAGGTTCATAATTTATTGTACAAATTGAGTATCACATGATGAGTTGACATTAGCTTCTTCAGGCATGGGAACTTAACAGATAATGTATAGTTCAGAATCCTATAAACAAAGCAAAAATAGTTTAGACACAAACGTGTTCAAGTCTGCTTTTAGAACATTCAGTAATTATTAGTAAAAGGCTATCCACGAACCTCCCTGAAATTGAATGCAAATTCATTAGAGTCTCAAAGGAGTCATTAACTCCCCCAAATTTAGTTGTTTCTCAGCTTTTAACAATTTAAAACTCCCACCTTTAACAAAAGAGCTGTCAATAATTCAGTATGATCCAAAATATACATTGTTGTAAAAGCCTAGTACATAAGATACTGGATTGACCAAAAAGTTTGTTCAGGGTTTTCTGGCTTATAGGAAAACCTGAATGGACTTTTTTGCCAACCCAGGAACATTCTCCACCCCCCCCCATAAAGTAATAGTTTAAATAGTAGGAAGGATGGTAGTATCCCCATTATAAAAACAGAGTAAAGAGGTACCTAATATGAAAAACTGGGTTTCCCTTGTGGCTTAGATGGAAAGAAATCCACTCTAGTATCCTTGCCTGGAGAATCCCAGGAACAGAGAGGCCTGGTGGGCTACGGTCTATGGTATCGCAAAGAGTCAGACACGACTGAGTGACTAAGTGCACACATAGTATGAAAAATTGGGCAAAAAAAACTACCTGTCAGGGCAAATGGGCATTGGGTCGCACCAAGAAGAAAATGAAGTCTAGGTGGGATTTAAGGAAATGACAGAATTGCTTACATAAAAATTCAAAAGCAAGATGCATTTGCGACTGATTTAAAAGGCTGGTTAATAATTACTACCAAAAAAAAATTACAAAAAGAGCTTATACAAGAAAGATCTTTACAAAAACAAAGTCCCAAATGTTAAAAACACAGAGAATGTTAAAAATACAAATGATACTCAAATGGAAAAAATATACAACTTCATAAAAAAAATATTTTTACTCATCAAACTAACAAAAATCAGAAACTGACATAATTTAACATTGTGGGGGGTGGGTGGGGAGAGAGAAAGCTAGGTGTCCCTTTCAGCAGGCACTTAAGAGAATAAACACTTCTTGCTCAAAAGCATTCATTGTAATGTTATTTATATTAAAAATTCTAGTAGGAAACATCTATATAAAATAAATCATATATCCATGAGCACCCATGCATTCAAATTTATAGAGAACATATATGTTATAAAGCAAAATTACAGATATGGATCATAGCCATTGGAAACCAAACAAATACAATATAAAAGAGCTAAATTGATATATTAACAAAAACTGTCAGGGTGATGGAGACATGAGCAATATTTTTCTTTTTCCTGACTAATAAGATTTTGAACAATGACAACATTACTTTTATAGTGTGGGGGAGGTGAACCCTAACATCAAAATGGCAAAGTTATTAAGTTATTATCTCCTTACTGTTTATGTTGCTTTCACAGCTGGAGTTTTTTTAGACCTTAACTTGAAGTATAAGACTATCAAAGCAATACTTCCATATGTGGCCAGCACACACTGAAAAAGAAAGGAAAAAGCAAACAAGAGTTGTTGTCACATCTATATTATTCTAAAACATAACTACTTAAAGGTATTATTAATACTTACATTCATTCTCCCTGTGAGAGTGTAAGAGTTGAAATATTTTTTGATACCAGTGAAATGGAACTGGGCATCAGCTTCTGGACCTGCCATGATTTCAATCTTTTAAAAAAAGAAAGAAGGCAACAAATTGGTTTGGATGCTATTTAAAAGTAAAAACTTTTTTAAAATTAAAGTCATATAAGTATTATATATTGCATATAAGTATTGTAAATTTTATGTATGCCTCACCCAAGAAAGCAGTAGCAAAATGATGGAAAAAACATTGGTAAGAATTTGGAAGGAGGACTTTTGTCTTGGTTGCTATCACACAACATTCCAGAATATACATCAAATAACACATAGAACACAGTAGTCTCTAACTCCATCTTCTGACCCAAAATTGGTTGATGTTTTCATTCCTGGCTCTATCTTATAGCATACTGTACATGGAATTCCATCAGTTTTAAGACTAGTTGAAAGCTGGAGCTTGTGATACTTTTCAAAGTCTCTCAGAGGGTTAACAACCAAAAAAACTAACTGAACAGCTCACCTTGCAACACCACTTTTTACAGTTTTTCCTATAAATAATTTAGGACCTCCATGGGAAGGAGGCGGCGGGATTATTTATTACCAAATAGAATTAATACATACTAACTATTGGTGGTGGAGTGGAAGCTAAAATCCTTACTCCTTATACCAAAAACAGATGAAAACATGTAAATGTAAAAAGTGAAACCAAAATATCTGAAGAAAACATGGGCAAGCATTTTAATCATCTTACGGAAGGGAAAATACAAAGGTGGCCAAAGAAACACAGATAATCAACCTCATGATCAGTGAAGGAAATATGAAATGAGACAAATATTTAACCATCAGACTGCAAAGATAAATTTATCATAATAAGCAGGAGTAGTGGGAATGTGGGAAAATAAGCTATCTCTCTGCTGCCTGGAGGGAGTACAACCTTCCTAAAATGCAATTCTGTAATATCTACTCAATTATGACAGAGTATAATTTATCCTTTTATCTAGTTGGTTCAATTTGTTCACCAGGAATTTATCCTTATATAGAAATATTATAAAGTGGAAACATGTAGTATGGTTCAAGGATGGCAACTGAAATACAGTTTATGGAAATAACTATAAGTGCATTTATAGGAAACTGATATATGATGGTTCCCATGGGAGGAAACACAATGCACAGAGATCTTTAAATATAGACATGAAAAGATGCCCCCTTGCAATATTAAAAGTTCCTATTTCTGGGCATTATAGAGAACATCAAAGGTTCTCAAAGTTTTGTCCCTACACTGTCATCATCCATGGAAACTCACTGGAAACGCAAATTCTCAGGCCTTTTGAATAAAACACTCAGCGGCCTAGCAATCTGTTTTAATATGCCATCTAGGTGATTCCAATGTATGTTAAAGTTTGAAAAACACTGCAGTAACAGAAAACCAAACTCTGATTAGTAATTATATAGGAGAGAAAAAAAAAAAACCCTTAAATATACAGGAGACTTGAAAAAGGGATTACATCTATAGAGCCTATGTATTTCACAAAGGCATGTACTTCTTTTATAAAGGCACATCAAAGGTCACCAGAGCAACACTCGAAAACTCGTCTGTATGACCACCTATCTACCACGACCGACGCCACGCCGAGTCGATTGGCAACATAGACGAGCCGGTCGAGGTCCGGTCGAGATTGGTAGGCAGTGGCAGTGACTCAGCCGACTCTTGATGAAATATAATCAGGGGAAACCTGTGAGGAAGTTGCTGCTATGGAAACCGGCACTCTATACAGTTTGCCATTCAAAGGCCTTCAGGGGCATTCACAAGCATAGAATTGGCAATGAAAATCTCGACAAATGACCTTAATTGTGAACACTATTTCAAGAAGGTTCTTGTAGCAATGAAGGATTACAAACTTCCTTGGGTCACTTTAGAGGCCTTGGCAAGTCCAGTCCAGTCCAAGTAGGAAAATCTCCATTAAAAGAAAATTTTATGATATGGCTTTTATGTTAAAGGTTTTAGTAAACTTTATGCTTTCCCATTCATCTTCAGGACTGATTTCTGGATTCTTAACAGTGTCAAGCAGGTTTCTAGGAAAAACCCTACAGAAAACAAGGGCTTAATTCCCACTAACTTGTGTCTAACAAACATTTTCAGAATGTGGTATCCAACTGAAACAATCTTAAGGTGTCTTAAATCTCCCTCTATACAATACAGAAGGAAGGCTGATGTCTGCAATATTCCACAGACGACTAATTCTGACTGTAGGGGATGGCACAGTTTACCAGCGGCAATTTAGTCGAGATCGGAAAACGCTGAGATGGAAGGGTAAGTGAGATGTTGCCGCCAAACAACTGCAGCAAAGCCTGTAAGCACTGCGGTTAGTATCCTCAGCAAACTCCAGGTTACTTTTAGGGAAAGATCAGGAATCCTTGTGTTAAGTGTACTTCGTGGAATAATTATACCGAAACTTGGTTTCCTTTTGAGTTATACATCAGTTGAAAAAGACATGAATGAAAAATACCTAAGATTAAACAGAACCATACTAACTATTAAACTGTAGCCTAAGGCAAAGTCTAAGCCATGGGGTCTTCGCTTCTGTTTCTAACTGCCCAGCGAACTACTTTTAAATATAATTAATCTTTACATGCTTCTCTTCACCTGTAAAATGAGCACTTCAGAAAAAGCCCAAAGTGACCCACGAGCCTCGCTACTTTCTGTTTTTCGGTACTACTAATCGGCCTGACTGGACACCTACCTGAAATGGTGAGATCTCGCGGGAAAAGAGGCAAACACAAGAGACAGCTGCTCAGGTACCAGAAGCTACCTCTGGTACAAGGAGTTTATAGCTCTCTGTTCTAGCTACTACTAGTAAAAGGGCTTCCCGCCGACCGAACACAGACAGATATCTAAGCCGCTTACTCGGGGCCAGGCCACACTCACTCTCGCCAGACGAAGGCTGCAGTGCAGCTAAAGGAACCTGGCTAGACAGCTTCCTAAGCATAGCTCGGTGGAAACAAACTGCTTTGGGCATACAGTGGACGAGAGGTTACTATGACGAGAAGAGGGGTCATAACTCCGAGTTCTGATCCAATATTACGTCACTGAGTGACCTTGGTGGGGCCTCCCTTCCCTGCGGGCCTCCTTTTCTCCACTGGAAAATACATTCTAAGGGCCTTTAGGAGCCTCGCGCCGAGGCTTCCCAGTCACTGTCCGAACGCCTTCATTTTCTCTAATTCCTTTTCTAATCACCACCACTCTCCGCCAGCCCCCACCAAAGCGAAGGCCTCGCGGTGTGCCCGGACCAGGAGACAGTCTGATTCCATGCCGGCCCCACAGAGCGGAGGCGCGTGGTCTAAATCCATGTTCCCCTCCACACTCACCTTTCAAGGGGTTCAAACTCCACGGCCTGTGTCCTTCAGCGTACGCTGCTGCCCCTCGATCCCGCCGGAAGACACCGCCTCCCCCTCACCGTTCAACGGGCCTGAAGGGTTCGGCCCTCTGCGTCGATTGGCTACCTTTCCAAACCCCGCCCTTCCGTTTCCTGTCTCTACATCTCCTCCCCCTCCCTGTAGAACTGGATCCAGTATAGCAACGGAAATAGGGCATTGAGCCCGCCCACGCTTCCGGAAGAGCAGCGTTAGGCTGCGGGTGTACCAGTCTCCGCGTGTGTGATTGCCGTGGCGCGGCCTCTGAAGTAGAAGTGCTGGCGTCCCGGGGCTGGTGAGTGGGGGCAAAAGCGACAAGGGTGGAAACTTCGTGGCTTCCAGGGCTGTCCCAAGACTAGCTGCTTTGGATCCCTGCCATGCACCCGCAGTGCCGGGTGAGTGGTTGGGCCACCGCATTCCACCTCTGAAGCCGGCTCTGCTGGAGTGGTCCCTGTAACGTCAGGTTATGTTCCTAGAAAGTAGCTCAGATCCCTTTGTCTCAGGGTCGCTTTACTCTTTGAAGTTTCAGTTTCCCCTTTTGTGAAGTAAGATTAAGGGTCAAATTCCTAGTAAACTTGACCGCATTGCTTTGTCCTTTTTTTTTTTTTTTTCTTTTACGAAATACATTCATTCCTTATTCTAACTCCTAGGCTCCCTCTAGGTCCTCATCTCTTCCACAGTCTCAAGCCTTTTTAGATTCCTAATTCCAAGTGTCTCTCAGAACCAACCCCTCCTCCTGTTCTCAGTTAAACCTAGTTCTGGTTCTCGTTATTTCTCTATTGGCTTTTCCTGCCGTTTAATCCTACCCGGTGTGTACCTTCCTTCAGTTCTATCTCCTTGTGGCGCTAACTGTAAAGAACCCTCCTGCCAGTGCAGGAGACAGAGAGGCAGGTTCGATCCCTGGGTTGGGAAGATCCCCTGAAGGAAGAAATGGCAACCCATTCCAGTATTCTTGCCTGGAGAATCCCATGAGCTGAGGAGCTTGGCGGGCTACAGTCTGTAGGGTCGCGAAGAGTCGGACAGAACCAAAGCTGCTTAGCACGTGCTCGGTTTACCTTCGAAGCTTCAGTCCTGTCTCCTTGTCCAGGCTATAGCCTGCAGTATATATATGTTTTGGTTACTGTTCTGTCTTTTCCTTTTCTTAAGGGTCTAACTTACCCAAGTAAAAGTTAATTTACTCACACCCAATGAAAGATCTGACACAGAGAGAGCTCAATCTGTCTTTTAAAATGTAATTCCAATTATTATGCTTTATTCACCTTGTAATCTAGTTGAACAGTTCTTCAAAGAAAGACAAGCAAGCTTGTGAGCAGTTTTAAATATTTTTAAAGTTATGTATTATTTATTTATTTGGCTGCACTGAGTCTGTTTCTGCAGGCTTTCTAGTTGTGGCGAGCAGAGGCTTCTCTAGTTGCAGTACACAGGCTTCTCAGTGCAGTGGCTTCTCCTTGTGGAGAACAGGCTCTGGGGTGCTGCGGCTTTAGTAGTTGTAATGCATGGGCTTAGTTGTTCATGGCATGTGGAATCTTCCTGGACCCAGGGATCAAAATGGTGTCCCCTGCATTGCCAGGAGGATCCTTAACCACTAGACCACCAGAGAAGTCTTTGTAAGCAGTTTGACAGACGTATTGCTGCTCAAAATAATTGGGTTTTCCTGTCTCCATGCTTTTTCTCATATTCGTCCTGCTTTTCCCTTTCCACCTGTCAAAATCCTGTTCATCTTTTAACACGCAGTTCAAAGGCATCTTTTTAAGAAAGCCTTCCTCCTTTGCTGAAGCCTTATTATTTTCTACCTTCTTGTTGATAGTTTATAACCTGATCTGTATTTTAGATTATTTGCAGAATTGTTTTATCTTAGATGTGTGTGCAGTCTTTGAAGATAAGGGGTTATGTAGTCATTTGAGTATGCGTGACTTAACTGACGCTGTTTAATGATGCTCCATTGAAAGTATAACTTACGGAGAAAAATACGTGAACGTGTGGTTTTGAAGCAAAAACCTTTGGAAAGATGAATTATGGATTCTGTTGCCTGGCATCAAACCATCCATTTCTTAGTCTTGAATGCTGTCTAGCACACTGGTGCTAGAAGGCTCTGTCTCTTGCCCATCGATCACAGCCTTGACACTGAAGTACATATTACCAACTTTTTGCATTGTTTTTAGGACACTCAAACATGGCAGCCATGGAAGAAAGCTTCCCCCGTGGGGGTACAAGAAAGACCCACAAATCAGAGAAAGCTTTCCAGCAATCAGTTGAACAAGACAACTTATTTGATGTAAGTGGGGTGCTTTTTTGGGAAGACTTGCAGAACACTTTCTCTCTAGTGTACTTATGGGGAATGAGCCTTGTCTGAGAATGTGTGCTTTTCCAGTTTGGATTCTTGTTGAAGTCTACTTCTATACATTTAACTTGTTAGAGAGTCCATCCCACCACAAGGCTATATCTTTTGAAGCATGAGTGGCATTTATTATGTAAGTTTTCAGTGCTGTTCTTTCTTTCTGTTACTGGCCACACCAGGAGGCCTGTGGAATTTTAGTTTCCTGACCAGGAATTGAATCTGCACCATTGGTAGTGAAAGCGCAGAGTCCTAACCACTGGACTGCCAGGGAATTCCCTGTTTCTCATTCTCAGAAACTTACCATGTTGATTAAGGATGGAGAGAAAACAGTTTGAATAAGGTTTGAATGAGGCTGTGTAAAATGATCATGATTTGCATTAGAATTTGAAATCTTCACCTAAAGTAGGTTGTGCTCCAAATGCTAGAGGGACCAGAACTAACATTCAGTTGTATGATTAGGTCTATTTCATGTAATCTTTCCAACTGTATTGTGAAGCAGAGATCACCATTCCATGGTGGAAAACTGAGGCCCAGAGAAATTATATAGTTTAGCTGAAACCACACAGCTTGTTATGGTAGAGATCTTTGTGACTCCACCTTTTTTATTTTCATGCACTGTTCCAAATTGCTTCTCCCACTGGGGAACCCCCATGTCCATCCCTGTCAAGGGAGGAAGAACGCAGAAGGGAAGAGGCTTTTAGACACAGATTTTCGTCACAGGGAGAATTGGTGTCAGGATGGGAGAGTGGCCACGAGGCAGGAATTAAAGAACAGTTGGGAGTGGGGTGGAGTAGAAGGGTGATAAAACAGGGTGACAGATGAACTGAAATTGAAGGGAAAGGCCTGGATGAGCTGCTTTTTATTTTTTTGGATCTTCTCCTCCTCCCTCCCCCGCTTTAGATTTCTACTGAAGAGGAATCTACCAAAAGGAAAAAGACCCAGAAAGGGCCAGCAAAAACAAAAAAGGTGAAATTTGAAACCAAAGAAAGCAGCAAGTTTGTCAGAGAGAAGTTTGAAATCCTTAATGTGGAGGTTTGTCAATGTTTGGTTTTGAACAAACTTGATGTGCTCTTCCTCCTTTCCTCTTCCCTTTTTCCCTTCATTCTTTTTGTGTATATACATGTGTACATATCTTATGTCTCTATTCCAGTTTTGTCAATGCCTGTGATCACGGATCGTGTGTTGTTTTTCATTTTAGCGGCTAAGTCCTTCATCCTGCCGATGCTTTCTTGGAACTTGTGTTTTAGTAAATTCATAGGTTAGAATTGGCAGTACCCTTAACAGTCATTCTGATTCTACCCTTTTATTTCACAGATGTGGAAACTTATCTCAGAGAAGTGAAGCATTCTTTTTATGTCCCTTAAGTTTTTAGGTAACTCTGATACTTTAGTTATAAAAAAGAAAAAGCCACATGATAGTGAAGGGAAAGATACACACGGATGTAGATAGTGAAGGGAAAGATTCTTCCAGCCTGCAGAAATATTTTGTTCGTCCTGTGTGCTACTTAAAAAAAAGTTGGTGCCAACATTAGAAAACTTAAACATTTTACATTAAGAATGTGATTTCTGGCTTCTTATAGAAACTTGAAAGTGCTGGTAATACAAGTATGCACGCCCTCATATTTGTAGCCACACATTGCTGAATAGCGTTGTGCCCTTTACACCTGGCACACACATGCCGGACTTCCCTAGTCTCTCCTGGTCTGTGTTCTTCATTGTGTTGCCTCCCAGGCATTTGAGTTTGGGTTGCTTGGAATAAAGGAAAAGGTGAGTGTGCCCTCCAACACCCTCATGCTGTAAACACAGTGGTATCATTTCAGCCTTTCATGGTGCTCAGTCAGAAACATGATGAGTGTGTAATATATACACGTATGTCTCTCTTGTAGCTTTTTTATGTCAGAGTTAGGACTAGAAGCCAGATACCCCCACCCTCACCCCGCCTCCCCACCTCCCTATTCAGTGTTCTCTTCCCTGTTGTACATAATTCACTCTTTCTCTTCTAGTCCCTGTGTGAGGGGATGCGGATTTTGGGTTGCGTGAAAGAGGTAAATGAACTGGAACTGGTGATTAGTCTCCCCAACGGCCTCCAAGGATGTGTGCAAGTGACTGAAATCTGTGATGCTTACACTGAAAAGCTGAATGAGCAGGTGGCCCAGGAAGAGCCCCTGCAGGTAAGGGAAACCTGGATGAAATCTGTAACTGGAGGGAGATGTAAGATGACAGCTTTGCTAAGTGCTAAGAAGGAAAGGTACAAGATACCAAGAGAGTTTATCTAGAGAATTTGTTTTTAAGTTTTTTAAATTTTTTAAACAAGGGGACTTTCACTTAGGCCAGGGGACCTAAAAGACTTGCCTGAGGAAGGGATATCTGAGCTGAATGTGAAAGATGAGGGTAGGCTGGAGAAGAAAGGAAGAGAGTTCAGGCAGTAGGAGCCCCGTTTGTAGCAGAAGACGGCTGGTGCGACTAGAACAGAGAGCAGGGAGAGTGGTGTGAGATGGGCTTAGAGGGCTGGGTGGAGACTAGACCATGTTAAGGATTGGTTTTTCTGGAATCAATTGGAAGCCCTTGAAATGCTCTCATTGAGGTGGGTGATATGTAGGCAGAAGACAAAATGAATCGAAGCAGCATGAGTAGTTGCTTAGGGACTAGTTTAGAGGCTGTTGTTATAGTCCAGGCTTTGAGACTGATGGATTTACTGAGGGCTGAGGAGGTAAAGTCAGTGCCTCGTGATGGATTCCATATGGGTGGCAAGGCCAAGAGACATGTCAGAAATGAGTCCTAGGTTTCTGTTGAGAATGGTTAACAGTTGGCCAGGCCATCTTGAGATAAGAAACCCTGAAAGGGTACCGGGAATGGGAGAGATGATCATGATTTGATTTTTGGTTGTGTTGAGTTTGAGGTACAGTTGAGACGACCAGTAAATAGGTGATTCTGGAGCTCAGGGGGATTTCTCTGTGTAGGTAGGTGGTGGTTGAAGCTGTGGAGTAGGAAGAAGTTGCTTATAAGGAGCACACAGAGGGAGAAGAGACTGAAAGACTGAACCAGGAGTCAACATTGTATTTTAGTTGCTGAATAAAAGGAGAGTTGCTGTCAGAAGAAGGTGGGACCAGAGAGGTAGAGGAAAAAAACCAGTGAAGGAAAGGTCAGAAGCCAGGAGGAAATGTTTCAGGAAGGAAGCAGCACCAGAGTGAAAATGGCTCGTTTGAAGTCATGTGAGAAGGACTGCAAAGTGGGCCGTTGGATCAAGCCACGTGGAGGTCATTGGAGATTTTGTTGGGAGATCCAGTATGGAGTGAAGGGGTGGAATGCAGATTGCAGAAAGTTGAGGAGTAAGCGGAAGATGAGGAAGTGAATGAGGAAGTACGGTAATTGTAGAAGATTCTTTTGACAAGTCATTTTACATCTGCCTGTTGTGTGGAGATGTTTGGAGACCTTATCTGTAATCCAAGACTGACATGGCCACAAACCAATGCCTTTGTGGGTGAGCAGTTACTCTCGTCATCTGCCTTTTGGGCTCTGGGGATCTGAGGATGAGAAACCACTGAGTCAGGGTCGGGCAGTGAACTCTCAGTTTAGGGGAAAGGTACATATCAGATTTTTCTCACTTGTATTATGCAGGACCTGGTCGGCTTGCCTGAGCTCTTCTCACCTGGAATGCTGGTGAGATGTGTGGTGAGCAGCCTGGATACCACAAAGTGGGGCAAAAAGAATGTCATGCTTTCTCTGAACCCCAAAAATGTCAACAGAGTGCTGAGTGCTGAGACCCTGAAACCTGGCATGGTACGTATCTGGGGCGAGGGAGGAGGAGCAGGCAACATGCCTTCTCCATGTCCTGCCTTCTGGGGGTGTCTAGACTACCCTTCACTTTCAGCTTAACTGTTACACATGGGGGGTGTGTCTTTTCCTGGGGGAAGATCTCCAAGGTGCTTTGGGTACTTAATGGAAGTTGAAGACTTGAACCTAATCACATCATTCTGGATGGGAAAAAGGGAAAGCAAGCCCAACATTTGCTGGTAGGGAAAAAAAAAGATGCCTCCAAGGAACCTTAGCAAGGGTGAGAAAGTTCTTGAAGTGCCTTCTTCTTTACTGAGGCTTCTTCACAGATGAAGTCATTTTTAAAAGCCACTGAACTTTGTGGGGAAAGCTTGGGGGCTGCTGTCTGAGAGCAAGAGCCAGGGTAGACAGAGCAGTTAGCCTGTCACCATATTAATGGATACTCGACTACTGAATCTCCCAGTCAGGAGATGTGAATCCCTGCTCAGCACCTCCAAGTCGAGTAGGTGTAAAACACACTTAGATAAACTGTACTCACTTAAGAGGAAGATCAATATGGTCTTGGAACATTTGGTTAGAAGCTTTGAAGTTTGGGCCAAGCCCTGAATGTTGAGTAGAATGGGGAACAAACCGTAAGTTGTAGGAAATTGACAAGTACCGAGAGGCGGCTGTTTGGCCGTTGCTGTTTTAGACACTTTCTCTGAAGACATTTTCATAGCTACCTTGTGAGGCCAATAGGTATCACTCTTGTACATTTGAGAAAGTAGACTGATAAAGGTTTACCTGACTTAAGTGGCCAAAGACCAAATAGCTAGTGTTTCTTAGAGCCAGATTTGAATGCCACAGTGCTTCCAGTGAAATGTAGAGGAGGTTGGCAAGAGGTTTTGGTGAAGTGAGGGTGGTGTTGGAGGTGCTTAGAAAAGACATGATGACAGCTAGAAGGGTGGCTCTGGATTCTCAGTTGTCTGGGCACTGGGGGTGCCGGCACCACACCCCTTTCATGTGTATGACATGAAAGGCTTGCCTATCTTTTGAAAATCCTCCAGAAAGAGACCCCTCTTTGTCATTCCATTAGTCAGCTCCTCACTGTCTGGAAACCCTAAGATCTTCAAACCCCTTAAAGTTAATTGATGTCTTTCCCTCTTCTATCCTTTAATGAGATTGTTTTCCGTTTCTTAAAAAAATTTTTTTCAGTATAGTTGATGTATAGTACATTAGTGATTCACAACTTTTGAAGGTTATACTCCATTTAGAGTTATAATCAAATATTGGCTGTATTCCCTGTGTTGTAGCAATTGAGGTTTAAATTTAAAAGTGGGAGGATGCTTGGGATTCTGGGATGATTTGTCGAGACCAATGGTGGGAACAGTCATGTTTGCTGTGTTTGGTAGTGAATGTTGGTTATGTGTCCTATGACCTGTGACTTTCGAACTTTTGGGAATGCTTTCTCTTCCTCCAGCTGCTCACGGGCACTGTGTCCAGCCTGGAAGACCATGGCTACCTAGTGGACATTGGTGTTAGTGGGGCCAGAGCTTTTCTGCCACTGCAGAAAGCCCAGGAGTACATTCGGCAGAAGAACAAAGGTGAGGGGAAGAAGGACAAGTACATGGTTGTGAGGTGGTATGTGTGGGGATTATATTTAAATGCCACTGTCTCAGTAAGAGTAGAGTGCCAGGCTTGTTAAAATCTGATGGGCCAGTTTCACTTTTTCCCACATAGAAGTTTCCACTGAAATTTGGACCCTCAGGGCCTCTGAACCAGCACTCCCTTGCCTAGTTGAGGTTTTTGTATTTTTTGGTGTTGTAGTTGATTCTAGATCAGTTAGTCATTTCACTCCCATTTTTGTAGATGGTTTCTTGAAAATTGGGAATATGGGGAGTACTGCATGGTAACTGGACAAGTAGGCCATGAATCTCTAAGGTGTCACTTGAGCCCAAGTTAAAATTCTTCTCATAATAGATGTTTTTTCCTTTTGGGGGGCTGGACTTGCAGGTGCTAGACTGAAGGTGGGTCAGTACCTGAACTGCCTCATTGAGGAGGTGAAGGGCAGTGGAGGAGTTGTCACTCTGTCTATTGGTCACTCGGAAGTTTCTTCTGCCATTGCTACTGAGGAGCAGAGTTGGACCCTCAATAGTTTGCTACCAGGACTGGTGGTCAAAGCGCAGGTACAGAAGGTAAGCCATTCACTGTTACTACTGTTTTCTAAAATAAAAATAATTTGTATTAAAGTGGAGTGTGCACACAGTCTAAAATTGTGCTGTCCAGTAGGGTAGCCCTGGTCCCATGTGGCCATTAGTACTTGAAATTTAGCCAGTATCACATGTTGAAATGACAATATTTTGCCCAATATAATATTTTGTATTGGGTTAAATAAACTATTAAAACAAATCTCACCTCTTTCTTTGTAGTTTTTACAGTATGACTGCTAGGAAACTGGAAATAACATACGTGACTTCAGTTACATATGTGCTGTGGACAGTGCTGATCTAAAGATTAAATGGTATTAATATTAAAAGGCTTCTAATGAAGAATTCTCACCCCATTGAACCTCCATCTTTAATTCTTTTAGCTTATCTTTTGAAGTTTACCTCTGTATTTTTAAGTAATATGCTTCTGCTAGATCTCATGGTTTATCACTGAGGCACTGAGTTTTAACCCTTCATCAAGGTAGATGAAATTTCAGCTCCCTTATTCCTCCCTTCTCCCAACTTTTGATTAAATCATTATTCAGTATTTAAATTATTAGGACCACATAAATATTATTTACTTGCTGAACTAGGTAATATAATTTGTCTCTTGAACCATTTCGTCCCCCAACCCTGGAGTTAATGATCAGTTTTGTTTCATTTGCTGAATTCTCTTCCTATCATTGTTTCTTCATACATCCTGTAATTATTTTTCCCTCATTATTTTCTATATTTCCAAACCTTTTAAAATAATCTTTGTTTTATTTCTTCCCATCTGGAGTCCTTCTACTGTCATCTGGCTCCAGTATGGTTGCTTTGTAAAGCTGCTGCATAGCTGATGTCCAGAGGCTTCCGGTCTTTATTATTCTGGATCCTTCCCCACTCTTCTGTATTGGATAGAACCTTCTTTGATTCTATGTATTTCTCTTTTTTGGTTTACTCACTTGTTTTAATGTGTCACATTCTCCAGAAACATCCTCAAAAAAGCATAAGCATTCATGCTAAGTTGCTCAGTCGTGTCTGACTCTTTGCAACCTCATGGCTCCTCTGTCCGTGGAATTCTCCAGGCAAGAATACTGGAGTGGGTAGTGATTCTCTTTTCCCGGGGACCTTCTCGACCCAAAGATTGAGCCCAGGTCTCCTGCATTGCAGGTGGATTCTTCACCATCTGAGCCACCAGGAAAGTCCCCTAAAAGCACATTGGAGATTAATCTTGACTCAGTGTGTCTTGAAATTCCCAAGACCACTGCCAGGTTTGATGATTTCCCAGGGAGACTCATAGACCCACCATGTAGTGGTCCTCATGGCTGTGATCCACTACGGTGAAAGGAGGCAAAGCAAAGTCAGCAAAGAGAAGAGGCCCATGAGTGAAGTCTGAAGGAAACCAGGCATAAGCCTCTGAGAATCCTCTTCTAGTGGAGTCACAGGGGTGTATTTAATTCCTCTAGCAACAGGTTATGACGACACATGTGAATGTTGTGAGGGCTTCTCAGGCGGTGCTAGTGGTAAAGAACCTGGCTGCCAGTGCAGGAGATTTAAGAGATGTGGGTTCGATCCCTGGGTCGGGAAGATCTCTTGGAGGGCAGTGGGGGCATGGCAACCCACTCCAGTATGCTTGCCTGGGAAGTCCCATGGACAGAGGAGCTTGGTGGGCTACAGTCCATGGGCCCCATGCAAAGAGTTGGACACGACTGAAGCGACTTAGCACGCACACGCGCACGTGAATGTTGTCTACCAGCAAAGCTCATGGAGGGTTTTTATTTTTATGACTGAATAATACTCCATCATATGAAGTTGGTGGACATTTGAGTTGTTTCCACTTTTGGCTCTTAGGAGTAATGCTGCTGTGAAATTTGTATACAGGTTTTTGTGGGGACACATGTATTCATCTCTAGGAATGGACTTGCTGGGTCATATGGTAACTCTGTATTTAACTTTTTGAGGAACAGCCAAAGTGGCTGCAATGTTCTACATCCTCACCAGCAATTTAAGCATTCTAGGTCCTCTTCATATTCTCATTAACACTTATTCTTTTTATTATGGCTCTCCTAGAAGGGGTGGGTGTGAAGTGGTATTTTGTTATTTTGATGCGCGTTTCTCTAATGATTAGTGATGTTGAGCATCTTTTCATGTTGCGAATTGGCCATTAAATTTTTTGGAGAAATATTGAATCAGAAGTCCTTTATTCATTGCTTTTTATTGATATGGTAAAAATTCCTTGTGTATTCTAGATATACGCCCCTTATCAGATATTTTAAAGTGTTTTATTTTTCTGGAACTATTAGTGTGATGTTGGACTTAATGGATCAGTTCTAATTTTCTTACTTTTTACTTTCTGTTTTGGTACATGCATGCGTTTGCATCCTACTTTAGGGAGAGTCTCTCAACTTAAACCTCCCATCCTCTGTTGAGTTTTTGTTTTGACTGCCATCTTATGAGAGAGTCACTAGAAAACTGCTGGGAAGTCTGTGAGCCTGGGTGGACTTGCTGACTGGCCGACTTCCCTGTCAGGGGCCGGAGCTAGCGGACCATCTTTGAGAAACTACCAGGTGTCACTGTTAGAAATCTTCTCTGGCATGTTAGATTTCTCTAGAAAGAATCTAAGGATATAAGCCTGGCAGCCTAAGAGCTGGATGGCAGAAAGGGGCTGGATGTCTTCATATCTATATCTATACGATATTCAGAATTTTTCTTAATTCACATTTTCATGGTTTATGCACTATTCCTGTGTTTTGAATCTGATACAGTTTCCAAGAGAATAACTCTCCCACTTTCTATGGAGATGGGAGAAGGGTGAACCCTGTGAGGACGTGGGGATCTGACTTAGTTTCCCTGCCTCAGTGCTCTCTTTTGAGGGCCTTGTCACCCCACTTTCTTAGCTTTGCGAGCCTCTGGTGGGCGAATTGCTCGTGGTCAGTATCTCCTGCTTGCACGCACTGGGTTTTCCCATGTTAGCCTGAGCACATCACCAAGTTAGCAGCAACTTGTCCAAGTTGTCAGGCTGGCGGTTCCTCAAGGATCTTTGTGTAAAGTGCCTTCCATCCCTTTGGGAAATCCATAGAGTGGAGAATCCTCTCAGGCTGGGGATGTCGTGGTAGTGGGTGAGCTTACTGAGTATAGGAAGAGCCAGTGCCAGGGGTTGTGCTGCCTCTTGATTTTATGGGAAGAAAGATGATAAGGGTTGGGGGTCAGGGGGAGTTATGGTAATGTGGCCTTGAATGTTCAGTATGAACAGTCTCTCATTCCTGATTTTTTCAGAGAGATGTTTTTTTCACAATTGGTTCTGTTTATTTCTAGGTGACTCCACTTGGCCTTACACTTAAATTCCTCTCGTTCTTCAGTGGCCTGGTTGACTTCATGCACCTGGATCCTAAGAGAGCCGGAACATATTTCTCAAATCAGCAAGTAAGAAATGTTGTGCTCATCTTTTCTTGATTTGCCTTGTGTTGCAACCAGTGTTACAGCTGCTACAGGCAGGTCCTAGGACTCGTGTGTATGCCTGTTAGGGGTGGTGAGGAGAGTGAAAGATGTCTAGGAAGGACCATAGGAAATGGTCAGTGATTATTTCTGGGGATTGAGGTTAGAATAGGAGCCTGTGAAGAAGAAAGCACCTTGTAATTTTTGTTTCATAGACTCTGCTTCTTTTTCTCTCTTGGTAGTGAAACTTTTGCCGTTATAATTTAAAGTGTTCTAAGAAAGTGTTAACACAGGAGAATAAAATGTATGTTTAATATATATGTTTGTATTCAAAATATGGAAGTGCTATATGAAGTGAAGGTGAATATGAAAGTGCTATGGTACACCTGGTTAAAATACTATCTGATTATGCAGTCAAGTGTTAGTGGTTAAGTCTAAGTGATTTTTCTTCCCTGATCTAAATATTCAAATTTTCTACTATGATTGTGGATATTTGGGAAGAAAATTCCAGTATATTCTACCCATTTTTTATTAAAAATTCCAAAATGATTTATTTATTTTTTACCAGTAACTCATGCTATTGGAAGTTATAGAGACCTTGTTGGTTTTTTGTTTTTGTTGTTTTATTTTTTAAAGTAGATTTCCCCAGCACCTGGTGATAATATTATTGATTTTTTGGTGAACCTCTTTCTAGTGACTTTTTTCTCCTTAAGTCATGCTTGTGTACAGAGTTGAGACATTTTACGTGCTAGGACCTGTGATCAGAGCAGGCTGTTTCTGATGTTTCAGATGAGCCTTTGGATACAGTGAGGCCAGTGCACGGCTCCTGTCGCGTATGCATTACTAGGCTCATGGTGTTGAGGGGACCCTGGTACCCATGATACCCATGTTCCTGCCCTTGCATAAGTGTTGATTTAGTCAGACGTGGTTCCTCTGGGGTGTTCTGTATGAATTTTCCACATGCTGTTTGATTGTACTTGCCGTTTCTATACTTCCACCTGTATGACTTGGTCAGCACAGAGAGAGTCAAACGCCTGAAAGTCGGCTCCGGGTGTCTTGTCTCCAGTGTGCCTTATCCTCATTGTGTCCCTTGTCTAGGTACGAGCCTGTGTCCTCTGCGTGCATCCTCGGACCAGAGCTGTGCGGCTGAGCCTGCGCCCTGTCTTCCTGCAGCCCGGGCGCCCACTCACCCGGCTTTTGTGCCAGCAGCTAGGAGCTGTGCTGGATGATGTGCCTGTCCAGGGCTTTTTTGGCAATGCTGGGGCCACCTTTAAGCTGAAGGATGGTGCTCTGGCCTATGCTCGGGTAAGGAGTCTCTTTGTTTCATCAGGTTCTCATCACCAGAAGGACTTTGGGGACATGGATTCTTTTTGCTTCCTTCGTCCCTGAGACTTAGTTTCCTATTTTTGAATTTCCCCAAACGTGGCAGACAGTTAATGACTTGAACAAGGTCTGTTTGTTATATTAGAGTACCTTGAGATTGGCTTGCCTTAATTGACACCAGATTGATGATAGGAACAAAAATGAGTTAGGATCTACACCAGAGCTTGGCGAAGGTGTTTTAAAGGGCCAGATAGTAAGTATTTTAGACTCAGGTACCATATGGACTCTGTCCTAACTACTTATCTTTGTTGTAGCCTGAAAGCAACAAGGACAGTATGTGAATGAAAGGGCATGGCTATGTTCCAGGCAAACTTTTACTTACAAAAATAGGCATTTCATTGTGAGCTGTGATTTATTGATCCATGATCTAGACGGTTCTCTGACTTTATAGAGATTCTGTGGTAGTAAAAAACAGTTTTTTAGTTAGAGCAATTATTTTAACAGGTAATTAGAGTGCTGTTTTTATGGTAGGTGATAAATGTTCTGAGTCATTTACACGTCTGATTTAATGTCTGGCTGTCTCAGATCTGTTGCCTCTGACTTGTCCTTAATCACTTGGTACTCTGTAGCGCAACCATCTCTCCAATTCTAAGAAAACTTTCAAACCTGAGGCCTTCAAGCCAGGGAACACTCACAAGTGTAGAATCATCGACTACAGCCAAATGGATGAGCTGGCCTTGCTCTCTCTGAGGACGTAAGTCTGTCACTCACTGTGTGGGGTATAGAGGTGTGCGTGTTCATCTGTGGTGCGTGCCCACGGCGTTTCCTGTCCTTACTTGGTGAGGGTTTCTTTCCTTGCCAGTGTGACTTTGGTAGCCCTGAATATTAGGCAGCCTCTGCCCTAATGTATTTAATGTTGTATTTGCCTTTTGTTCTAGGTCTATTATTGAAGCTCAGTTCCTTTGGTATCATGACATCAAACCTGGGGCTTTGGTTAAGGTAAGACCTCAAGCATATAATTAGACGCTCTCCCACCTTCAGACAGTCTTTAGTTCACAGGTTAACTGGCAGCTCATTACTCCTTAGATGAACACATTTTCAGGCCTGTTCCTTCCCTCTGCCTGCTAACTGGGATTTCTTTTTCTTCTCTTGAGTGACTTGAAATTAATTTCATGGTAAAGTCTTGCTAGCACCATGCCACTACACAGAGGCAGTAGATCATCAGTCTTGGGAATTGATAGTGTTTGTTAGACCAGGTCAAAAGTTAGTTCTTTGGTAATTTAGCCACCTGGGATACTAGTAAGGAGTCGGTTCCAGTTGCCTCTCCTGTCTAGCCACTTAGCCCCAGTGGAGCAGCTCCCCTTTATATGTAGAGTTCATTCCTTAGCAGACAGAGTCCTCTCCATTGGAGATGGAACTGGTAAGACAGACAGAAAGATGCTTACCCAAAAAGGTGTGAAAGTTCTCATAAATAAACTCTACTGCATCCAGCCCAGTGTGGGGCCTGTGCTTTGCCCCTATGAGATCTGGAATAACAGGGAGTTACCCCAGGAAGCTGAACTTTGAAAGAGAGGTATGAGATGCTTTGTTGTTAGGAAGTGTAGGAAGGACATTCTTGGGGCATCATGGCATCTTTTCCTTGGATTCTTAGGGCAAAGTGCTGACCATAAAGCCACACGGAATGGTGGTGAAGATGGGCAAGCAGATCAGGGGCCTGGTACCTACCATGCACCTGGCCGACATCCTTATAAAGAACCCGGAGAAGAAATACCACGTTGGGGATGAGGTCAAGTGCCGGGTGAGCCTCCCGAAGGGTTGCTGGTGGGGTTGGCCAGATAGGAAGAGAGCAGTGCCTCGCAGGTGAAGTTTCTGCCTTTTTCCACAAAGTGACCCCACAGTGTTTGCAGTGCTATACCTGGCACTGGGAAGAGAAAAATGGGTCCCTGCCTTTGATAATTGTATGGTATAATTGAGAGTTAAAATATCCATTCCTGAAGAGTGCAGGCCACGTGGCTTGGTGCAGGCTATATGCTGTGGTCACATCTCAGAACGGGGAGATGAGGGTATACTGGGACAGCAAGAATCATTGAGAATCAGTGATTATCAATAGCAGCTACCATGTAACATGTATTCTGTGCCAGTTGCTGAGCTCAGCACATCATAACATTTCATTTCATCCTTAAAATTGCCATAAGAAGGAAGTACTGTTTTCCTCCTCTTTGCAGATGGGGAAATGAAAGGGTAGGAATGCCTAGTGTCTTGCCTAGAGTCATACAGCTAATACATGGCAGAACCACTTTTCAAGTTGAGTTCTATATGAGAGTAATGTCTTCTGTCTAGATATCTGGCAGAGGTGGGGCTTGAACTGGAAAGGATCAGTAGGATTTGGAAGGTTTAGGGAGATCAGGAGGGGTGTCAGGTACAGAAATAGCCCACACAAAGCTGTCCAAACTTGAGTGTTTTACAACATAGACGTGGGTCCTGAGAGAAGCCGCAGAGAGTTGTAAAGAGTAAATGTGATAATACATGGTGCTTAGGGCCTGGCGTGTGCAAACTCAGTGTTAGGTTTTCCTGTTTTCATGTAATTTCGTTATTGGGTCAACAAAGATATTGGTTAGCCATTGGTACAAAATTTTACAGTAGTGGGGTCAGGAAGTTAAAGGAATTTCTCTGCCCTCAAGGAGATGACCTTCTGAGGAATGAGAGGTGGTTGGGTCTCTCAATCATAGTTTCTAGCTAGTACACAGCTGTATTGAGGGGGTGAACACACAGCAGTACTGAGGACTGAGGGGGTGAACGGATTCAGTCATTCATTCTGTTAGACGAGATGCAGCGGTCCAGGAGAAAAAGGGAGTGGAGGCCAAGTAGGAGTAACCGACTCAGGCTTCCCTGGAGGTGTGATGGCGTGGTGAGTGTTCCTCTAGGCCCAGGGGTCCCTTACAGGAGGAGGTACATTTGAAATAGAGATGAATGCTCCCTGGATTATCATCCAGCAAGAAGCAGGGAGGATCTACAGTTGAGATTTTTCTCAGAGAGGAGATAGCGGGTTTTTAGGGACTGACCATGGCCCAGGTCAGGGCTTCCTGGATAGCTTGGCTGGTAAAGAATCTGCCTGCAATACAGGAGACCCCAGTTCAGTTCCTGTGTCAGGAAGTTCCCCTAGAGATGGGATAGGCCACCCACTCCAGTATTCTTGGGCTTCCTTGATAAAGAATAAGAATCTTCCTGCAATGCAGGAGACCTGGGTTTCATCCTTGGATTGAGAAGATCCCCTGGAGAAGGGCATGGCAATCCATTCCCGTATTTTTGCCTGGAGAATCCCCATGGACGGAGGAGCCTGGTGGGCTACAGTCCATGGGGTCTCAAAGAGTCAGACATGACTGAGCGACTAAGCACAGAACAGCACATGGCCCTCGCGCTCAGGGGGTGGCAGAGACTCCCTCTTGCAGTTGCTCCCTCAATAATAGATGACTTGGTGACAGCCAGTATCCTGTCTCTAGGTTTTGCTTTGTGACCCTAAAGCCAAGAAGCTCATGATGACCCTGAAGAAAACCCTGGTTGAGTCCAAACTTCCTGCCATCACCTGCTATGATGATGCCAAGCCTGGTCTGCAGACACACGGCTTTATCCTCCGGGTCAAGGACTACGGCTGCATCGTGAAGTTCTACAATGACGTGCAGGGACTGGTGCCCAGGCACGAGCTCAGTGCCGAGTACGTCCCTGACCCAGAGAGTGTCTTTTACACGGGCCAGGTAACCCTAACCCTGGACAGGCTCCTCTCCTCGATGACCCTGGGAACACAGATTTGAAGGAGTAGGAGAGCTGCCTTTTAAGGGATCTGGAAGAGAGCGTGTGGGTAATGGGCCTGAGCCAGCTAAGTGGAGATGGAATGGAACAGAGAGAAGCCCTCACAAGGGCTCACTGGAAGCTGGTAAACCTAATGGACCCGAGGCCCTCAACCTGAAAGGTGTTAGTCTTCACCACAATATACCTGAGTCCCTCACATCAGCAGTTGGTCTGAGGCCACTGTCACCACAAGGGGGCACTGTCCTAAATCTAGTGAGTCTGCAGCAGACTAGGAAAACATTTTTTAAAACTTGGAGTTATACCCCAAAATTCATTCATGTCTGTTTTTCACCCAGAAGGCTGATTCATGGGGATTCTGTGTAACTCTCAGTATGTTTGTTTTCACTGCCTTCTGGTCTGATCCAGAGTCTTGGGGGCTTTCCCAAGGCCTGTGCAGCACTGTTGCGGGGGTACCTCTCTCCGGGGCTGAGCAGGTATAGTTTCTCACCAGGTGGTGAAGGTCGCGGTGCTGAACTGTGAGCCGTCCAAGGAGAGGATGCTCTTATCCTTCAGGCTGTTGAGTGATCCGAAGCAAGAGTGTGAAGGACAGAGTCAGAAGAAAAAGAAAGCCGTTAGTGCTGGGCAGGTACCTGACTTCTCCAGACAAATTGGTTTAGCTACAGAAGCAGAGAGCGGGGTGCCACTGACACTGGGGTCCTGGAACCGCTGGAGGGGGAAGCTCAAAGGAGCTGCCTACAGTTCTGGGCCGTGTGTCAGAGCACAGGGAGGCTGTTCAGGAAAGGAGAATGCTGCTGCCGCACGGCTTGTCCTCGGTGTGCTGCTGCCCTTCTCTCTGGGCTCTAGGGCCAGCGTGCAAGGCTGTCTTTCCCTTGGGACCCGTTGGAGGGGCTTGGGAGAGGAGCGACGTGGGCAGCAGATGGGTCCTGCTGTGTGTGTGGTGTGCGTGCCTGCGGGTCTTTGGGAGCATGGGGTAGGAGTGGGAGAAAGCTGCTCGCTTCTCTGATCCCGACTTCTCAGTCATGCCTGGTGCTGAAATTTGGTGCCTCTGATCTCCACCTGACCCACACAGGCTGCTCTCTTGTCAAGACAAGTACTGTATTTTTGTCTTTCTCCTCCCTGGGTAGTTGGTGGATGTGAAGGTTTTAGAGAAGACCAAAGACGGGCTGAAGGTGGCTGTCCTGCCCCACAACATCCCCGGCTTCCTCCCCACGGCTCATCTGTCGGACCACGTCACCAACGGCCCACTGTTGTATCACTGGCTCCAGACAGGCGACACCCTGCACCGGGTCCTGTGTCTGAGCACTAGTGAGGAGCGTGTTGTATCCTTTACCGGGCTGTGGGGCCCACGGAAGGGGAGGTGGGGGAGTGCTGCGCCTCTGGGGAGGGGCACGGGACCTCCGGGTCAGGTTCTGCTCTTAGTTGGAAACTCATGGGAAAGAGGTGGGTTCTGCCTTCAGAGGTACGCCCATCCATTGAGCCACACCAGGGGGCAAGCCTGCACTTTGCCTCTGTTTCCCTGGTGGTAATTAGAGCAAGACCGAGGTGGTGCTCTCAGATGCAGAGTGGGAGTCCAGGGTGTTGGGGAGGGGGCCGCGTGGCATGCCGGGCCCAGCAGGACACCCCCAGTGGCACATCCAGCCTTCTCGGGGCACTTGGTGCTTGTCCCCGGTTGGAACAGTTGGTAAGGACCTGCTGTCTCTTTTCTTCCCCCCCCTCCCCTGCTCAGGTACAGGTCTCAGAATATTCCATTTGGTCTTAGTGTGGCCGCTTAGAAGGAAGACCCTGCCTTCTTTCTCACAGAATGTAAAATGAAATCTCCTCAGAATGAAGATGGGCAGAGGAGGTGAAATAGGGTTGGTTGGTATAAGGTGGAGGCAAGAGGGTGGTGTCATGGCTGATCTAGCTGCTAAGCCCTGGGGGTAAGCCATTCCCTTCTGGTCCCCTCTGGTAATCTGGAGATAAGTTGATAAGAAAGGGAATGAAACAGTGATTCCCAGACTGCAGTGTGTGTCAGAGTCACCTGGAGGATTTTGGTCCAACAGAGCCTGCTGTCCCCCCCGCCCCCACCCCGTCTGATTCAGCAGGTCTGGGGGTTGTGTAAGGGTGTGCCTCAAGTTCCAGGTGATGTGGTGGCTGTTCATCTGCACACTCAGAGAATCACTGTGGTAGAGAGAGTGGAGAAAGGAGACGGGAGAGGTGGACAGTGCGTCTGCCCTTTCTGGAACATTCCTTGATGAAGTCCACTAGCTGCTTTGCAGGAAGCCAGCCTTGGTCTCCGCAGTAGAGGGTGGCCAGAATCCCAAGAGCTTCTCAGAAATCCATCCCGGAATGCTGCTCATTGGTTTTGTGAAGAACATCAAGGACTACGGAGTGTTCGTCCAGTTCCCCTCAGGTCTTAGTGGACTGGCCCCCAAAGCTGTAAGTTCAGATTCCTGCACAAGGGCCTTTGAGGGGAGACAGCAGGGTCACAGACCCCGAGGGCTGGTGGGGAAGAGCAGGGTACTCTGTCTTCTCTTGAAACACTCTCAGGGGCATCACATAAAGGTGCTGGGTGAGGAGGAGTGGGGCTGAGACTCCACCTGCACTCCTCTTGCCCGTTGTGTGTTCTGGCTCAGGGCTGCGTCCTGGTGAAGGAGTAACTTTCCACTTCATGCTATAGCGTTGGGAAGGTCATTGGATGGCCAGCATTTGCAACTGGAGAGGATCCTAGAGATCCCATAGGATCACTTAGGTTACTGCATACACTGAGACCCAGAGGGCGAGGAATTCTTATCAAAGCCCGTGTAGGGTGGTGGAGAGCAAAGAGCTCATCGCTTATTCCTGCCACAGACGTTTCATAAATCTCTCGTCCCTTCCCTCAGTGTGTTTCCCTCATGCCTTGCCTGGGAAGGTCTCATTTGTATCTCCTGCCAAAATAATTTTAAAGATGGGAGCAGAGGGGAGGGCCCCAGAAGCATGCATAGTGAGGGGCAGAGAGTTGCTCTGGGCCTTCTTAGCTGGGTGGCCTTAGAAGGCTGAGTTGGCAGCCAGGGCGCCTCCTGTGTTTTTATGGAAGGGGAATACAGCTGTACTCAGAACTGGAGGTACTTTGTTGGGGTACACCTACTGCCTCACACACTTCTTTCTGGGTGTTTCAAGGGGGTTGTTCTAATAGAGGCTTCCTTTCCTTTCTTCGTTTTGTACGTGATTCTTCCCTTTAGATCTTGAGTGACAAGTTTGTGACCTCCACAAGTGACCACTTTGTCGAGGGGCAGACGGTGGTTGCGAAGGTGACCAACGTGGACGAGGAGAAGCAGCGGATGCTGCTGTCGCTGCGGCTGTCGGACTGCACCCTGGGGGACCTGGCCACAACCAGCCTCCTCCTCCTGAGCCAGTGCCTGGAGGAGCGGCAGGGCGTCCGGAGCCTCATGAGCAACCGAGGTGGGGGCAATAGGGCAGACAATGAGGGCCAGGGTGGAGCGTGTGCAGCCTCCATTAGGCCTGTCTGTTCCAATGAGTTGTTTGGCTCCCCTGATATTTAAAAAAACAAGGCTAAACTTTAAAAAATGGGAGTAGGACCTCTGAAAAGTGCACAGATCTGTTAGGGGACTGCTCAGTAAATGTTTATAAAGTGAATGCCCCTGTTTAACTGCCGCCCAGATTCCAGTGAAAGATTGTCGCTATTAGGCCAGGAGTCGCCGTGCTCCCTCCCAGCCCAGAATCCAGACTCCCCTGAGTTCTGTAGCCTCAGGTTTGCGTTTGTGTGAGTCCATTCACCCCTTCACTTTCTGTTCCTTTATTCATCACGTGTGGTGAGTGATAAAATGGAACCAGGGACCTGCTGGAGGACTTCGTGGGGGTTATTAGTCTGCTCCTCCTAAGTGTTGAACATTGTGTAGAATTGTTGGAACCCCAGTGGGATTTGGGAATAAGAAGCTTGAGAGGGTAGTTTCTAAACAGAAAGGATGAAAATTCCAAAGCCAAGACAAAGCATGTGTTCCTGACATTCATTGGCTCTCTCCATGAATTATGGCCAGGAGGGATTCGCAGGGGGCATAGGTCCCTGCCTGTGATGGGAGTGTTCATGGACGTCAGACATTTTTACCAAGAGCGGTTTTACCTTCAAGGTGTTTGCTGTGCAGAGTGTTGGAAATGTCCTCCGTATGGCAGCATATTTCCAAAGGGAAAAGAATGGTGAGTGTTGTTTCATCTTGTTAATCCCTGTTTCCTTTGGATTTCTGTCAGACTCTGTGTTGATCCAGACTTTGGCTGAGATGACCCCGGGGATGGCCCTTGACCTGGAGGTGCAGGAGGTGTTGGAAGACGGTTCTGTGCTGTTCAGTGAGGGCCCTGTGCCTGGCTTGGTCCTGAGAGCCAGCAAGTATCATCGGGCAGGTGAGTGCATCTCTCTCACCTTTCTTGGTTGATAGGGGAACCCTTTGCCCGTTGCTGCCTCTGCTGGGTACAGAATTTCTAAATACATAGGCTAGATGAGCTGATTCAATAGAAGTTTTTGGCGTGCTTATTTTGTATAAATGCAAATGAAGACAGCAGCAGTACTAAAGAAGGTTTAGGTATGAATTCTTTTATTGTTGTATTTGGGTGAATCTATTTATCAGTGTATGAATTGACACACTTGAATTATGGGAACTCAACCCTAGGCTTCCTTAACCCGTATAGACCCAGGACATAGGTCCTCTTCTGTTTTGCGCCTAAGGGCTGCAGGGCAGTTGGGGAGATGCTGTCTTCTTCCCCCCTCCCCCGCTCCAGGAGGGTGATCACAGCTTCCTGTGTGTGGTTCTGCACTCTGCAGGGCAGGAGCTGGAACCTGGGCAGAAAAAGAAGGCTGTAATCTTAAACATTGATATGTTGAAGTTGGAAGTACATGTTTCCCTCTGCCACGATTTGGTGAATAGAAAAGCTAAAAAGGTAAGCTTGTTGATTGTGGACTTCATTCCAATGATTTCAGTGGCACTACACACCTCTGCAACCCCACACGCTCTGCAGATGCTTGTACACAGGGTAGCTATGTGCCTGGATTTGTTTGGGTCATTCCCAGGTGTACCTGTTGTTCTGGTGTGGGTTTTTTTTTCTTTTGGCTTTTTTGACCAAGCTGTGTGGCTTGCCGGATCTTGGTTCCCTGACCAGGGATTGAACCTAGGCCCTGGCAGTGACATCACCAGGTCGCAACCATGGGATAGCCCGGGAATTGCCCTGGTGTGCTCGTTAGTAGCAGTGACTTTCACTCTAGTTCAGGCGGATGAATCACATGGTCACCCTGATTAGGGCCAAGCTGGTGTCCTAGAGGAGAGCAGCAGGCAGATGGTGACTGTAGGGCTCTGACCGATTGAGGAGTCCCTGCAGAGGAGTGGAAACCACTGTCTGCTTGTTGCCATGTGAGAGCATCTGGGTTAGTGTTGCTAAGGCACTGAATTTTAAGAGAAGGCAGAATTTAATTTTTTTTTTTTTGAAATAGGTGTGGGAAATGTTAGAAACTCTTTTTTAAACATCATGTGAACCAAACAGAACATGTCTGTGGGTAGTCTGACTCCAGGCTGTTCATCTGCACAAATAAAGAATAGCTTTATTCTGCACAGGCAAAGAATAGCTTCAGGAAAGCTTTCAAAATGAGTGGTATTTTCTCTCCAGATGACACATATATTTCATCATTTTCTGAAGTACTTATTAAGCTCCTCATTGCATAGGGTATGTTTCAGAGGATTATATAGATGTAATCCTTAACCTCTAGTTGCTTCTAATTTTGAGACTTTGAGACACAAAGAGAAATAACAAACAGTATTAACCCCTCACTAAGCTTTCTGACAGGGTTTCCCGGGTGGCACTAGTGGTAAAGACCCTCCCTGCCAATGCAGGAGACGTAAGAGACGCAGGTTCAATCCCTGGGTTGGGAAGATCCCTTGGAGGAGGGCACGGCAACCTTTTTCAGCATCCTTGCCTGGAGCATCCCCATGGACAGAGGAGCCTGGTGGGCTACTGTCATAGGGTCGCAAAGAGTCGGACACGACTGAAGCAACTTAGTATGCATGCATACAAGCTTTCTAGTAGACCCCATTTCCATTTTATCGTCTGAGTGAAGCTGGCACTGCTGTAAAGGCGTGAGCACAGCGTGGATGATGGGGAAGGATAGGCTACATCCTCATACACAGTAAGCTGTCAGTAGTGACTCCTGTTGGCTGAGTGAAAGCACAGGATGGAGAGCTGCAGGACTAGGAGAGCGGGGACCACAGTGCTGTGTTAAAGCTGGAGCACCGTTAGCGGCCACCCGGCTGTACACCAGAGTCCCCTGTAAAGTTCTGCTTTCGCCAGTTGTAGGATAGGACTGGGAATCTGAATTCAAAACAGAAGCTAACTCCAGGTGATCCTGAGTGTGTTCCTTGAGTGTGATCATGTCGACAGCCTCAGAATACAGGAGGGGAAATTGGGTCCTGGGAGTGGAGGCTGGTTTATTCCAGCTCACATGAGCCTTGGGTCCCCAGGACTCAGTGGGCTTCCTCAGTCACACCCTGCCCAGTGGGTGAGGAATGTGTCCTTGTGCTCTGTAAGAAGCAGGGATGATGGTTTTCTGTTTTCCAGCTGAAGAAAGGCAGTGACCTCCAGGCCATTGTGCAGCACTTGGAGGAGTCCTTTGCCGTCGCCTCCTTGGTAGAAACTGGCCACCTCGCAGCTTTCTCCCTGACCTCTCACCTGAACGACACCTTCCGCTTTGACTCAGAGAAATTGCAGGTGGGGCAAGGCGTCTCCCTAACCCTCCAGACCACAGAACCAGGAGTGACCGGTCTCCTTTTAGCCGTTGAGGGGCCAGCTGCTAAGAGGACCATGAGACAGACCCGGAAGGACTCAGAGACAGTCGACGAGGATGAGGAAGTGGATCCAGCTCTGGTCATAAGGACTGTAAAGAAGCACACCCTGTCCATTGGGGACATGGTCACGGGGACTGTCAAGTCCATTAAGCCTACCCATGTGGTTGTGACCCTGGAAGATGGCATCATTGGCTGCATCCATGCCTCCCACATTCTAGATGATGTTCCAGTGGGCACATCTCCTACGGCCAAGCTGAAAGTTGGGAAGAAAGTCACTGCCCGAGTGATTGGCGGGAGAGACATGAAGACCTTCAAGTATGGAAGCTTAGGGCGAGGGGCTGGCTTTTTTTTTTAGCTTTTGTTTGTTTATGCAGAGGGTCTGGCTTTGAGGAGAGCTTGCTGTAATTGTGGGAGAAGGGATGGGAACTGGAGCAGGTTCAAAAATTGTCGTATGTCACATTTCCTCTTTAGTTCACCAAAATATTCACCAAAGAGTCCCTTTGTCTCTCCTTATTTTTTTAATGGTATATAAGGTAGTGGTTAAGAGCATTCATTTAAAGTCAGATCTGGGTTGAATTCCAGATTTGCCACTCAAAATTACATGACCACGAGTTAAACAGTTCCTTAGCCCTCTCAGTTTTATTTTCCTAATTTGTAAAGTGAGAGTGATAATAGTGACTACCCTGTAGGACCATTGCAGTGACTGGGAAAAGAACACCTAGCGTGGAGTGTGCCTGCTGGGTTGTCTGACACATAGTTATTGCTCAGGATATATCAGCAGGTACTATAATCTACTCTCCAGCACATACCTTAATTGTATTCATTTACTTTAACTCAAGTCACAGTATGTTATTGCTGCAGAAGTCCTTGCTATAAGAAAACCAAAAGAAATTCTAAGTCTAGCCAATAATTTGCATATTAATTTCAGTACCTGTGGGAACTTCAGTAAGTCATTTATTCTCTCTAGACCTCAATTTCCTTCTTTTTAGAATGAAAGAGTTGGAGTATATTATCTGTAAGGAAAATTCATTTCAGGGTTTAATATGATAATCCCAAAAGATCAGATGAGCTAATTTCTGAACGTTGACTCAAACGTTGAGAATGGAAACTCTCAAGCCTGATGTTACCAGGGGGTGGTGTGGCAGTGGAATGGGTGGTTTTTTTAAGCTCGGTTGAGTGGGAAGTTAGAAATTCTGATCTCCAGATTATAGTGTGACAGAGAATAGGAGAATTGATTCGACTTTCTTTCTTTTCCAGGTTTCTCCCAATAAGTCATCCCAGATTTATACGAACCATCCCAGAGCTGAGTGTTCGGCCAAGGTGAGGGGAACTCCAGTGGTTCCGTAGAAAGAGCTTGGGCTTTGGAGTCAGGAACCTGAATTCTTAGTCTTAATTCAGCCAGCATTGTGACTTATTTTGCCTCTCTGTCCAGGTTGTCTTTTTTTCTTTGGAAGGGATATTTGTCTGGTTTCTCAGTATAGCTAAATTAGAGAGATTATATGAAAATCAATGTGAAAGCTGTATTCAGAGTTTAAGTATCAATTTAAAGGCTGATTGCAAGTCTGTTTGTTGATGTTTGACAAAAAGAAACATTTTTGCTCTCAACCTAGTATTCTCAGTTCAGTTCAGTCACTTAGTCGTGTCCAACTCTTTGCGACCCCATGGACTGCAGCACGCCAGGCTTCACTGTCTGTCATCAGCTCCCAGAGGTTACTCAAAAACTCATGTCCATTGAGTTGGTGATGCTATCCAACCATCTCATCCTCTGTTGTCCCCTTCTCCTCCAGCCTTCAGTCATTCCCAGCATCAGGGTCTTTTCAAATGAGTCAGTTCTTCACATCAGGTGGCCAAAGTATTGGAATTACAGCTTCAGCATCAGTCCTTCCAATGAGTATTCAGAACTGATTTCCTTTAGGGTGGACTGGTTTGATCTTGCAGTCCAAGGGACCCTCAAGAATATTCTCCAACACCATAGTTCAAAAGCATCAATTCTTTGGTGCTCAGCTTTCTTTATAGTCCAATTCTCACATCCATATATGACTACTGGAAAAACCATAGCCTTGACTAGATGGACCTTTGTTGGCAAAGTAATGTCTCTGCTTTTTAATATGCTGTCTAGGTTGGTCATAGCTTTTCTTCCAAGGACCAAGCGTCTTTTAATTTCATGGCTGCAGTCACCATCTGCAGTGATTTTGGAGCCCCAAAAAAGTCTGTCACTGTTTCCTCATTTATTTGCCATGGAGTGATGGGACCAGATGCCATGATCTTAGTTTTCTGAATGTTGAGGGGTTTTTTGAATGTTGAGTTCTAAGCCAACTTTTTCACTCTCACTTTCAAGAGTCTCTTTATTTCTTTGCTTTCTGCCATAAGGGTGATCATCTGCATATCTGAGATTATTGATATTTCTTCTGGCAATCTTGATTCCAGCTTATGCTTCGTCCTGTCCAGCATTTCTCATGATGTACTCTCCATATAAGTTAAATAAGCAGGGTGACAGTATACAGCCTTGATGTACTCCTTTCCTGATTTGGAACCAGTCAGTTCCATGTCCAGTTCTAACTGTTGCTTCTTGACCTCCGTACAGATTTCTCAGGGGGCAGATAATGTGGTCTGGTATTCTCATCTCTTTTAAGAATTTTCCACAGTTCGTTGTGACCCATACAGTCAAAGGCTTTGGCGTAGTCAATAAAGCAGAAGCAGATGTGTTTCTGGAATTCTCTTGCTTTTTCGATAATCCAACGGATGTTGGCAATTTGATCTCTGGTTCCTCTGCCTTTTCTAAAACCAGCTTGAATCTGGAATTTCATGGTTCACGTACTGTTAAAGCCTGGCGTGGAGAATTTTGACCATTACTTTGCTAGCGTGTAAGATGAGTACAATTGTGTGGTAGTTTGAGCATTCTTTGGCATTGCCTTTCTTTGGGATTAGAATGAAAACTGACCTTTTCCAGTCCTGTGGCCACTGCTGAGTTTTCCAAATTTGCTGTTATATTGAGTGCAGCACTTTCACAGTATCATCTTTTAGGATTTGAAATAGCTCAACTGGAATTGCATCACCTCCACTAGCTTTGTTCATAGTGATGCTCCTAAGGCCCACTTGACTTCACATTCTAGTATATTTGGCTCTAGGTGAGTGATCATACCATCATGGTTATCTGGGTCATGAAGATCTTTTATAGTTCTATGTATTCTTGCCACCTCTTCTTAATATGTTCTGATTCTATTAGGTCCATACCATTTCTATCCTTTAATGTACTCATCTTTGCATGAAATGTTCCCTTGGTATCTCTGATTTTCTTGAAGAGATCTGTAGTCTTTCCCATTCTATTGTTTTCCTCTATTTCTTTGCATTGATCACTGAGGAAGGCTTTCTTATCTCTCCTTGCTATTTGGAACTCTGCATTTAAATGGGTGTATCTTTTCTCCTTTGCCTTTCGCTTCTCTTCTTTTCACTGCTATTTGTAAGGCCTCCTCAGACAACCTATTTGCCGTTTTGCGTTTCTTTTTCTCGGGGATGGTCTTGATCACTGCCTCCTGTATAATGTCGTGAACCTCCGACCATAGTTCTTCAGGCACTCTATCAGCTCTAATCCCTTGAATCTGTTTGAACCTAGTATTTTAGAACTCAGTAATTCCCTAAACATACACCGTGTAGCCAAGAATACTTGTTCTCTGAGTGTGGACTACTGCTTGGTGACTGAAAATTTTAGGTCATACTCGAGTGGATTATGCAAAGGGATGCTCCACAAGGGATTCTGAGTGAACTAGTAGGACTAGTAGTAGACGAGGAGAACTGGTAGTTCTTTGTAGTGGTGGATCCAATTTGTCTGGGGTCATTCTTTCAGAGAATCTTAAGCATGTTGGTCTGTGGGCCTGTCTGCTTCTGCTTACCACATTAAAAAAAAAAACAAACAAAAAAAACCCAGCCTCTTGGAACTGAATAGGCCATCCATGAGTGAAGCTGCTGCTGCTACTGCTAAGTCACGTCAGTCGTGTCCGACTCTGTGCGACCGCATAGACGGCAGCCCACCAGGCTCTGCTGTCCCTGGTATTCTCCAGGCAAGAACACTGGAGTGGGTTGCCATTTCCTTCTCCAGTGCATGAAAGTGAAAAGTGAAAGGGAAGTCGCTCGGTCTTGTCCGCTCTTAGCTACCTCATGGACTGCAGCCCACCAGGTTCCTCCGTCCGTGGGAGTTTCCAGGCAAGAGTACTGGAATGGGTCGCCAGTGCCTTCTCCAGTGCTTCTGCAGAGTCAGGCCCCCATCCATCCAGGCTGTAAGTCTTATGTGCCTAGGGTGTTATGCAAGGACAGGACAACTTAAACAACTTCCTGAGGTTAAGGTTTGATCAGCATCCCGAACAGAAGTGGAATAGTTCTGCGAGGGCTTGTGTCTGAGATAGGGAAATACGTCTGAACCCTGAGCACCAGATGCTGACAATGCTGTGGCAGTGTGGGTCAAGCCAGGAAATGAGTGCATTCCATTGAGGAGATGGGGGATGGAGAGTTACAATAACAGACAGACAGATGGACGGGTAAAACTCGAGCACTTCTTTCACCTCCTCTGTGCACCTGTGTTGTATTGTTAATTATTTTATTTTAATCAACGCCTCTGAGAAGCATAGTATAAACATAATGGTATAACTGCTGTGTTTCTCAAATGCTTTTGTTTAAAATCATGTATCTTGAAGTCAGGAGGGAAAACATTTGTTTAATCTATGGTGTTGACTAACTTGACAAAATGCCACCATGTTTTCATTCCCACTTAGATATGGAGATCTCCTGCACAAAGAGAATGTCCTGTATCTTGGAGCAGAGTTCAGGGTGGGTGAGGGTCTCTCAAACTAGATGAGATGTTTCCTGATTAATTAATTACTCATTTGGAGGGGCTGCAGTTAGGAGAGCAGACGGTTCAGGAATCTTTATGTGTGTCTTTGGAATTCCTGCTAGTCGCTGAATTTTCTCTTGGCATTAAAGCAGTTATGGCTGCCTTTTTTTTTTTTTTTTTTTTTTTTGAGAGAAAGGTAAAGTAAAATAATTTGGGAAAAAGAAAAAAGGTAACACATACTTGTAATGTGTGTTTGTGGTTTATTAAAAAAATTTTTTTTTCTAGCTTTGTGCCTCTGAGGCCTGTCTCAGCTTGCAAATGGCTCTCTCCTCCCTATGTCTTCATATGGGCTTTTCTTTGTATTTATCTGTGTTCTAATCTTTTTTCAAATTTTTTTTATTGTGGTGAAAACACAATGTAAATTTGCCCTCTCACCATGTTGTTAGCTATATGCACAATTGTTGTAAACAGATCTCTAAACCTTTTCATCTTGCATTTAACTAAAACTGTGTACCCATTCATTTCCTGCTCACCTCCCAGCCTCTTGCAACCATCATTCTGCTTTGTTTCTCTGAGTTTGAGTTTGATGTCTTTAGATGCCTCATATAAGGGGAGTCATGCATAGTCCTTCTGTGACTGGTTTATTTCCCTTAGTACCATGTTCTCAAAGTTCATAGGATATCTGTATTTCCGCTTTACTTGTATATGAGTTTCCTGTGGTTTTTATATTCTCCAGTACTTGGCTATTATATGTTACAGTTTTACCAGTGTTACTTGTACCATTTTATTGACGAGTTCTGTTTTGTTTTAGAAATTTGAATGGGTAAGGTGGGCTGGGTTGAAACAATGGGAGCTCTGTGCTTCCTTTGAAGTGATTTGTAGACTGATAATTTTCAGACCACATCTCCTCGTTGCTTTTCTGCATAGACAAAGAGAATCAAGAAAGTGATAATGCCAAGGTAGTACTCTTGCCTGGAAAATCCCATGGACGGAGGAGCCTGGTCGGCTGCAGTCCATGGGGTCGCAGAGAGTCAGACACGACTGAGCGACTTCACTTCCACTTTTCACTTTCATGCATTGGAGAAGGACATGGCAACCCACTCCAGTGTTCTTGCCTGGAGAATCCCAGGGACGGGGGAGCCTGGTGGGCTGCCGTCTATGGGGTCGCACAGAGTCGGACACAGCAGCAGCATGGGACGGAGCCCTGAACTTTTGAGTCAGAAGCTCTGACTTGAGTCCCTGGGTCTGTAGCATAAAGTGAGTTTAATAGTATCTTTCCTGTTTGAATCAGACATGAGAGTGTTGTCACATTCATTTGTGAAAGCAGTTCTGCAAACAGTAAAGCGGTAGCTCAAGCATTGAAATAAGTAAAGTAATTTCATTTTATTGTTGGCTACCTACTTTGTAGTTTGTTCATACCTAGTTGAGTGAGTTGGAAAGGATTAACTTTCATGCAGGTATTGTGAATATTCATTCCCCTTTGGGGACAGAAATGGAGGTGTGCATGGTTGGTGTGTATGCATTAGGGGAGTCCAGTAAAATTAATCCAAGGCCAGTTGGGGGAGATGGTCTCAAGCTAGGAGCTTATAGAGATTGGTTTACTCTTTCCATTGCCTTTCTGCGAACAGTGAGCTGAAGGAGGATGGCCATACTGCTCTCAACACTCACTCTGTAAGCCCCTTGGAGAAGATTAAACAGTATCAGGCTGGTCAGACTGTGACTTGCTTCTTGAAGAAGGTGAGAAGTGCATGCCCTGCAATGCAGTGCTGTCTTTCTTATAGAAGAAAGGGGGGAGGAACTAGCAGTGACCATTTGCACTAGGCTTTGATTCTATGCTTACTGCCTTGCTGATGTGTGGGAGATAGTAAAGCCCTCTGCTCCTAGAAAACATCTGGTCTATTCAAGGAGCTAAATTTATGGCTTCCAAACAGCAAGCAACTCACAGTTCTACGTGTTTGTAGATTTCTTGTACAAAATAGACAGAAAAATACATCATAGAGCAAGAATTTGAATCCAGTACTTTATCTTAAATAATGTAAAATTCATATTTCTGTGTCCACAAATAAAGTTTTATTGGAATATACAAGAAATAAAAAATTTTATTTAAAATAAAGTATTGGATTTTAGATTTTTGCCTTTCATAAAGTTCAGGAACTGTGTAAAACAATATGTAAATTGGGTGTCAGATTATGTATTTAAACCCTAAGTAGAATAGTAGTTGAGTAAAGGGAAGAGATCAGTGAGAACTGTACTGGTTAGAATATATCAGAGAGAAGGTCAAGGTCTGTCTGGACTTGACCTTGAGGGGTAACTCCTCTTCAGTGTTGCAAGAGTCTTCCTGCATGAGCATCTGTCTAACTATGTCCATGATGCTTGATACCTTTAGTTACTTTTTGTCTATAGATATTCATAAACCCTAGATGCCTTAGAGTAATATTTAAGGTTTTTCAGAGGGAATCCCTGGTGGTCCAGTGCTTAGGACTTTTCACTTCCACTGCAGAGGTATGGGTTTGATCCCTGTGGGGGCTAAGATCCATAAGTCACACAGTGTGGCCAAAAAAAAGGACTCTTTATAATCTGACCTCATGAATCTGGAGTACCGGTCATGCTGAAAACCTCCTTTTTCCCCCTTCTTTATTTCTACACTGGGGTACTGTCTGTTCCCATTGCCTATAATTCAAGGTCTAGCACCGATAACCTTCCCTTCTTCCTAGTTCTCCTGTAGAGTCTGTAGCATATTATACTCCTGTGTGTTGCTTTCTGCTCTAGTCATTTGCATATTCATTCAACTTACTTTTTGCAGACAGTAATCTCTTTGAAGGCAGGGCCTGGCTGTTAATCACTGTCATGCTGTGTGTAGTGGCTGCTTGATAAATGTTTTTTGAGTTGACCTGAATATTGGGGTGTATATTTAGGGTAGAGCACTGTGTCAATAGAAAAATCTAAACTGATTTAGAAATGAGATGTTAGTCCCTGAAGGCTGTTAACTCACTGTGCGCAACTGAGCTTAGAGGAGGCTGTGAGGTTGGGATTGGTTCTACTGCTTGAGGACGTTATCTCTGAGGCCTTTTCTGCCTCCTGATCAGCTGAGGCACCAGGAAGGATGTGTGTTCTGCTGGGCTGGTGGAGGCTCTGAGCTAGACTTGAGTAAAGCCTGTGAGAAGTGGAGGGTGGGCAGGGGGATTGGCCTGTGGGAGTAGGAGTAGGGCCCTTTCAGTGTGATTTTAAGAGTGTCTGCTTTAGTGAAAGGAAAAGATGAGATGCTTGTATCTGCCCTATTCCATTTCTTCTCTTGTTTTTTTTTTTTCCCTCCTAGTACAACATGGTTAAGAAATGGCTCGAGGTGGAGATTGCTCCAGACGTCCGAGGGAGAATTCCCTTGTTGCTTACTTCTCTTAGCTTCAAGGTTAGTGTGCCTGAGATGCCTGGAGAGGAAACCCCAGCTCCCTGAGCTCGAGTTAATCCTTGGTGTGTGCTCACAGTGGGGACAGGGATCCGTCCCATAGGGGATACTTACTGTACTGTGGGTTTAGATAAATGACAGGCCTTTCTTCAAACATCAGAGGAAATTTTTTATCCTTCTAGGTTCTGAAACATCCAGATAAGAAGTTCCAGATTGGCCAGGCCCTGAAGGCCACCGTGGTTGGCCCAGCAGATTCCTCCAAGGCCTTCTTGTCTCTTTCACTCATAGGTATGGTGATGAAATGGGACCTGGTCAAGGAAGAGAGGGGGTGGAAAGGGTTGGGAGAAGGTCTTAGTCATCGCCCAGGTTGAAGGATGCCATGGAGGTCAGCATCCTCAGAAATTCTACTGCAGAGGCTGTGTCCTTGGAACAGCTTTTCTCTTGGGGCTTTGCTCTGTGGCCTGTGTCTGAGACATCTTTACCTACAGTTGTTTTTCTTAGGTCTCTCAGAAAGGGTTGTCCAGCACTCGGCCTTGGCATCCTTGACCACGTGGTACAGTGGTCTGGGTCTGTGTGATCATTCTGGTCCACTCATTCTAAACACCCTGAGCCCAGACACCTTCACCTCCCGCCAGCCTCTGGTTGGCTACTGTCTCAGCTTCTTTCTTGGCTCACTTCTTCTTCCCTGCATCTGGTTCATTGTCTTACCAGGTCCTCACAAGCTCAAGAAGGGGGAAGTGGCCATGGGCCGTGTGGTGAAGGTGACGCCCAAGGAGGGGCTGACCGTCTCCTTCCCCTTTGGGAGGGTTGGAAGAGTCAGCATGTTTCATGTGAGTGACTCCTACTCGGAGACGCGCCTGGAAGACTTCGCCCCACAGCAGATTGTCAGGTAGGCTGGACTCTTTAACTTTTTCCCACTATCTGTGGGATTGGTGGGGATTTGGGGGGTTTTGATTTTTTTTTAATTACAGGTGTGTGGTTTTGTACCAGAAAAAAAAAATAGTATATAAAGTGGAAACTGAACATTGCTTGGTTGCTCCATCACTTTTGCTTCGATTTCTTTCAAGACTCTAATATATGTAGTTACAAATTTCCCTTATGTAATAGTAGAATTTAATTTTCTATACTGTTCTGCAGCTTGCTTTTTCTTAATCGCAGTGACTCATGCACTTTTTCTTTCCTGTGCTAGTATTTCAAAACCTTCCTTGTTCTTTACCTTACTTTTATCTTTTTTTTTTTGAGTTGCATTATGTGTTTTTTTTAAATCACAGTTTATATAAATAATTCTGTTGATGGACAGTAATGTTGAAGTGAGTATATTTGCACCTATGTTTGGATACTAGTGCAAGTATGTGTGTGAAATAAATTTCTAGAAGTAAAATTGATGGGTTAAATAATGTTATATATCTTGCCGAAGTGTCTTCCAAAAGGACTGTGCTAAATTTTCTCTCTATTAACAGTTAATGTGTCTGTTCATTTTTCACACCTCTGTCAACACTGGGCATTTTTTTCTGTGTGGCATGTGGGATCTTATTTCCCCAGGTAGGGATCAAAACCATGTTCCCTGCATTGGGAGTGCAGACTTTTAACCACTGGACCACCAGGGAAGTCTCGAGACTGGTACTTAATTTTATCTAACACTGGATATTCTTAATTTTTAATCTTTGCCACTGAATAGGCCCAGATTGATGTCTTAATTTAATTTGAATTTCTCTTACTGGTCATTTTTCATGGTTATTGTCTGCTTACATTTGTTCTATGCTTTGCCTGGTCAAGTTGCTTTATTAACTATTTTGGATGCACAGAAATGAACCTGCCTCAGAGTTTTGAAACTGTTCCGTAGCCTGAATAAACTAGCATTGCAGAGGCATATTTCAGCTTGGTACAATACATACTTTTCTGACAGTCACACACAATTATCCAGCAATGGAGCAGGCACCTTCTGGAGGCTGAGACTGGAAAGCAGTAATTGCTCTTTCCCATCTCGAGTGTTCCAGCCACCAGCACCTGCCTTCATTCTCAGCCACTTGCCGGAGCTCAACAGCACAAAAATGCCCAGGGCCTAGGAGAAGAAGAATGTCACAGAGAAATCCAGAATCATCTCTTTTCTTTAGGCTTACAAAATATGGATGTGATTTTTTTATTTTTAGCAAAATATTTTTTTTAATAACCTTATAGTTAAGCATATGAGTAGTGTTCAGTTGTAGTTCCTTGACTCTCAAATGTGGATGATAAGTTAACTCCCCAAAGGCAGACAATCCCTTCAGGTCCTTCCCTGCGTTAAGGGCCGTGATGCCCTGGTGGGAAACACAGATGCTGTTGTGGGAGGAGTTGGGCTGTATTGTTGCTGAGACCCTTTCTCCTGGTAAGATTCTCTACCCTGTGACTTTGGGCTATTACTTGCCATTTTCTGTGATGTGAGTGTGGAAGTCCCCTAGCAAGAGTAAACCCTACTTTCCCCCTGAAGCCTTCCCCTCTTAGGTCTCACTTAGGGGGCCGCCTCTGAACTGTGAATCTGCAGTGGTCCTGGGCTGTCCCTGCCACGGTTCCTTGGGTGAGTCTCTCCACGAGATCAAACCCTCCCAACCCCCGACACGGGGCAGGTCTCATCTCCTGCGTGTTCCCCACGTGGCTCTGCATGCCTTCCAGAGAGCTTGCGTGTCCTCTGGTTTCCTCCTGCCAGCACCGTTCTTGGGTGAGAAGAGCAAGTAGCGCTGCTTTTACTTGATGGACTGAGGCCCAGAGAAGAGCCTTGTCCCAAGTCCCTCAGCAGGTGGTCAGCAGGACGAAGAGCAGAGCCCTCACTCTCGCCTGTTGCTCAGCCTTGTGAGAGGAAGCCGAGGCCCTCTCCCGTCTCCCAAGGTGCTGGGGTCTGCATTGCCTTCTCCTTTGCTCCCGTTCTAGGTGTTACGTCCTGTCCGCTGCAAGCCCTGTGTTGACTTTGTCGCTGAGATCATCCAGGTGAGTCTGTGTCATCAGGACAAGAATCAGGGAAGAACCTCCCAGAGGACTGAGGAGAGGTTGCGTGGATCTGACAGGGCTTTGGGCCTCCCAGCTTGCCTCACTGCTCGCCTCCTTTATGCCCAGCCCTGTTTTTATCCAGAAAAGCTGAGGACATTCTAACTGTAGAAGAACCTGTCTGCTCAGGCTCTTGTTTCCCAGGGAAAGGTGCAGACATCCAGAGTGGGGCTTGGGCTTACCTGTTGGTGGTCCTGGTGAAGGGAGGTGATGTAGCCCCCAGGGTTACACAGCGGGGGCGAGTGCCGTCAAGTGGATTAGCCTGAAGTCATGGTTTGAGGTGGACATTTATGAGGCTTGACCATCCTCTCCCTGTTACTATTAGCGCTGTCCAGAGCTGACAGGACTTCAGGAGAAGGTGGGGCTGGGCTCTGCAGGTGATGGCCTACTGACAGGTCCAGAGTCACCTTCTTACAAAGAGTTGTTACCTCAGGAGGTCTTCCCAGGTAGTGCAGTGGTCAAGAATCCTCCCGCCAGTGAGGGAGATGCAGGAGGTGTGGGCCTGATCCCTGGGTGGGGAAGTTGCCCTGGAGCAGGAAATGGCAAGCAGCTCCAATACTCCTGTCTGGGAATTTCCATGGACAGAGGAGCCTGGCGGGCTACAATCCATGGGCTGGCAGAGTCTGACATGACTGAGTGACTGAGTGCATTATCACGGGGACGTCAGGGGTGAGGGTGGGCTGAGGGCTTAGAGGTATGTGTGCAAGCCTTTTTATGCCTTTAGGACGAACCCAGAGACGAAAAGCAAAATAACAGATCCAGAGATTAACTCCATCAAGGACCTTGAGGAAGGGCAGCTCTTGAGGGGCTTCGTCAAGTCCGTCCAGCCGTCCGGCGTGCTCGTAGGGTGAGTGAGGCGGAGCCTGGGGACGTGGACCAGCCCCGTGTCCTCCAGGAGCCTGTCCTGGTTGGCCCCCGCTGCTCCCTCAGTCACCGCCTCTGAAGGAACGTGAAGGGAGGAGACTGAGTTCCCACGGTGTTTTAAATTCCAGGTCTTTTCATACTTTTAAAAAAGTTGTAAATTACTCTTCTGTTTGGTGTTTTGGACAAAGAAAGTGGCATGTCATGATTCGTGAGCGTCCCGCGAGCTGCCAGCGCCAGTCGCTGCAGCCTCCCCTGCTGTTACTATTTCTCTTATTTCCTTCTGTCCTTCTAGCAGCTTTTGAGTTGTGTGTTGTGACGCTCTGATACGGGGTGAAAAATACCTTCCTATTATATCTTCATTACGCTAGATGTTTTTTCCAGTCTACAAAGCCCTCTTTATTTAGTTGAATGCCAAGAACCGTCTGTTGTAAATCCTTGTCCCACTTGGGTCTCTGGGAGGGCGCGGGCTCTAGCTTGGCTGGGACTCCGTTGCCATGTTTACGACTACGGGACGCTTGTCTCTCTCCCGTCAGCCTTGGCCCCTCAGTTACGGGTTTGGCCCAACACCCGCACGTCTCCCAGCACAACCAGTCCAAGAACGCTCCTTATGACAGACACCTCCCTGAGGGGAAGCTGCTCACAGCCAAGGTCCTACGGTGGGTGCCCTCTCTCTCTCTCACCCCTTTCTCTGGGAACTCTGGGAGGAGATTGAGAGCTAAACTTTAAACATCATGGCCTAGGTGATGGTAAATGTGGTCCGTGAGCTCCCTTTGTTTGGCACCTTCTGCCTCAGCTCCTGAAAGCAGGTGTGTACTTTTCTTTGCACAGCACCTGTAGTTGAGGCCGGAGGGAGGGGCAGCACAGCCACGCTCTGTATTTTTCTAAGTGTCGTATGATGTGTGGGTCATTCCTAAGATGACTGAACGGATTCCAGGGCAGGTTGGGGCAGGACCCGCTGTACTGTGTTGTCCTCGTCATCCGCTCTGTCGTCCTGTCGTAGCCTGAACCATCAGGAGAGCCTGGTAGAGCTGTCACTCCTCCCCGATGCCACTGGAAAGCAGGACGCGCGTTCTGCCCGCTTGAGACAGCCACCTCCAAAGCAAGAGGGGAGGGAAACGGAGGCAGTGGAGAGAAACCACGAAGGAAAAGCAAAGGAGAAGAAGCAGCAGAAACAGAAAGAGAAGAGAACTGGCAAGGGGCAGGAGGGGGCGCAGCCACCTTGCAAGGAGAAGAAGGAGCCCCAGAAGCCCCAGGCAAAGAAGCTGGGCAAGCGGCCGCACCCCGAGTCCAGCAGTGAGCAGGTAGGGCCCTTGGGAAGATGGCCTCCCCTCACGTGGAAGGCGAGCCTTTCAGAAGCTACCAGCAGCTGCCTCGCCGCCGCCTCTGGGACTGAGAGCAGCGGAGTTTGTGTAGGGCACGGGGTGCTGCTGGGAGGGCCGGGATCAAGCACCCCCTGGGCCATGAAGAGAAGCGAGGCTCAGCATCGTCCCTGCCTGTCATCCCAGGAAATCGGGAGCAAGAAGCAGAAGAAAGCTGTCCTGTCCGAGGAGGACGACAGTGGTGTGGAAGTGTATTACCGAGAAGGAGAAGAAGAGGCAGAAGAGATGAGCATGTTGCCCAAGGTGAGGGGCGGCGGGGTTGGGGAGGAGGGCTGCTCCGAGAGGAGAGTCCCTGGTCTCCTGCCTGAGGACTGGGCTGTCATCAGCACCCCTTTCTTGTCCTCATTTTCTGTAAAATAGGAAAAGGTGGTGAGGCTAGTTTCCTCAGTTGGTCATCAGGTCCTAAGGACAGGGTCCCTGCTTAACTGTTGAATAGGCTTAAAAGTCGATTCTAATCCACATTTATTCAGTTCAGTTCAGTCGCTAAGTCGTGTCTGACTCTTTGTGACCCCGTGAATTGCAGCACACCAGGCCTCTCTGTCCATCACCAAATCCCGAAGTTCACCCAAACTCATGTGCATCGAGTCGGTGATGCCATCCAGCCATCTCATCCTCTGTCGTCCCCTTCTCCTCCTGCCCTCAATCCCTCCCAGCATCGGGGTCTTTTCCAATGAGTCAGTTCCTCGCATGAGGTGGCCAAGTATTGGAGTTTCAGCGTCAGCATCAGTCCTTCCAATGAACACCCAGGACTGATCTCCTTTAGGATGGACTGGTTGGCTCTCCTTGCAGTCCAAGGGATGCTCAAGAGTCTTCTCCAACACCACAGTTCAAAAGCATCAATTTTTCGGCACTCAGCTTTCTTCACAGTCCGACTCTCACATCCATACATGACCACAGGAAAAACCATAGCCTTGACTAGATGGACCTTTGTTGGCAAAGTAATATCTCTGCTTTTTAATATGCTGTCTAGGTTGGCCATAACTTTCCTTCCAAGGAGTAAGTGTCTTTTAATTTCATGGTTGCAGTCACCATCTGCAGTGATTTGGGAGCCCAAAAAAATAAAGTCTGACACCGTTTCCACTGTTTCCCCATCTATTTCCCATGAAGTGATGGGACCAGATGCCATGATCTTTGTTTTCTGAATGTTGAGCTTTAAGCCAGCTTTTTCACCCTCCTCTTTCACTTTCATCAAGAGGCTTTTTAGTTCCTCTTCACTTTGTGCCATAAGGGTGGTGTCATCTGCATATCTGAGGTTATTGATATTTCTTCCGGCAATCTTGATTCCAGCTTGTGCTTCTTCCAGTCCAGCGTTTCTCATGATGTACTCTGCATATAAGTTCAATAAGCAGGGTGACAATATACAGCCTTGATTTACTCCTTTTCCTATTTGGAACCAGTCTGTAAGTGGAGCTAAATTAAATTAGTCAGGTGGTGGGAGAGCCAGCAAAGAAAGAAAGGCTTTTTCAGCCTGTCTGAGACTGTGTCTCCTTGTGAGAAATGAAGACAACCCCGAGGACCAGTGTGGAAGGGCTTCCCTGCCTCCCTCAGAGCGTTTGGCACACCTTTGTCCTACATTAATGTGTGTATGCATATGTAGCTTTTTAAAAAATTATTACTTAAATTTAGTTATTTACAAAGAAAGCTTTTCGTCACTCCTGTAAGTTTCCCCAGTGGACCAGGGTGTAGCCTGGTCTAGACCTCTAGGTTTCTGGGCATGGTGGGAGCCCCTCCTCCTCCAGTGGGAAGGGGCTGGGGAGCAGGGGCCGCTGGGCCCAGTGCTGGCGTCACGCGTGCCTTTGATCCTCAGGAGAAGCTGACCAGGCCAGCAGAAGCGCCCCGGCTGCAGCTATCTTCCGGCTTCGTTTGGGACGTGGGTCTGGACACCCTGACCCCAGCCTTGCCACCTCACGGAGAGAGCTCGGACAGTGAGGAGGACGAGAAGCCAGAGCAAGCCACGGTGCCGTATCTTCCAGGGCATCACCTCTTTCACAGGGACCCTTGGGCTCCCATGCTCTGCCCTAAGCTCGGTGTCTCTTTGGGCAGGCGGGGCCGTCCCAGGCGGGGAGTGATTGCCAAGCCACAGACTGCCCTGCCGGCTCCTGGCTTCCACTGCAGACCTCTCTGGGTCTGAGGAGCAGACGACTCACCTGCTGCTCTGCTTTCCACAGCAGAAGAAGAAAAGCAAGAAGGAGAGGGAGCTGGAGAAGCAGAAGGCGGAGAAGGAGCTGTCCCGCATCGAGGAGGCGCTGATGGATCCTGGGCGACAGCCGGAGTCGGCCGAGGACTTCGACCGACTGGTGCTGAGCTCGCCCAGCAGCTCCCTCCTGTGGCTGCAGTACATGGCCTTCCACCTGCAGGCCACGGAGATCGAGAAGGCCCGGGCCGTGGCTGAGAGGGCGCTCAAGACCATCTCCTTCAGGTCCCGGCCTCACCGTCCTGCTTTGGGCCCCATCTTTCCTCAGGGAGGGCCGTGTCTCCTCCGCAGGCCGGCGGCAGTTGGGGCGACTGCCACCAGGGCCCATGGCTTCACAGGCTTTCTCTCAGAGACGGCCCAGCCATAACATAGATCTGCTCCTTTATATTTCATGGTCCTTTTCACAGAGAGCTAGGGTCACATTTCCATGAGTCCTTACACTTCAGGTGCCTCACTTGGAGAAAAGTAGAAGAGGGAAAACTTGCCTCTCCGCATACCTGGGTGAAAATCCTGGTGTGGCCGTCTTCCAGGCCGAGGCTCTAGCAGGCTTCCCAAAAGCTAGTGAAGAGGGATGGTGCTCCTTTGCATTGTTATCTTGGCTTGAGGGGAGATTCAGACCACAGGTTCTGCCCTGTCCAGCCCAGCCCTCAGGCCAGTTTGAGATTGGTAGATTTCCTTCCCAAGAAGGGAGGTAGAAGCTAGGGGAGCCTCAGACCCCGCAGCCATGGATGGGCGTTCCTGCTCCCACGTGAGCTGCAGTGGGGCTCTCAGTGCCGGCTTGTGGGGGTGGGGACTGAGGACATGGGTGGAGCCTGGGGAGGGGACGTAGTCCCAGCCCCCTAGTTGGGAGTGGGGGCTCATGGGCCTGAGAGGATGGACTCATGTGCTGACTGTTCTCCCTCCAGAGAGGAGCAGGAGAAGCTGAACGTGTGGGTGGCCCTGCTGAACCTAGAAAACATGTATGGCTCCCAGGAGTCGCTGACCAAGGTCTTCGAGCGGGCCGTGCAGTACAATGAGCCTCTCAAGGTCTTTCTCCACCTGGCTGACATTTACACCAAGTCAGAGAAATTCCAGGTAGGGGTCTGGGCCAGGCAGCCGGCTTCCAGAGGGGCCTCAGCCGCTCCTGGAAGTCCCTGAGGCAGCGGGGACGTCTCGGGGAGGGGGGAAACCCCTGCCTCTGGGCCCAGTCCTGCCCCAGGCTTGCTCATCTTCAGGTGGGAGAAGCTGTTTTCCCCACCCTTGAGCCACCAACAGAGGTGTCACAGATAGGAGGTGATGTGGCCCAGTCGCCCCTTTCCGTCTCTCCTCGCCCTCATCGTGCTCACGCTGTCTCTAGTCTCGACCTCCTCACGGCATAGGATTAGGAGGGAGACTCCTCGGCACGTGCTCTCCTCATCCTGGGCGCCTGCCCTTTCCCGTCACATGTGGATCGGGGCCTGGACACTGAGGAAGCCCCTGAGCCCAGGGCTAGCTTCCCACGAGCGTAGCCATCTGTCTCTGCCGTTGCCCCCTCTGCTCTCACCTGCTCTCTCAGCTTACATCATTCTTCCCACAGGAAGCTGGCGAACTCTACAACCGGATGCTGAAGCGTTTCAGGCAGGAGAAAGCTGTCTGGGTCAAATACGGCGCCTTCCTTCTGCGGAGGGGAAAGGCGGAGGCCAGTCACCATGTGATGCAGCGAGCCCTCGAGTGCCTGCCTAAGAAAGAGCGTGAGTGCTCGTTCCTTCCACCCACCCAGATCCTGAGCCCAGTAGGCTCCCTGAGTCTGGGCAGGGGCGTGGGGGTCTTCTCGTCCAAGGGCTGGTTTAGGGAGGCCTTCTGGAGGGTGCTAGCTTGCTCTCTGTTGATTATATACTCATGAAGATGTGCTCATGTTGCATTTTAAATGCTAAAACTCCAGAGATTGAGAAACAAAAAAGGATTAGCATCAATTCTTTTGCTTGTGCCTGCCTGCCCCACAGCCTACCTCCCATCCCCCATCCACCTTCCGGGCCCAGAGAGTAGAATGTCTGCCGTTTGGGAGTCATAGAGCAGTGCCCATCGGTGTATTTAGCCCTCAACCCGCCCCTGCATCCCTCTTGTCATCACCTGGGTCTCAGGACCCAAGGGCAGGGAATCGGGCATCAGACTCTGTGCCCGTAGAGTCATGCGTTGTGATGAGGGCGTCTCTCTGCTTTCTGTGTCTGAGCTGTCCTCTCCCTGCAGACGTGGATGTGATTTCCAAGTTTGCACAGCTTGAGTTCCAGCTAGGGGATGCAGAACGCGCCAGAGCCATTTTTGAGAGCACACTGAGCATCTACCCAAAGCGCACAGATGTCTGGTCGGTTTACATCGACATGATCATCAAGCACGGCAGCCAGAAGGAAGCCCGGTGAGTGGGGAGGGTGGGCTGAGGCCTCATTCCCTGTGGCGGGGTGGGGGGCGGGCATCGACCACTCAGGAGTTTTAGCCCTGCAGCAGCTCCCAGCACCCCAGTCCTCTTACTCTTGACATGACACAGCAGGTTCTGTGGCATTCACAGTTCCGATTTCTTTTTCTACCTCGGGGGGCCAGCCACCGGTCTGGCTGGAACCTCGGCTGGGAGGTAGGCTGGCCCCAGGCCTGGGAGTCAGGAGACTGGGTTTTCCTCATAATTAATGCTGAGCCTGGCTCTCATTGTAGAGAGTGTTCACAGGCATGATCTCACCTGTCACCACCAGCATCCCCCCAAGACAGAGAGGATTAGAGATGGCTGGACTGAGGTCCAGAAAGAGTTGGTGCCCGCCCACGCCTCTCAATGAGCTTTAAGCAGAGCTGTCCTCGCAGATCCACACCTTGCTGGCTGTCCCATCCCATTAGTTCTGTCCTGATTCCCTGTGTGCCTTCAGGGCACTCGGCCCTGTAACATCTCAGTCTGCTCCTCTGGAAAGCAAGGCTGGACGTGACAGTTTATAATGGGAATAAAAATAAAGGTAGAAGTGGGAGTGCTCCAGAGCCTGAGAGCAGCGAGTGAAGGTCAGCCAGGAATCACATGACCAGGGACGCCATCTGCTCTCCCTCCCAGGGACATCTTCGAGCGGGTCATTCACCTGAGCCTGGCCCCCAAGCGAATGAAATTCTTCTTCAAGCGCTACCTGGACTACGAGAAGCAGCACGGCTCGGAGAAGGACGTGCAGGCTGTCAAGGCGAAGGCCCTGGAGTACGTGGAGGCTAAGAGCGCCGTGGTGGACTAGGGGCCGGCTGGCTCCAGGACACTGCGACACCCTGCCCGACCCTCAGGCGTCTGCGCCGTTGAGAAACTGTGTTGCCTGAGGACTCTATTTACGTGCTGCCTTTTCTGCAGCATCCTTGGGGTAATCCCGTCAAGATGAAAAATAACTTGAGATTTCTTATAATTCCTTTTTGCTTGTCTTAAGAACCAATTTGTTTCATCTTTTTCCTTTTCTGGGGCTGCTCAGTGGTTGCAGGCAGCAGACTTCTGGGTCCCCAGGGAACCTGAGAGTCTCCTTCTTGGGAGGTCCCTGGGAGCAGGAATGGAGGGCCAACTCCCCACAACCCTGGAGTCAGGATCCCACTGTGGCCCTGGCGGGCTCTTGGTCCAGCAGGGGGTATGAGTGGGGTGATCAGCAGGGTCCTGGGAGCAGGCCACACCCTTCTAGATTACGGCATCTCTGGACCTTGCCTCTGGCTCAGCTCCGTGGTACCTTGTGCCCCTTGTTGGAGGCTGAGAGGCTTGGGCAGGAGGAGAGGCAGAGCCCAGAAGGGAAATTCAGGGACCTGAGTGCCTGAGAGGAAGGTGACAGGTATCAGCTCAAACCAGCTGGTGATGTCTCCTCCGGGGGCCAGTGGGGCTAGATTACCCAACCTCTCTGAACTGGGTGCCTTGTTTGTGAAATGGGGTTAAACAATCCTGCTTGAAGGATTTTATGGACTGAGTGAGAGCATGTATATTACGTGCTGCCACAGGGCCTGGCACGTGCCTGCTCAGTGAGGACCCAGATTGATGTGCTGTGTGACCTTGGGAGACTACACAGATTCTCTCCCTGTTGCTCCCCTGAGGAGAGCTTGCTGGGCAGAGGGCATTGACTGACTTGTTCCTTGGGACCTGAGGGAGAAGGGATGTGATGGGCCCGCTGCACCCCCACCTCCCTGTAAATTTCTCAGAAAGACTGTCTCTGCTTCCTTTGATAAGTAATAATCCCGTGTTCCTGAATTAAGAGGCCAGCCCAGACCCAGCTAGTTGAAGCCAGTTCATTTTTGGCTTGGTCTTAAGGGAATTAAAAGTTTCCTTGGGCAGAGCTTTAAATGTCCTGAGAGCTGGGGAGCTTTTCTGTGGGAAATGACTGAGTCCCATGAGAGATTGGGACAGACACAAGGGAGAGCGCATCAGAGGTCCTAGAAGTGGCGGAGGTGCTCAGGCAGGGCGGGCGTGGGAGGGAGGCCATGAAGCGCTGCCCTGGTTCTTGCTTGTTAGCTCTGGGTTACGAGAGCTGGACTGCCCAGCTGAGCACAGGGGCCGGGTCTGCTGACTCCTGATGTCTAAGCCGAGCTTCCCTCTGAGAAAGGCCAGGCTCCATCTGTTTCCCAGATCAAATCAGATGACTGAACCCAGTTAAGAGATCATCAGCCCCAGGGCCTTCCCGCAAGCGGGAACACCTGCCTCTGCCTCCCCTGACCCCCAGCCCTCCCTTCTACCCATTTCAGTCTCACCCAGGGTCTCTGTCCTCTTCCCTCCCCAGGTCTGGGATTTAGGCCTGTCCCCCCAGTAGCTCAGCTGGTAAAGAATCCGCCTACAACACAGGAGACCCCAGTTTGATTCCTGGGTTGAGAAGATCCCCTGGATAAGCGATAGGCTAACCCACTCCAGTATTCTCGCCTGGAGAATCCCCATGGACAGAGGAGCCTGGCGGGCTGCAGTCCATGGTGTCGCAAAGTCGGACATAGCTGAAGCAACTTAGCGCATAGCATCGTGACCTCCAGTGTGCTGTGGCATGACCCATCCAGTCACAAAGACACCAAGCTAGTCCTTTATACTAAGAAAAGCTTTATCAAAAATGTGTATAAAATAAAGCTGGAGGCATACGCCAGAGGGCTGCTTCCCAGCTGTGCATACCGAGCCAGCTGTCCATGTGCAGTTCCGCAAGTGGCCTGCATAGCCTTCTGCACGCGAGCCTGCTGGTGAGGTTCATCGTCACCTGACTGCTGGCCAGGGCTTCCCACGTGGGTGGAATGGGTCCCTCTAGTCAGGTCATCCTCCACATCATAGTTCATGAAGGACCAGCTCTGGGAAAGGGTCTTTTCTCCAAAGCTGTTGACCAAGTGGCTGGTGGCAACTGGAAAAGGGACTTCTTCAGGTCTGAGGGCCTTCCTGCCAGAGCCCACCTCGTCTACCAGCTCTCACATCCATATCCCAGTTTCACTTGGTGTTCATTTATCTCCTGGCCTGTTTCCCCCAAAAGCTATAGTTAAAAAATCTCTGGGGAATTCAGTGGTTGGGACCGTGCACCTTAATTGCAGAGGGCGAAGGTTCAGCCCTGGGTCAAAGAACTAAGATCCCACAAGCCATGCGCAGCCAGAAAACAGAAGTCCCCTCTGATGCTCGTGTGAGCAGGCAGTGGGGTTCAGTTTGGGACCAAATACCGTCATTGGCCAAGAGTGTGGGAACGGGACCCTCAGGAGGGAAGCAGGGACATCTCTACATGGTCCGGGGCCATGCCGTTGCCCACCACACCCTGGGCCCACTTGTGCAGGCGGCTGTAGAGTGGGAGGCCTTGGTTCTCACGGTACAGGTAGACGCCGGTGATGGCGTTCCACTGTGGCCGCGGCTGTGTGCCTTCCACCGGGAACTTGGAGACCAGCTCCTCGTCGTCCTTGTTGAGCGCCACAAAGCCGAAGAAGCGGCGCACGTTGTTGGCAGCCAGCACTCGTGAGTGCACCTCAGCCGTGCGCTGGAACAGCTGGTCCTCGTTGGCGCGGTACTGCGCCCAGTAGGCCTCCTGGCGGTAGCTGAGTGGTGAGCAGTAGTGCTTGAGGCATTTGGTCAGGAACACCAGGATGGCCACCACGCCGATAAGCAGCCACCCAAAGAGCTGGCCAGAGAAGGGGCAGGGTTGAGGGCGGGCAGCGAGCTGCCTGGACCCCTACCTGCCCCGGGAAGAAGTGGCGGGAGCTGGTCAGAGGGTGTGGGCTGGGTAGAACCAGACATAACCCCCTGAGAGCTGGCTCTGTCCCTTCCCTGGCCTCAGATGCTGTTCCTCTAAGGGCAGCAGGCCCTTCTGACTGTGATTCCTCCACTTTGACCTCACTCCCTGGAGCTCACACCTTCTGTGTTTAGACTTAGCCTCTTTGAAATCACTCATGTGCTTGTCTCGTGTGGCTGTGAGCCTATTGAGGACTAGGACAGTCAAGGTCATCTTTGTTTCCCCATTTAAGCGTGGACAGAGATCTGTGGGCATTTGAGCATCAGATACATTTTATCTCTCTGCCTACCATCTTCCGTCTCCCTTGGTGCTGTCTCCAGCCCTCCTTTTCCACTTGTGTTACTTATGTACCTTTAGAAAATCTGTGCTCAGGTCTTTCCCTGGCGGTCCAGTGGTTAAGACTCCGCACTTGCATTGCACGGGTTCAATCCCTGGTCAGGGAACTAAAATCCCACATGCCATGCAGTGTGACCCCCCGAAAAGAAAACTGCTGTTTTCTGCCTGTTTCTCACACCCTGCTTCTTTTAAGTTAACACAAGCTGTTTTTCTGCTCCTGCTCAGGTCTCTTCGCTTGCCTCCTCTCCCTGACCAATTCCACTTCTTCAGAACTAAGCTGAGGCTGAGGCTAGGATCGTGGTGGCAGCTGCTGCTTCCTGACTGGACACCCCTCCTGTCTCAAGGGACTTTTCTTCTGTCGGCAATGCCTGAGGCTGACTCTGCTGGGTAATGGCTTTTCCTGGGATAGGAACATGCTCATCGCCTGAGCCAGCCATCCTCCACTACCAGCTCATGGCGGACAGCAAAACTTTCATAAGACGGCAGGGGTTTGTGCTCAATCCAGCTGGAGCAAAGGGCTTAATCTGTGACAGGTATCAGGCTCGGACAGCAAGAAAAAAATTCCTTTAATGTTTAAAACTCTCTTATTTGGGATGGCGTTGACCCTTGTCCCACCAATCGCTAACCCATGGATCCCCAGCTCTGATGCCTGAGGCTGTTAATCTAGTGATTTTCTGGAGAGCTCAGCCCCAGAGGACTAACTCCAGGGTTAACCCTGAGCCGTTATCTGCCCACCCACCATCAGGTAGGGGAGAAAAGAGGAGCTTCTCTTGGTACAGTCTTACCTGGGACTCATACTTGAGTCTGCGGCTGACCTCCTCCCGGAAGACTGACAGGTTGGCAGGGCCCTCCCCGCATGGGAACCTGGCCAGGATTTCTGTGGCATGGGCTAGTGGGAAGCTCCTTTCTCCAACCATGAGTGAATAGGGGTTCACGAACTCACTGAGAGCACAGACATAGGCCTCACCACGCAGCAGGGAGATGACAGACCAGGTGACGGGGGCCACGGCTGCACGGCCCACGATGGAGCTTAGGAGGAGGAAGTTGGGGGCAGCCGAGCAGTTCTTGGTCCTCCGGTACTGGCACTCAGCAACCAGGTTCCAGGTGTGGTTGTTGAGGATGACGCCAATGAGGAAGAGTGCCAGGGCCGGCACCCCAATGGCTGCCAGCCCATACAGGTAGTTCCGGGCTGGTGAGCAAGGGCAGTGGAAAGCCACCACGGTGAACAGCTCCTGGCTGCCCACCGTGCCTAGTGCCACCAGCCCGTTGAAAATCATCACATCCTTGCTCTTGAAGAAGAGTGACAGGAAGCGGAAGTTCTCTGCGATCAAGGCTGCCATGGTGATGGGTCAGCTGGGGGACCGACGGCAAGGGTGGAGGCAGGAGGCGATCTGGATGATGGCTCCAGGTGGGACTACGAGAGCTCGCAGGCTAGTGGGCACCGGAAGGCAGGGCACAGTCTTGCCATTTCATCCCCTGTAGTGGCCAGTTGGGTGCTTCCTGTGGGACAGTAGATGACAAATCAGTATTTGCCTCTGAAAATAGGGACCAAGGGGCTCTTGTGAAGTCAGGTTGGTGAGAAACAAAGGAGACTCGGGGAGCCGCAGGGCCAGGTAGAAATAGAGTACCCACTGTTCACTGAGCTACTGTATGTCAGGCGTTTTGCACCCCTCATTGCCCATCATCATGGTCCTGCACTGAGCTGTGATAGCCCAGTGCACGGTTGAGAAGGTGGAGGTTTCCCCAGGGTGACTGCCTGCCCGGCTCACACATGAGTGCAGAGCTGAGATTTAAGCTCAGGTCTGTCTGCCTCACACACAGGTTCTTGTCATCCCCATAAGCTTCCCTTGAGGTGGGGACTAGGAATGGCCCTGTGGCTTTGGGGAATCTGGGGTATTGACTGGCTTTCCCTTTGGGATTCCAGGTACTTGCTAATGTGCTGGGGGACCTAGGACAGTTTGGAGGGTGTGTCCTCGGGTGTCTAGCCCATGGGTATAAAAGCTGGAGTGGGTGTCCGGTGGATGAGGGACTTGAGCTTGACCCTGTGCTATGGGCTGGTGTGGAGGAAGAGGTCTCCAGTCAGTGGTGAGCCTGGTGCAGCCTCCCTGGAGTTCATAAGAGCCTTTTCATTTTGGAGACCACAGGCTCTGGACTGGTTTAGGAGATCCTGGCTCTCAATATACTTCATGACTTTTCTCTGGACTTCAGTGTTCTCATCTGTGAAAAGAGGATAAATCATTTGGCCCTTGTCCTCCTCTTAGGAATGCTGGAGGGAAAGAAAGGGAATTAACCATGCTTGATAACTCTCCCATATATGACACCCTCCATCTCACCCTGTCCAGTCCTGAAGGCTTCTCCCAGAGGTGAGGTCGATGGCGAGGGGTGTGTGTGTGTGTGGGGGGGTAATTCTTAGTGGGGCAAAAATCAGGAAACAAAGCCCTCCAGAGGATAAGCGCTTTGCTCAAAGCTATTCAAATATGGACGTGCCTGGAGGAGACTTTTGTGCGTGACCTAAGCAGGCCTGGGAAGTGGACAACAGTGGGTCAAACTAAGCAAGCCCTCTGTTTTCCTGGTTTCCTCTGCCCCTGCTCTGTGCCCATCCACAAGAGCCCTGGCAAGCCTCCCCTTCCCCACCTGTTCCCCTTTCTTTGTCCAGCAGCCATGTTCCACCCAGGTCCCCAGGCCTGGGGCTGCCCAGCCAGCCAGCAAAGGAGGCCTTGATGAAGCCTAAGGCTTGGCCATGCCTGCGAGACAGTGGAGTCTCCGAAGGCAGGCTGTCTCTCGAGCCTGCTCTTGGTCTGGGTAGCAGCAGTGCTGGCAGCCTGCCAGGAAGTAGCCGAGGCCTCCAGCTTCAGCCCTGTTCTGCCCCAACTCCCTTCCCAGGTTCCACCCACACAGGCAAGGGTGTGGCCCCTGTTCTTCTTTCTATCCGGGGATGAAAAACAAAAGTCCTCAGGCCAGAGGCAGCTGGGGAGTGGAGAGATGGGAGGTGAGGGGTGGGCAGGGAACAGAGGTGGGGGGTCCTGCCAGTGTTTCCTTCTGTGCCTCCTCTCTGGACCACTGTCCCTCCCGGTTACTGCCAAGACTGCCTGACTGGCTGCCACGTGGGTTGCCAGGTGGAGAAGGAGAAGAGATCTGTCTTGCCTAACTCACTGTCTCCGGTGCTGGGATGATCCGGTTAAAGGCAGCCCCCTCTCCCCGCCCCTCCTCTTGACTTAACCACCTCTAATATGCTCCCCTGGGTTCAAAAATCACAACAGTGGTGGGTGGTGCGCAGAGGAGAGAACACTGCCCCTGAGAATACCGCCCTTGGGCCCCAGGCCTGGGAGTGTCATATCCAGGCCCGGATGAGACCTCCAACAGCAGCAGTAAGGACAGGAAACGGGTGCCTGGGGAGTGGGGGGAGGGGGTTCAGGGAGGGGCCTGGCTCCCGGGAAAGTCCCTCCGGGTAGACCTGGAGTGGCCCTGTGTGCTCCCCTTCCTTACCTGGGATCTGCTGCGGGCACCGGTAGCTTTGGCCTCCGAGGGGCAGGGCTCTCCAAGTGGCGCAAGAACATCAGAGACCCCGGTGGGGACCAGCCCGTGCCCTCTCCCTCCCGCTTTGCTTCTTCTGCCCAGGAGAGACCGGCAGGGCCTGGGGCTGTTGAGGTCTTCCGAAAAGTTTAACTCCAGAAAAGAGGCTGAACCCCGCAGGATGGATGGTGTGACCCAGCCAGTGGAAAAACAGTCTCCGGGCAGGCGGGCGCCAGGCAGTGGGGGCGGGCGGAGGGCGGGCAGCACGGAGAGGAGAGGAAGTGGAGGAGTCAGTTTTGCACTAGCCCGCCTGCCTACAGAGGCTCCGCACCAGTGGGACCAGTTTGGGAGCTAGGCAGGGGGCCCTCGGCATTTCTGGTCTGGGCCTGTCCTCCAGGCTGGTTTCAGGAGCACCCCCAGTACTTGATCTCCACTGACAGAAGCAGCCAGAACCGAGCCCCAAGCAGGATTAGGGGAGAGGAGCCACCAGACTGAGGCTGACTCCTAGTGGGGTATGCAAAGACAAAGGCCCCCCTCCCCCATCCTGGTCCTCTCTGAGCAAGCCCTCCCCCTGCTGGCTCTTCTGTCCTCACTTCCACTCACTCCCCAGATGCTGCTTAGAATCTCAGGAGCACTGATGAGAAAATTCTGGACTCTAGGGATTTTCTGAGGCCCTGTGGGGAGAGCTCTGACTGGTGGGTGGAAATTACGAGGAGGCAGATGAAGCCCTTTGTAACAATTAGAGCTATCCAGCCTGTTCCAGAAACTGGTCGTGAGATCCCTGTCTGTGGAAGTATACAATCTGAGGCTGAAAAGTCATGGATCGGTAATGCTGAAGGGGAGGGCCCGGCCCAAAGACTGTGTCGATGACCCACCCTCCTGGACCAAGGGAGAGACCCCCCAGACCCCTGTTCACTCTGCAGTCCTGGGGTTCTGTGACCTTAGAATTGCTGAGTGACCTGCTGGCCTCCCTCAGCTGGGCTTGTTCAAGTGCAGGAATGAAGGGAAAAGGACCAGTGTTCATTTTTTTCACATCTTACCATGTCCCAAATACGGTTCCAGATTCTTCCTTAGAAGTTATCCTTTAACCTCACTGTAATCCTGAAAAGCAGGTCTTTTAAACATCCGTTTTACAGACAGACAACTGTGGGTCAGAGGGATTGACCCACTGGGATTGAATCCTCTGTGGGTCAGAGGATTGTGGGTCAAAGGACTTGCCACAGGTCCTACAGTCCCAGTATCTGAATGCAGGTTTGCCTGACCTAAAATTTTACTCTTTCCTTCACATTTCTTTAAAATTTATTTTTATTTATATTTTGGCTGTGGTGGGTCTTTGCTGCCGTGCACAGGCTTTCTCTAGTTGCGGCAAGTGGAGGCTACTCTTGGTTGCGGTGCCCGGGCTTCTTCATTGCAGTGGCTTTCAGTGGCTTCTCTTGGTGCAGGGCACAGGCTCTAGGCGTGTGTGCCTCCCTAGTTGCAGTACATGGGCTCAGTAGTTGAGGCAGGCTCAAGCAGTTGTGGCACGTGGGCTTAGCTGCCCTGTGGCATGTGGGATCTTCTGCACCAGGGATCCAACTGGTGTCCCTTGCATTGCAAAGCAGATTCTTAACCACTGGATCTCTGGATCACCCTCCTTCACATTTATACTTCCCAATAACTCTGGGCTGGCTTTTTTCCTCTGGACAACACCACTCCCCCCTCCGCCACCCACTCCCAGCTGCTAACATACCCCTGGTCTTCACTCATCTGAATCGCCCCCGAGAGTAAGTCCCACCTCCTGGAGGAGGCCTCCAGCCTACCTAGGCTTCCAGGTTTCTCCCTCTTCCCAAATAATTAAAAGGAGAGAGACTGGGTCTCAGAAGTGGGAATAGAGGGAAGAAAGCCTGAGGAAAAATGAAAATTATTAACCCAGTGTTGTTAGGCTTAAGATCAAAATGAATTCTTAGATAAATGGGACTTAGGTCTCTAAGATGTCTTGGGGCAAGAAGCTCATCTTCTTGGCCCTCTGCTTCCCCCTGGACAAAGGAAGCTCTGGTTCCTTACATCCCCGCCTTCCATCCAGGAGGAGGAGAAGCCCTCAGATTTGGAAATCAATACCCACATTATCCACCAAGTACTGAGTGCCTACCACATGCCATGCATTTTATGTACCTCACCCATTTACTGCTCACACAATCCCATGAGGTAGGTGCCTCATCTCTCTTGTACAGAGGAGGAAACAGGCAAAGTGAGGCAACTGACCCAAGGGACACAGTTTGTAAGTGGTAGAGCCAGCATTTGACCGAATTCTGTCTCACTCTTGAGTCTGGGCCATTCCCACCCTAGGTAGCTCCCCTCCCACCCCTCCACCCTCACCCCCACCTCAGGACAGAGACCTGCAGTACTTTAGAACCCCCTCCCCAAGAGATATGGTCTCTGAGAACATGGGAAGACATCAGCTTCCCTTACTAAATGCTCTGGGGATGGTCTGATTTCCACCTGAGACCTGGATGTGAGGGACGCATCTGGGCCATCTCCAAGGCCTCTCCCTGGCATGTGGTATGGTCTGAATATGTCCCCTGCTCAAATTCATAGGTTGAATCTTAACGCCCAAAGGCGATGGGATTAAGGAGTGGGACCTTTGGGAGGTGCTGAAAGCATGGGATTCATGCCTTATAAAAGAGGCTCCAGGGACTTCCCTGGTGGTGCTGTGGTTAAGATTTTTATGTTCGCAATGCAGGGGGCCTGAGTTCGATCCTTGGTCAGGAGACTTGATCCCACGTGCCACAACTAAGACCCAGTGCAGCCAAATAAATACATAAATAAAAAAATTTTAAAAAGAGGCTCCAGAGAGCCCCCAGTCTCACCCACCACAGGACACAGTGACCTGGCATGCTCTACCAACCAGGAAGAGGGCCTCTATCAGAACATGACCACGGCGGTGCCATGATCTCGGACTTCCAATCTCCAGAATGGTGAGAGAAGCCTCTGTCATTTAGAAGCTACCCAGTGTGCTGAATTTGTTAGAACAATTCAAGCAGACTAAGACAGGGGCCTTTCGTGCCAGTGCTGAGTAAGCGTGCAGTCCGCCTTGATGATGTTGAGTGACCTCCGTGGTGAGCCACACCATGGCTTCTCCTGACTGGACCTACCTGCTGATAGATATCTCATCACCTGTGACCATAGGCGTGTCCCATCAGGTGGGGCTGTGTCGGGTCCTTATGGCCCACTTTGGTCTGTTCAGCCTCACTCAGGAGACCAGCCAAAATCAGAGGATTCCTGCTTCATGAGGTGGCTGGACTTCCCTGAGCCTTGAGCATAAGGGAACTAAGATTTTTTTAAAAATCACAGATGAGTGAATGCTGGGGCAAGGTGCTCACAGAGCCTGAGAGGAGACAGTGAACCAGGGGTGAAGTGGCCTGGGAGGGGCTGGGCAGATGGGAGCTTGTCTTCCGCAAAGGGAGTTCTGAATCCCTCTGACTAATACTGCTCGTGGCCCTATAACTCCAGGACCTTCCAGGATAGTCCCATAGCTGGGGGACTGAGGTCCCCTTCCAACTCCAAATTTCCCACCTCAAATGGGCAGGTGAGTGCCTCGGCACGTAGGTCTGCTCTGGAGCATACAACCATTTCTTCATCCAGTTTGGGGGTCTGAGGAGCTGTGGGCTCACACCCCCATTCCCACCTCTTCACCTGGCTGCGGCTCACACTTTGCTGAAGTAGGTGGCCACCTCCTTGCGTGAAGGCCGGGGCCCGCCCCCAGCCCAGCCGTTGCCCACCAGTGGCTCCTCCTGGCCCAGCCGCAGGGGCGGCTTGCACTCATGCCAGTTTGTGAGCAGCCTATTCATGGTGCCCTGATCGGTGATGCCACGCAGCTTCTCCCTCTCCTCATCTGCCCCTTCCGTGGCAGCAGGGGCAGCCGAGCCAGTGGGGCCAGCAGCCAGCACCCCGTGGGCGTGACCCAACTCCAGGTCGTGGTTCATGGCCTCGAAGAACTGCTGGATACAGACCTTGGCGAAGGCCTTGGCGTGCTCCGTGCACGTCTCATCAAAGAGCTTGCGCTCAATGTCGATGTAGTGGGACCAGTACTTGCTTTTAAGGAAGGCGGCCTGTGTGAAGCAGGGCCGCACAGCACGCACGACAAATGCCAGCAGCGTGGTCAGCAGCACGAAGGACCAGCCCAGGGCCTGAGACGAGAGAAGACAGAGTCAGCCAGGCACTGCCCTCTGGCCTCCTGAGCCTGTCCAGGCCCCCAAACCACACTCTGTGCCAGGGCCTTTAGGGGAAAGAGCACTGACTCAAAGAGCAAATGACGGCACCTCATGGCCTCCACTTCATCTTCTGTACAATGGGCACAGATATACCATCTCATGGAAATGAGACTGCATGAGTAAAATGCCCTGTATGTAGGCCTGGCTCTCAATACATAGGACTTAGCTGGGCAGACCTTGGAACTAGAATGCCTGGGTTTGCCTATTTGCACCACAGGCGTATTCCAGAGATATGATGGGATCTGCTCCAGGCTGTTACATGGCAATAAAGTGAGTCACACCATGTTTTTGGGTGCCCAGTGCATATAAAAGTTATGTTTACACTAACATAACATGTGCAATAGCATTATGTATAAAAAACAATGTATACAACTTAATTAAAAAATACTTCATTGCTGCAAAATGCTAGCCATCATTTGCGCTTTCAGTGAGCAGTAGTAATAACATCAAAGATCAGTGATCACCGAAAAGTTAAAAATATTATGAGAATTGGCAAAATGTGACCCAGAGACAAGAAGTGAGCATAAGGTGTTAGAAAAATGGCACCAGCAGACTTTCTCGATGCAGGGTGGCCAGGAACCTTCAACTTGTGAAACACGCAGTATCTGTGAAGCCTGAGAGAGTGATGTGCAATAAAACAAGGTCTGCTTGACCTTAACAGTTGACTGGGAGCAAAGTACCTGCCTTCTCTGTGCCTCAGTTTTCCCACCTACAAAATGGGGCTGTTGATCATCCCACTGGGTTGTTCTGAGAACTAAAAGTGGCAATAAACTTAGCACAGTGCCTGGTACCTAGGTAGTGCTCAGTAACTGTTAGTCACTATTATTAGGCCAACCAGCCCTCACTAATTATGCCTCTTCCTTCAGGAAGCCCTTCTTGACCTCCCACAGTGACGCTTCCTCCTCTGAGTCCTGTACCCCGCCTCTGGCTCCTGCTGCTGTCTGCCTGTCAGTTGGCAGCTCTCAGTCAGTGCCTCCCTTGTGGGTTCCGAGCTGAGCCCTCAGGGGTCACAGAGACAAACTGGACAATTGCTCAACTTGTGCTGAAGAGCACTGGACACTCGGGTGCTGGTTCTATTCTTCCAGTAACTCCCCGTGGTGAAGGCTGCTCCCCCAGTTTGAACTTCAGGGTCAGCCCCAGTTGCACAGAGAAGCATTTGGCCGAATCAGGGTGAGCGAGGCAGGGCAACCACTGTCAGTAGTGGGGGTCAGTGGGTTATGGTAGAGCACCCTGGGGCGGGGAAACTGCAGAGCATGTGGTGGATGAGGAAATGTGGGCCCCGCTGGGCTGAATCTCCTAAAGTTTCAGGTCAACCTGGAAATCTCATTTTTATGTGATAGTTTGCAGGTTTTAGATGATGTCAACTAATTCTAAAATTAAACTTTGAATTCAGCCCCTGAAGTCCAAATGACATACTATAGGCCAGGCAGCCTGCCCTCTGGGGCCCCTTTTAGTCTATGAGGTAATTGTTTAAAGGTCGGGTGGAGGGTAAGTGGATGATAGACAAGTGCTCACAGGAGAGGAGGCGCAGGTGAGAAGGAAAGCACTCGGAGTGTGAGGTTCACAGGGGCACCTGGGGACGCCGCAAGCCCCAGAGGGGAGAGTTCAGGCTGGAGGGGAAGCCGGGGTGTCTGGACTCATCGCAGCAGAGTGTGCATGCTTCTGTAGCCTTGTCCCCTCCCTGGCAGACCCCCGCCCAGGTCTTCCTGCCCACGCACAACAACTGCTGAGGAGTCCTGAGGGGCGCAGGTGAGTGCCGGGCCAGAGGGGCAGAGAACGAGGAAGCAGGGCTACAGAATCCCCCGTCAGTGGGCCTTCCAGCCCTGCCTTTGGGGCACATCCCAACAGTCCATCCCTTCACTCAAGCCTCTTTCCCCTGAGCTGGGAGTGCCAGCTGGGCCATTTGCCAGGGAAATGTACCCAAATGGCCCAGCCACCCACTGGCCTCACTACTGCCCCAGCCTGAAAGAGGAAAAGGATGCAAATTCCCCCAGGTTTCCAAACTGGAGCTCAGGAAGGAAGACAAGGGGCTGACTGAGAGGTTGGGTCCACTCGGGAACCTCAGGACAGGACACAGGCCTCTTTCCCCAGGTGGCACTGACCTGAGGAAAGACACCTGCCTCGGCCTTCAGAAGCCCTTTGGGAAAATATGCCCCTGCCCCAGGGAGCTGCGTCTGAGTGGGCAGACCCAGCCCTGGCCGGGGGTTGCCCCCATCTATTGGGAAAACGTGAGCACGCCCCGCGGAGGAAGCTCCACTTCAAGAGCGGGGGAAGGAATACTTTCCGAGGGATCCGACCTGTGAGGGGAGCCCCAGCCCAAGGCCAGCCGGCCCCTCACCTGTGAGATGCAGCGCAGGTAGCGCACGGCCACCTCGCGGGCCAGCAGCCAGTCGCCCTCGTAGATCTCAGGGCAGGGCACCCGGGCCAGCAGGCGGGCGAGCTCGGGCGGGGGCAGGCCGGGCACCAGGCTGCCATTGCCCAGCAGGCTCACGGGCACCGCTGTGCAGAATGCACAGAGGAAGCACTTGCCATCGAGCAGCGTGACGGCCACCCAGACGACGGGCGCGATGAGGGCGCGCTGGGCCATGGAGCAGAACATGTAGCGCAGCACGGCGGGGTCCTTGGCCCGGCGGCCCGGCGGCCGCTTCCACTCTTCAGCCAGCATGGACACGTTGTTGTTCATGACCAGGCCGAGCAGGAAGAGCACCAGGGGCGGCGCCAGCAGGATGCCGGCGCTGTAGGCAGCATTGTAGCCCGGCAGGCAGGGGCAGTTGAAGTCGAAGGCGGAGTACATCTGGGCGCTGGCCAGGGCCATGATACCGCAGATGCCATTCATGAAGGACTCCTGGTTGGACTGCAGGAACTGGAAGATCATCCGGAACTTGTCCATGGTGCCCCCACGGGGCCTGCTGGCTTCCTCCCACCTCACCGCAGCCTCAGGGTGGCCCCTGAGGCCCACTCTGCCCAGCGGGCGCCCACCTCATGGCTGAGACAGGCAGAGCTCCGGGCGGAGGCTGGGGCTGCTGTCTCTTTGAACCTTCTAAGTCAGGTGCTGGCCGGGCGGGCGCAGCTTGACCAATCCCATGGGTGCAGCAGTCTTCCCTCCCCTACTCCACCCCTCCTGGGTTTCTCTCTGTCTCCACAGCTGGCTCCGCCACTGGGAAACCACGAGGACCACACCTGACCTGGACCAGTTCTCTGACTGCTGGAGGAAGGTGGGGATGGAGGCTCCAACTCAGCTGGGAAGGCAGGCTGGCCCTGCACAGGGCCTTGGGCAGGGTTCAAGTTTGGGAGAATCCAGGACTGCTGCAGAGGCCTGGGCTTTCGGGCCTTGACCCCTGGGCTCCTAGGAAGCGTGTCACCCTCCTTCTGCCCTTCCCATTGGGTCTTTCATCCATGCTCTGTCAGGATCCAAGAGGACTCCTCCCCTAGTGCAGAAAATGGTATGATGATGTAGTGAGGGCAGTGGTGGTGGCACTGTCATAGGTGTGCTGATGGTGGAGGTGATGCCAGTCATGATGGGGATGGTGCTGATGGCGGTGGGGGTGCCAGTCATGATGGGGATGGTGCTGATGGTGCTGATGCTGGTGGGATGCCAGTCATGATGGGGATGGTGCTGATGGCATTGGGGGTGCCAGTCATGATGGGGATGGTGCTGATGCTGGTGGGATGCCAGTCATGATGGGGATGGTGCTGATGGTGCTAATGGTGGTGGGGGTGCCAGTCATGATGGGGATGGTGCTGATGGTGCTGATGGTGGTGGGGGTGCCAGTCATGATGGGGTTGGTGCTGATGGCGGTGGGGTGCCAGTCATGATGGGGATGGTGCTGATGGTGGTGGGGGTGCCAGTCATGATGGGGATGGTGCTGATGGCGGTGGGGGTGCCAGTCATGATGGGGATGGTGCTGATGGCGGTGGGGGTGCCAGTCATGATGGGAATGGTGCTGATGGTGCTGATGGTGGTGGGATGCCAGTTATGATGGTAATGGTCCTGATGGCTATGCTGTTGTTGCTGGTTGTGATGGCAGTAATATCGTGATGATGGTGGTGACAGTGGTCAGGGTGGGGATGGATGGTGATGGTGGTGGAGATAGTGCTAAAGGAATAAAATAGGAAGCCCTGAATTTGGAGTCAGAGCATTTGGATCTGAGCGGTTGCTAGGGCCCCTTCTGCAAGGCAGAAAGAGCTGTGGCCGGTAAGCATAATGCAGGTGTTTTTATATCCTGTTTCCTTGTGTCTCGGTGGTTGTGTCTGTGTGTTTGTGGATTATGGATGAAAAATCCTTTCCTGGCTCTCTCTCCTACCACTACTTCACCAGGTCAAAAAATTACGGAATGGGTGATGGGGTTTCATGCCTAGGCCTGAGGAACCCAGAGTGTCCATGGGAAGCCAGCCAAGGTGCCACCATCAGCACAGCAAAGTGGGAGGGGTTTAGAGGGCTCCCTTTGATGCCACCTTCTCTCCCAGCAGAGTGGGTTACATCCAGCTCCAACTAGATGGCTCCTGTCTGGAGTGAGATGGGAGGCTGTGGGGCCGGGACCGGAGGGCTGGGACTGAAGTAAAGCAAGAGACTGGACAGGGCAGGTCCGTGGGACCCTCAGATCTGTGTCCCTGTGTGTCATGTGTTCACATGTGAAATTTCTGTGGCTTTGGGCCTCAATGTCTGTGCGTCTACAGTGTGTGTGTAACTATGACCGTGCAAGACTCTATGGGGTCTTTCTGAGACAGCACCACCTCCACCATGTCCACCTACCTCTCACGTGTAGCAAAGCTTTAGTCTCCCACGCCTCCCCTGAGTCTCAGATGGCTGACTCAGGAGTTAATTGTTATGATAAATGGAGAGTTTAGTTCAGTTCAGTCACTCAGTCGTGTCTGACTCTTTGCGACCCCAGCACGCCAGGCCTCCCTGTCCATTAACAACTCCTGGAGTTCATCTAAACTCATGTCCATTGAGTCGGTGATGCCATCCAACCATCTCATCCTCTGTTGTCCCCTTCTCCTCCTGCCTTCAATCTTTCCCAGCATCAGGGTCTTTTCAAATGAGTCAGCTTTTGGCATCATGTAGCCAAAGTACTGGAATTTCAGCTTCAAAATCAGTCTGTCCAATGAACACTCAGGACTGATCTCCTTTAGGATTGACTGGTTGGATCTCCTTGCAGTCCAAGGGACCCTCAAGAGTCTTTTCCAACACCACAGTTCAAAAGCATCAATTCTTTGGCACTCAGCTCTCTTTATAGTCCAACTCTCACATCCATACATGACTACTAGAAAAACCATACCTTTGACTAGACAGACTTTCGTTGGCAAAGTAATGTCTCTGCTTATTAATATGCTGTCTAGCTTGGTCATAACTTTCCTGTCAAGGAGTAAGCATCTTTTAATTTCATGGCTGCAGTCACCATCTGCAGTGATTTTGGAGCCCCCCAAAATAAAGTCTGCCACTGTTTCCACTGTTAAGCCATCTATTTGCCATGAAGTGATGGGACTGAATGCCATGATCTTAGTTTTCTGAATGTTGAGCTTTAAGCCAACTTTTTCACTCTCCTCTTTAACTTTCATCAAGAAGCTCTTTAGTTCTTCACTTTGCGCCATAAGGGTCGTGTCATTGGCATATCTGAGGTTATTGATATTTTCCCCGGCAATCTTGATACCAGCTTGTCCTTCATCCAGCCCAATGTTTCTCATAATGTACTCTGTATAGAAGTTAAATAAGCAGGGTGACAATATACAGCCTTGATGTTCTCCTTCTCCTATTTGGAACCAGTCTGTTGTTCCATGTAGGGTTCTAACTGTTGCTTCCTGGCCTGCATACAGATTTCTCAAGAGGCAGGTCAGGTGGTCTAGTATCCCCATCTCTTTCAGAATTTCCCACAGTTTATTGTGATCCACACAGTCAAAGTCTTTGGTGAAGTCAATAAAGCAGAAATAGATGTTTTTATGGAACTCTCTTGCTTTTTTGATGATCCAGCAGATGCTGGCAATTTGATCTTTGGTTCCTCTGCCTTTTCTAAAACCAAATGGAGATGTAGAAATGAAGAATAGCTGGTAACAATTTAGAGGACAGACCAGCCACTAAGTAGTCACCGAACTCCCAGTTCCCTGAAAAATATTGATAAAGGCCTGACCCACATTCCTAAGTTGCTTTAAGAGGAAGCAGACCCCCACCAGATAAAAACTGTTGATCACAGGCACTCAGACCCCAGACCAGCTGAAACCAGAAGATTAGTGACACTTGAAACTTCACCTTGAGGCCAACCAATCTGAGAACCGTGCCTGAGCTAATCACACACCAGGCAGCCCCCACCTCACACAGCCTAAAACTTTGTCCTCTGACCTACAACTTGGAGATGGTCTTAGGATATTTGTTCACCGCCTTCCCAGGAGGCCAACTTTTCCTTTTCCACCAACCCTTGTCCCTCAAGTATTGGCCTTCAAGCAGGGAGCAGTCAAACTTGGTACCAGCCTCTTCCTCTAATGTAATCATGTGAGTGGGCTTTGTGTCTGTGTATCTCCATGTGACCACCAAGGACTGGCGCTGACCGGCACTTCCGCTGGGTGGGCCCTATGCCAGCATTCCACACATGCCACCTCATGGGATCCTCATACAACGTCCTGGGGGAGCTGCTATCGTCCCCATGTCACAGAGAGTGGCACTTGGGCTCAGGGAGGTCAAGTCATGACTGTAGGTTCAGGGCAGACCTCCTCAATATGTGCTACTGTTACCGAGTCCAAGCTCACTCTGCTCGCTGCCACACAATAGGCCAATAAATCCCAGACGAGATGTTAAGGGAAGTGAGTGAATGTTAGTAGCTCAGTTGTGTCCAACCCTTTGCCACCCCATGGACTGTAGCCTGCCAGGCTTTTCTGTCCATGGGATTCTCCAGGCAAGAATACTGGGGTGGGTTACCATTTCCTTCCAGGCTTCTTTGTCTGTGGGATTCTCCAGGCAAGAATACTGAAGTGGGTTGCCATTTCCTTCTCCAGGGGATCTTCCCAACCCAGGGATCTAACCCAGGTCTCCTGCATTGCAGGCAGATTCTTTACCACTGTACCACGAGGGCTTCAGTGTTCAGACAAGGGAAGGACTTTATTTGATAGCCAGCTGATGGAGTAGACTGCAGGCTAGCACCTCAAAATAATCACCTTGTCGAGGCCTGGATGCCGGGTTCTTTTATGGATCAGAGACGGAGGGGAGGGGAGGAAACAAAGTAAAAAGAATATTTGGTCCTTGCAAATGTCCACTAGAAGAGCAAGCCTCAGGTAGGAGGATGTGTTAGTTTCACTGCCTTATGGTCCTTCACAGGTAGGCTGGCTCAGGGTATTTCCCTGAAGCAGGCCATTATGTATGCCTCCAATAACAAAAGCCTTGAGAGTCCCTTGGACTGCAAGGAGATCCAACCAGGCCATTCTAAAGGAAATCAGTCCTGAATATTCACTGGAAGGACTGATGTTGAAGCTGAAATTCCAATACTTTGGCCACGTGATGTGAAGTAGTGACTCATTGGAACAGACCCTGATGCTGGGAAAGATTGAGGGCAGGAGGAGAAGGGGACAACAGAGGATGAGATGGTTGGATGGCATCACTGACTCAATGGACATGAGTTTGAGTAAGCTCCGGGAGTTGGTGATGGACAGGGAGGCCTGGCATGCTGCAGTCCATGGGGTCTCAAAGAGTCGGACACGACTGAGCGACTGAACTGAACTGAACAACAAAAGTGGCAAGATGAGGGTTAAAGTCACAGAAGCAGATCCAGCGTGAATTCAAAATTAACCTTTTCCTGGTTACACTACTTTGGCATACAGGTTATTTTGAACTAATGGCAGTGGAGACCCTGTGGGCTCCAGAGAAACTACTGCCCCTCCCTTAACTAACTTGCAGAACTTAAACTGCGAATTTTTCCCAGAGAAATTTTTTTCCCGATATGTCAGGGCAAATCTCTGGTCACCGTACATCTGCACGTCTTCTTATGAAATCATACCCCTACAGACTTTACAGCAGCTAGTGCTGTGATTAGTCACGCAGTCCGATTCTTTGAGGCCCCATGGAGCCTGCCAAGCCCCTCTGTCCAAGGGGATTCTCCAGGCCAGAACACTGGAGTGGGTTGCCATTTCCTTCTCCAATGCATGAAAGTGAAAAGTGAAAGTGAAGTCGCTCAGTCGTGCCCAACTCTCAGCGATCCCATGGACTGCAGCCTACCAGGCTCCTCCATCCATGGGATTTTCCAGGCAAGAGTACTGGAGTGGGTTGCCGTTTCCTTCTCCATCAGAGACTGGAAAACTTTACCTTCAGATCATGCTAAGTACCTATAGTTTTGAGTATTCAGAAGCATGTAACCCAGGTACACCTGAGCAGAACACCAGTGACCTCACATTTCCCCTGCCTCCAATCATCTTTCCCCATGCCAAGACCACCGGCTTATTCCATAAATATCCCAACCCCCTTGCCTTGGGGGACAGAGATCTGAGGCTCGTTCTCCCATCTCAATAGTCTTCCCTGCGGAAAAAGCTCTTCCTCTGCTGCAGATCTTGTCATCTCAGTGTTTAGTTTGCTGTGTGTTGGGCAAACAGACCTGGTTTTGTAACACTTATTGTCCTGTGCATGACTGTCCTGTCCTAGGAAGCCCCCAGGCTCCGACCCCATTCCTTAGCTCAGGATGGTGTTAAGTACTTCATTTTATCTTTCTGTCTCTGAATCTCTCATGTATATGGGATTCCCATACATATGAAATTAAATTTGACTTTCTCCTGTTAATTTGTCTTGTTTCAATTTAATTCTTAAACCAGTCAGAAGAACCAAAAGTGTAGAGGACAGGTTTCTTTCTCCCTGACGCAAGCTAAAGGCTACACAACTTGTGGGTGGAAGAGGGGGATTTGAACCCAGGCCAGGTGGGAGTGGGGAGGTGAGGGAGGGGGCGGGGAAGCATTTTTTATTTTTTTTGGCTTTCTTCTCAATGCTAGCATGTCACAAGTAGGATAAAGGTGGGGAAGGATATTGCTCCCATCAGCCCTCAAGCTGGGCCTTGGGTAACTGGAGAGCACTCAGGCTGGTGGCCACTGGAGGACCCTGTTAGATGATGCCAAGGAGGGGCACCGGTGGACAGCAGGTGAGAGAGACCCAGCAAAGGGGGTGCCCACCCTTCTGCATCTACTGCTGCATCGATGGAGACGGCTGACAAAAGGTCTGAGTGGCGGGCAGAGCCTGGCACACAGCCCCCAGTGCGGAATGTGGGGTGAGGTGACCCAGGAGGCTGGGAGCCCAGCAGGAGTGTGGCTCCAAGAGGCTGTCTGGAATCTCTGTCTTCCATCTATAGTGGACATGGGTCTCTATTTGCAGCTGATGTACCCTTTTTGTGGTGCCCAAATTGACTTCAGGTGCCTGCTCTAAACACATATACACTGTGAATCCTAACTTCAGTGTGATTTTAAAATACTTGGAATAAAACAGCTTGATTAGATTCTAAATCCATTATTCTCATGATCACTAGAATTGTAATTACAGTTATAGAAAGTCAATGAATGTTAGAGTCTTTACATACCATTCAGGCCATTGTAGATGCTTATATGGCTGTAAAAATTGCTTTTATCATCTCCTTTGTTGTTGTTTAGTCACTCAGTTGTGTCCAACTCTGTGCGACCCCATGGACTGCAGCACGCCAGGGTTCCCTGTCGTTCAATGTCTCCCGGAGCCTGTTCAAACTCACGTCGATTGAGTTGGTGATGCCATCCAACCATTTCATCTTCTGTCATCCCCTTCTCCACTTGCCTTCAATCTTTCCCAGCATCAGGGTCTTTTCCAATGTGTCAGCTCTTCGCATCAGGTGGCCAAAGTATTGGAGTTTCAGCTTCAGCATCAGTCCTTCCAATAAATATTCAGGACTGATTTCCTTTAGGGTTGACTGGCTTGATCTCCTTGCAGTCCAAGGGACTCACAAGAGTCTTCTCCAACACCACAGTTCAAAAGCATCAATTCTTTGGCCTTCAGCCTTCTTTATAGTCCAACTCTGACATCCATACATGACTACTGGAAAAACCATAGCTTTCACTAGACAGATGTTTGTGGGCAAAGTTATGTCTCTCCTTTTTAATACGCTGTCTAGGTTGGTCATAGCTTTTCTTCCAAGGAGCAAGTGTCTTTTAATTTCATGTCTGTAGTCACCATCTGCAGTGATTTTGGAGCCCCCCAAATAAAGTCTGTCACTGTTTCTACTGTTTCCCCATCTATTTGCCATGAAGTGACGGGACCAGATGCCATGGTGACTATGGTTAATAATACTGTATTGTATGTTTGAAAGTTGCTAAGAGAGTAGATCTTAAAAGTTCTCATCATAAAAAAAATTTTTTTTAACCACGCATGGTGATAGATGCTACCTAGACTTATTGTGGGGAACATTTAACAATATACAAATAACTAGTTATGTTTTGCATCTGAAACTAATATAATGTTATCTGTTAATTTTAAGAAAAAACATTTACAAAATAAAATTTAAAAATTTTGTAAAAAACTGTTGAATGAGAATCGCCTGTGGTCATTTCATGCAAGAAGTCCAATGTTAAAAAGCTGTATTCACTGAAGAAAGCTCAAATTTCTCATTTTAAGAAGTCTAGGAGATTCCATTTTAATGTTTTGTATCAATTCAATATTTAATATCTTTCCTAATACTTTGTTTTACATCTTCCTTCTTATTCTCATAATTATATTATATTAGATCAAGAAGATAGCAATATAATTGCCTTTTTCCCAATAGGCTCTCAAAAGGTATCTCCAAATTCCCTTGGTTTGCCCCAGTGTCATGTACCAAACTGACCAATGTCATGATGCACTGGGATCTGAGGAAGATTGGGAACCTCCCACCTGGCTAATCTAGGATCATCTCCTCATCTCAAGCTTTTCAGCAGAATCATATCTGCCAAGTCCCTATTGCAGGTAACACATTCTGGAGATAGGGGACCCTTGGTGGACTTTGGGAGCCCATTACCCTGCCGACTGTGGCAGGGTATTTGGTAGTAACTTAGCCATGCTTTGTGTCTTCACCACTTCTCCCCTGAACTCCTTGAGCATGACTGGGTGTATATGGAAAGCAGGATATCATAGCCTTACTCAAACGTTTCAGTGCATTGACAGCAAACCCAACCACGGCCGCCACTGGGGTGTGCACCAGCCCCTTCTCCTCCTGCCCTCTGGAGTGCCGTCTGGGCACCCAGCCCAGCGCTGATGAGTCCCCTCCACCTTGAAAGAGTTAAGTGTCATGAAAAGCAGGATGCAAAGGGGGCCTCTGGAGAGCGGATGCTGTACTTTAGGAAAATGCCTCATTTGCATAGGACAGCATGAGTGTGTGTGTAGTGCACAGCGCTCATCCAGCAACTGGTGGGGCACCGGGCCATTAGTCAGATGGGGCTGCCGGGGTGGCTCAAGGACTGTCAGGCTGTTTTATCAGAGGCATGAGGGCTTTAACTGACAAGGACAGAGTGCTATTCTCTTCTGCATCAATCAAACTGTACTGGAGATTGTACATTGTGACAAAAAATGGTAGTGCCCAGCAAATATTTCATGGCCTTCCGTACAATTCCTGCCCCTGTTTCATGTGGCTTAGGGTCATGTGATTGACTTCTGGCATAGAAGCCCTTACCCCTTACTATTGTCTCTGCTCTTTTTCATCTTTCTCTCTTTGACCCTAGACATCAGTGCAAACAGGTGCCTCTGAGCTCCACCCATTCTTTTGTTTGTTTTTGAATTATAATTGACCAACAACACTAGGTTAGTTCTCGGTATGCAGCATAGAGATTTGATGTTTCTATACATTTCAAAACAATCACCATGGTAAGTTATCACCATCTGTCATCATTCAAAGATATTACACAATTATTGACTATATTTCCCATACTGTACATTTCATACCTGTATGCTTCCTCTTCACAACACTGATCTCAGTTCGTAATGTGTTTTGGAGGGTGTGTTGGTTTAATATTCAGAGCTCCCATCGGACCATAAAGGCCCACATCTGTTTTGTTTCCCTGCTACGTTCCTGGGGCTCAGAACAGTGTGCCTGGTGTAAGAGATGCTCAGTTAGCAAGTGCTGAATATTTGAATGAATATTCATTTATTTTGCAGTTAAAAGTTTGCACCTCTTAATCTCCCTTTCCTATTTCTCTCCTCCCATAAGTCCTCTCCCCTTAGGCACTATTTGTTTTCTATATCAATGACTCTCTTTCTGTTTGTGACATGTGTTCATTTGTTTTGTAGATTCTCCACATAAGTGAAATCATACTGTATTTGTCTTTCCTCTGACTTATTTCATTTAGCATAGAACTCTCTAGGCCCATCCATGTTGTTGCAAATGGCGAGATTTCATTCTTTTTTATGACTGAGTAATATTCTGTTATATATATATTTCACATCTTCTTTATCCATTCATCTGTTGATGGGCACTTAGGTTGCTTCCATATCTTAACTCTTGTAAATAATGTTGCAATGAACATAGGGATGTTGGCTCATGGAAATAAGTCTCAAAGATAAGAAATGCATGTAACTGAGTTTTGGTTCTTGTCACTCTAAAATATGAGAGTGTTTTGTGTGTGGTTTTTTTTTTTTTTTTTTCAGATAAATACTCGAGTGGAATTGCTGGATCATACAGTAGTTCTATTTTTAACTTTTGGAGAAATCTCCCTATTTCCCTAGTGGCTGCACCAACAGTGCACAAGGGTTCCCTTTTCTTTACACCCTCACCAACACTTGTTATTTGTTGTCTTTTTGCTAATAGCCATTCTGACACGTGTGACGTGACGTCTTACTGTGGGTCTGATGTGCCTTTTCCTGATTATTCATAATGTTGAGCATCTTTTCACGTGCCTGTTGGCCATATATATCTTTTCTTTGGAAAAATGTCTATTCAGGTCCTCTGCCCATTTTTAAAATCAGGTTGTTTGCTTTTTTGACCTTGAGTTGTGTGAGTTCTTTGTATCATTTGGATATCAACCCCTTACTGGGATATCATTTGTAAATATCTTCTATTCAGTAGGTTGCCTTTCTTGAGAGAAGATCCTGAACCCTTAGCTTAGTTGAGTCCTGCTGACAAAGGCTTTCATGCCCTCCACCCGACCCATGTACTTCCTCTTTACAGCACTGATCTCAGTTAGTAATGTGTTTCGGAGGGTGTGTTTGTTTAATATCCAGAGCTCCCATCGGACCATAAAGGCCCACATCTGTTTTGTTTTCCTGCTATATTCCTGGGGCTCAGAACAGTGTGCCTGGTATAAGAGAGGCTCAGTTAACAAGTGCTGAATGTTTGAACGAATACCCGAGTAAGTGAATAAAGGAGAGAAGTGAGCCTTGGACCAAGATGAATTTGTGAGGAGGTAGGAATCTGGACACAAATAGGATATGACAGTCCTCACTGCTCTGGCTCTGTCAGCTTCTGTGAGCAGAGTAAGAAGGGCTGAAGAGCAGGCCCCCCGTTATGTGCCGGCTGGGTGGGCAGGAAGGGCTGGTGTCCATTCAAAGCTCACCACCATGGCGATAGCCACTGGCAGACCAGTGTGAACTCTATTCTGCTACCATTGGCCACCCCAGCCATCTCCTACTGCCCTTCTCTAGAGCCTCAGGGCCACTCTCCTCTTCCCATAGCCCTCCGGCCCTCCCCGATGTGAGAGCTGATCAAGCTTCAAGGAGAACTCATTTCATTCGACCTCAAAGAGTTGGGCAGAGATGGGCTCTCAGCAGAGAGGTATGGATTCCTTGACTCCCATCATAGTCTTTGGGTCCTGGTGCCCTCCTCCATGTCAATATTCTAAATGAGAGCAGGCTCCAGACCTCCCCCTCTTCCTTTATGAGGCTGGGTGGGTGCCCAGGGATTTAGATGATTCCTACAGAAACCCATCCATCTGCTTTGCCAGGACCACCTCCCTGGGGGAGCATTCCCCTGCCCTGGAAGGTTACCAAGAACCTGTGATTTTGTTCAATCCCCTGCGTTTCCACTGCTGGTTTCCCTGAAGCTCTGGATTCATTGCTCATCCTTCCTTCATCTTTAGGGCCTCCCTGATAGATCAGTTGGTAAAGAATCCACCTGCAATGCAGGAGATCCCAGTTTGATTCTGGGGTTGTGAAGATCCCCTGGAGAAGGAATAGGCTATCCACTCCAGTATTCTTGGTCTTCCCTTGTGGCTCAGCTGGTAAAGAATCCACCCGCAATGCAAGAGACCTGAGTTTGATCCCTGGATTGGGAAGATCCTCTGGAAAAGGGAAAGGCTACCCACTCCAGTATTCTGGCCTGGAGAACTGCATGGACTGTATAATCCATGTGGTCACAAAGAGTTGGACACTACTGAGCAACTTTCATTCATTCATTCCCTCATCTTGAAATTCACTCCTCCTTGGCATTCTTTTTTTTTAAAAAAGCTTCTTGTTTATTGACTGATTCTGTTCCCCAGAAAGTACAAATCTCTATGACTCTAATGATTATTTAGATATTACCAAGAATGGACTCTTAGAACCATAGAATGCCAGTGCTGGGAAGGGTCTTAGAGTCCATCTAGTAAAATCTTATGTCATCAAGGCATGGATTGAATGAAATAGTCAAAACTTGATCAGTTTTGGCTCTCAAAACATAATTAAAAAATTTTTTTCATTGGTGGATAATTGCTTTACAATGTTGTGTTGGTTTCTGCCATGCAACCACGTGAATCAGCCATAAGTATACGGATGTCCTAACACTCTTGAACCTCCCTCCCACCTGCCACTCCACCCCACCCTTCTAGGTTGTCACAGAGCACCAGGTTGCCCCCCTGGCATTCTTATAGAACCTCTGCCTCTGTGATTCCTTATTCTCACTTGCTGCCCCGTCTTTCTCCCCCAAAGCTCTAAAGGTCTCAGTCTTTCCTCTTCTCACTCCGTCTCTCTCTCTCGCTGGTGTATCCATTCCTGCAGCTTCAGGGATCACTGCCAGGTGGAGTATCATTCTGCCTTCTGACTCTGCCCGGAAGCACTTACCTGTAGGATAAACTTGAAGACCTGAGCAAAACCCTCAAGGATGCCACCATCTTCCACTTCTCAGGCAGAACCGCAGCTGCCCAGACCATATGAGACAGGGGACTAACACAGCCAAAGTCACTCTTATAGTACATTTCTGCCTTGCCCAGCTGGTCACCGTGTCTCCCAGAAGAGAGGCCCTGTGAACAGGGTGTGTGCAGAAGGACTGTCTCCCAGACTTGGAGGAGACTTGAGCAATGAGCATGAGCACCCATGAGGGCTGATCTCCTGGGAGGGGAGCAGGTGGCAGCCTGCCACCTGGGTCCCTTACCCCCAGGTGGAGTGGCATGCACTACACAAGGCCTCTCTCTCTCCCAGGATATGAGTAAATGGTGGTGTGCATGGATGATGGCAAAGAGGTTTGGGGTTTGAAACCATGTCATCTGGGGACTGAATAGGGTAAGGAGGCATTTGAGGGCTATCAAAGGCTGAGGATCCAAGAAGGTGTCACTGGATGTGGGGCTCAGAAAGCGTCTCTTGGTGGGATTCATTGGAATAGACTGCTCGGCCTTCTGGCCAAGGTCCTTCACTTTGCCCAGGCCAGACCACACACCCTGCACTTGGTTGTTTGTTCTCTGGCTCACGTCTTATCTCCCCTTCAGACTGGAATCTCCATTAAGATAGGACGATGCCTTTCCTGCTCTTTGGTGCTCTACACATTCCATCAATGTTTGCTGAGTGAATCAGCAAACCAAACGTTGCCATTTCCCAGTTCTTTGCTTTTGTTCTGTTTCCTCCTTGTAGATGCTCTGCTCCCCCACCCCCATCCCTCTCGACTTGTCAAACCCCTGCCCCCATCCTTTAAGGCCCAATGTAATGACATCCTTCTGATTCTCTCAGCTTGGAGCCACTACTCTTCATGCTGAATCTCGGTGGCACACAGCTTGGCTCTATCATATCACTTTACACCTTTTGCTTTGGGTTGTAATGATTTCTGTACATCTCGGTCCCTCTAGTAGAGAGTGAGTTCTTTGCGGGCCAGGCAGTGTAAATCGTCTGTATATTCTTCCTTCCCTCCTCCCTAGCACAGTGCTCTCTATGCAGTAGGCTCAATAGAAGAAGGCAAGGGCATTGATTGCAGTCAGTGGCCCTTTACTGGTCCAGATACTGCTTCTTTACAGCCCAAGGTGGGGTCCCTGAGCCTCCTTTCCCTGGGCTGGGCACTCGGCCCTGCTGACTGGATCATGTCCAAGGTCTGCCTCCTCCCTCCCCCACCAATCCCTGCTAACACTTTGCCTGAATCTTGCCCTGCCCAGTACCATTTTAGACATTTGCATGGCCTGACCGCAGCAAGGTAGCAGGGGAAAGACTGGGCTGTATGGACAGTCTGGTCCTCCCAGGCCCTTTGGCAAGCACCCAGGAGAGCAGAGATTGCCTGATATGGAGGGAGCTGGGCTCCAGGACCCCTGTACTAACCCCCATGCCCTCATTACCAATAAAGCATAGAGTGAGCCTAGTGCATGTCTGTGGTCACCAGGCACTGTTGTGCTGACAGAGGCAATAACAGGATGTGTGTGTGGGGGTGGGGGTGATGAGTCATCAGGGAAGGGCAGAGACCCAGAGGAGCTCACAGAATAGATCTTCCCCAGCCCTTGCTGTTTGGGCTGCCAGAGACTGAGAGGCAGTTCTTCCAGGAAGATTTAACCCTGGTATTTCGAGGGTCTTCATCCCCAAGTCAGACCCTACACCCACACTTGGTCCAGAGGTTTTTAAACACTGGATTTTGCAGAATCACCTGGGGTGTTTGTTCAATGGAGATGTCTAGGGCTGCCTGGACACCCCTGACTTGCAGATCTGGTCCATTCCTCGTATCCCTAGGGAAATTCTTACCATGGTGCCAGCTTCTTGCTGAGGGCAGTGGGTAGATGCCCCTGGGATACCTGGCATAGGAAGCAGCCTTAGAAAGCAAGGTCAAGCTCAGGGGTCAGGCTGCAGGTGGTGAGGAGGGTGGTGAGTGGAGAGGTGACGGAGGAAGTGCTTGCTGGCTGGAGGTGAGCAGAAGGCTGGGCTGACAAAGGAGCTGCACCTGAAGGGCTGCTTGGCCTTGGTTGGTTAGAATAGAATTGGTGGAACTTGAGAAGATGGGAGCTGGAAGGGTCAGCGCCCCCTTGACATTCAGAAACAGAAAAATCCCCCTGCAAAGATATAAAGCTATTCATCTGCAGTAGTCAGCAAGAGACACTAATTTGTACTTTTGAGAAGAATTCTCAAGCAGAGTTTGATGAGTTCACTCAGAGAACCTTGTTGGAGGCTGCAGGAAACCCAGCCACGGCCCTGAAAACACACACACACACACACAGTCTAGAACATGCATGCGGGCATGCGCACACACACACACACACACACACACACACACACACAGTCTAGAGGACTAATGTAGTGGCTCAGAGCAGACTCTAGAGCTGATGTCCTGAGATCAAATTCCAGCTCTTATATGGGTGACCTCAGCCACCTTAACCTTTAATGCCTCACTTTTCTTCTCTAAAAATGGGGCTAGTCATCATCCTACCTCATCAGATTATCATTAAGATTAAATGAGTTATATATGGAAAGAAGTCAGAGCAGTGCCTGGTACATAGTAAGCATCATACAAGCAGGTGCTGTTGTCATTATTATTATTTTAGATTTAGAATGTGGACATCTAGGACCCAGCACCCCGGACAGATCTGTTTAGACTCTTACTCTACTTGGAGTTTGGTCCACTGACCAGAAGCATGAGAGGCTCCTTAGCAATGCAGTCTCGGCCCTGGTCCTAGATGGACTGAATCAATCTGCATTTGACAAGAGTTCACGTGAACAGGTGAGCACAATGAGGTTCGTGAACCACCGCTTTAGAGCACACAAGAGGCCACGCCCAGAAACTAGGCCAGGCGCTGGGCTGTTTTGGGGAAGAGGCTGACAAGGGTTAAGCTGCCCTGCCATGGGGTCCCCACTGCCTGGAAAGCCCCCACCTCCTTGTCAGTGTGGGCATTTTACGTGAGGACGCGGTCTGGGTCCTTACACGTCGGTGTGTGGGGACGCCCTGGTGCCCGGGACCACTATGGGGGCGCGATGGCTGAGGCCGCACCCCCAGAGCCCAGAGGATGCTGTGAGGTCAAGTGGTGGCTTGCTGGAGTACCAGGCGCTTAGGAGGCGGTCCACTTGCCCCTGACTGGAGACTGCGCGCAAGTGGGCCTTCCCGCTTCCGCCGTCCAGGCCGTCTGGGGGCTCGGGCCTCTCAGGGGTCTCCGGACCCCTACCCGCAGAATCCCGGCGCAGCCCCCGCGCCCGCATCTCGCTCTGCATGCTGGCGAAGAAGTGCAGCACGCAGCGGTGCGCAAAGTCCCGCGCGTGCTCACAGCACGTCTCGTCGAAGAGCTTCTGCTCCAGGTCCACGTAGTTGCTCCAGTATCGGCGCTGCAGGAAGATTGTCTGGTCGAAGCAGGGCCTCAAGCAGCGGGCCAGGAAGACCAGGACGATCAGCAGCAAGGTGAGACTCCAGCCAATGGCCTAGAGGGCGGGGAGCGCTAAGGTAAGCATTCAGGCACACAGATATTGTACAGCGTGGCAAGGGTGTTCCCTTTACTTATCCCTTCCATCCATTTTCAGATCTATCCGCCTTCCAATTCAGTCATCCGTTCTACCAACTACCTCCATCCATCCTCTCTCCCATTCATTCATTTCTCCTTCCATCCATTTTCTATCCATCTCTCACCCATCCCGTCATCCATCCTCTTATCTGACTATATATCTATTGTCTTCCTATCAAGCTACCCTCTCAACCATGCTCCTATCTGTCCCTATCCCCCTATCCAACCATCTATCCTCCCATCCATTCATGTTTCCATACTCTCATCTTTGCTTCCATTTATCTCTATCCAGTCATCAATCCACTTGTTATTTATTTCCCCCTGCCTTCCTCCCGAACAAACACACCCTACTCCTTTAGTTTCCTCCCATGTATTTATTTATCTTCCCACAGTTTCCACCCGTGGAAGCATAAAGCTGCTTTCCTTTGTCCTGCCATTTCTCTACAAAGGTATTGTTCACAGCTGAAGACGCTACGTAAGCCACAGTTCTAAGCCACCGCTTAGAGTGACTCTGCTTTAGGTTCCCCCTGCCTGATGCGCACTGCACACAATAATAAACCGTTTATTTTCCTCCTGTTAATCTCTTTTTGTTACAGTCTCAGCTGAAAACCTACATTGGGTGGAGGTAGTTTTGCCTTCCTTGCACTCCCATCCATTCATCTGTGCATCCACCCATCATCCTTCCATCTTTTTATCTGGTTCTTCATCCATGCTTATATATGTGCATCCATCCCATCTGTGCATCCATCCATCCTTTATTCTTGGGGAGACAGATGACTCAGTCTTTGCTCTCATAGAGTGAACACTTTAGTGGAAGTTACAATGACATAGGTGGTGACTGGCTAAGTGCCATGTTGAGGGATGTATCTTGGGTCATGGAAATTCAGAGAGGGGACCCCTGACCTGAATTTGAGGCCTCAGAGAACAGTAAAGTTGAGGCTGAGACCTAAAGGCTGATGATAGTTTACAAGATGTAAACAGGAAACAGTGTTCCAGGCCAAGAGTAAAGAGAAGCTGGAAGTAATTCTCCCCAACCTGGCCAGCTCCTGGCCCTCCCCTCTGCCCAGCCAAAGGTATTGAGACATCGCCTAGGACTAGAGCAACTTTATAGACCTGGAGCAGAGAAATCATCCTCTAAACCACAAGACTTATTTGAATCCTTATCATTTGTAGAAGTGATTGACAAAGGTCTCTGCCTGGCCTCTCACAAGGCCCTCTCCTCGCCCCACTCGAAGTTTAAAATGCTTGTGAGAGTATTTTACTTGGAGGAGCATTTAATGTGACTGATTATTTACAGCTGAGTCAGGACTCAAACCCTGGTCTGAGGATTCTACAGTCTTTCCGGTGATAGTGAACTAGTCTACAGTGTTTACGTCCACAGGGACATCAAGGTGAGTAGACCGAACCTCCACTTATTTTGCAGGAGAACCCAAGGCCCAGAGGGAAATGGGCTCACGGCCGAGGTCACAGTCTGAAGCAGAATCAAGTGTGTCCCAAGCACTTCTCTTTGCCACTCCATGGGCCTGCATTTGTCATGAGCCTGTCTCAACACCCCAAAGAGCTAGGGTATATCTCCAGTGATGCTCTGCACGTGGTGGGAGCGTGTAAACACTTTTGGGGAGACACAGCCCAAGTAGGGCTCTGGCAGTGGTGAGGGTGGGATCTGGAGCTTGGGCTGGGGTTTGTTCCCAGGATAATGGATTCTGTGCTCCGTGGGGAGCCAAGCATCTGGGGAGGACCTGCATAGTAGGGGAGGGTTTGGAGGAATGGCATTTTAGATTCCTGCCCAGCCTCTTACAAACTGTGTGCCTTTGGCCTTGTGAACTAAACTCTCAGAGCCTCAGTTTCCTCATCTGCAAAGTGATTGCATCTATCTCATAGGGCAGTTTTGAGAATTAAATGAAGTAATGCATGTGCCTGACACATAAGTGCCTCATAAGCGGTAATTAGTGTTATTTCTGAGGGGTGGGCAGAATACGTGTATGGGGTGGGGGCAGGGTAGTGCAGTATATCTGCAGCGTTTTCCCGCCATCCAACCTGGAGATGAGCCTAGCTGACTCCAGAAGGGTATGGACACCTGGTCTCCGCCCTCAGGTGAGTCAGGGTTGATGGCAAAGTGCCCACTTCCTAAGGCCTGACACTGTCCTGTGTGTGGGTCATGTTTCTGATCACCCCCACAAGGGACCACATGCTCTGCGGTTGTGTCTCTAGCATTGGGAGGGGGGGCCTTAGGAAACCATGTATACCTCCTCACCCCGTGCCCCTCCGAACCAGTGCAGGACACTTCCCAGGGCAGGGAGAAGACACCCCCCGCCCCAAATTACCTGTGACAAGCACCGCAGGTAACGAGACACCGCCTTCCGAGCGGGGCTGTTCCTGACCAGCTCGTCCTCCTTGCAGGGCACCTTGGCCAAAAAGAGCTGCACCTGACTGGGGGTCATGTTGGCAAAGTCTAGAAACTTCTCAGGGTCCACGGAGCTGCTGAAGGCACACACGAAGCACTTCCCATCGAGGAGGGCCAGTAGGATCCAGATGAGGGGGGCGGCCAGCGCTCTCTGCAGTACAGAGGAGCACATGTACCTGGGAACAGAGGAAGGGAGCGAGAACACAGGGCAGCCGGAATTCAGCTGCAGCAGGAAGGCTACAGGGGGGATGTGAGGATGAACTTCGCAGGATGGTGTGTGGTTACCCCAAAGGGAGGGTTGCAGCTCCCCCTGCAGAGGCCCGAGCAGCAGAGGGTGGGGGAAAGGCAGAGCTGGGGTCCTGGGAGCCCTGGGACTGGAACACTGGGGAGCTGGTATTCATCCTGCCTGAGCCTTTGTAGCAGACTCTGCTAGTGCTCTGCTCAGGCCAGAAGCATCTAGAGCTTTGGTGGGTAGTTTCTATTCACGTGGAGGGCCTGAAGACCTCTGACCTTAACCCCCTGCATGGCTCTGTCTGGGGCTTCAGAGGAGTCCCTGCTCCCAGTGTGGGTTGGCCTGGAGGGTTCATGTACCCAAATCGACCTCAATCCCAGAGGGCAGGGCCTGGTAGTTTAATGCCCCAGCGTCAGGGACCCTCAGTGGGACGATTTTGAGGTGGGTTCTATCCACTCCCTTAGGCTCCTCGAAGGACTGAGCCCCAGTTGTCTCCTTATTATCACTTCTTCCCAGAACCTGCTTTTTGGGGACCCTAAGCTAAGAGGGTCCTGTGGAATAACCTGCCCAGAGACGGCACTTTCACACCTCCCTGCAGAGTCCAGGGAGCCTCTGATTGTCCCCAGGTGCCTCTTTTGACCTACTATGTCTAGTGGCCTGAATTGGGTGTTGGTCACAGGACAGGAGCCCAGTGGAGCTGGAACCTCGAGACCCCATAGGAAAAGCCTCCCTGCGTGGCTGAATCACAGGGAGCCGGGAGCCCCTGGGAACATCAAAGAGAGGCCACTTGTGCACAGAACACAGGTGTTTTTAACTTGCGCGTGTGCTCAGTAGCTCAGTTGTGTCTGACTCTTTGTGACCCCGTGGACTGTACCCCACCAGGCTCCTCTGTCCATGGGATTCTCCAGGCAAGAATCCTGGAGTGGGTTGCCATGCCCTCCTCCAGGGGATCTTCCCCACCCAGGAATCGAACCTGGGTCTCTTATGTCTCCTGTATTGGCAGGCGGGTTGTATACAAAACATAGGATGGTGTGCGCCGGCTGTGTGTATGTGTGTGTGCGTACATGGCCTACCTGGTGGAGAATTATAAATATGTTGTAGGCAGGGGTGGCTCCAGCATTTTCTATGGGGGCAAGGTGGTTAGAAGGTGGAACCAAAGACTTGTTATGAAGTTACATAACATGCCCTTGTAACACCCCAGTTGTCTATATCAATAGGGGAGAGGAGAAGATCACAAGTGAGCTAGAACCCACCAAGGCCCTCCTACCACTGCCTGTGGATCCCGAGCACTTAGGTATTTTGTCTAAAACACTCAGGGCAGCGGTTCTGGGTTTGATTTGAATCTGAGCCTCTTCCTTGCTGTGGGAGCTCAGCCAAGTGACTTAAACTCTCTGTGCCTCAGGTCTCCCATCCTTAAAAATGGATCCAAGAGAGGAAGAGACCCAGGGCCGAGGTAAGAATTCAGAGGCTGTGCACACACAGTACTTGGCACAAAGCTTGGCTCACTGTTGGCCAGGGAGTATTATAAATTGCTAAAGTCCGTCAGCTTTTCTTCTCTCTCTCTCTCTTTCTCGGCTGTGTCACATGACTTGCAGGATCTGAGTTCCCTGAGCAGGAACTGAACCCAGGCCACAGCAGTGAAAGGGTGAAAGTGCCAAGCCCTAACCACTGGACTGCCAGGGAATTCCCCTCAGCTTTTCTTGATACAGGGCACTGACCAGGGTCTAAGGACACAGTAGCAGATGAGGTCTTTGCCCTCTGGGAGCTTGCAGGAGATGGGATGCAGCCTTCAAGCCAACCATGCCTCTCATATGTGCAATACGGTATGCACATCATGGGATGGTCTTTCATGCATGTGGGGAGTTATAATCCATGGCCAGCAGGACAGACGTGCCTTGGATAATTCTTAGGAGTCCTGTCATTCACGCATCTTTATCATTGGGCATGGAAAGGTGACAGACAACGGGATCAGAAATATCTGTTTCCAGAGTGGAGACTGGCAAATCTGTCTCTGTGAACTGATGGTGCCTTGGTATCATTTTCTGGGGGAGAGCAGGGGGCACATATGAAAGTAGGGTGCCTGTGGGGGTTCTTGGGGGAGCCCTGACCATACCCATTGGGGCCACTGGGGTTTGGGGAGCCCCTGGCAGTGCTTATGCAGTTGGGGGAACCCCTGACAATGCCCACGGGGAGCTGGAGGGGGGTGGGACTGCACCTGATGATGCCCGGGTCCTTCCTCCGGTGCCCGGCAGGCCGGCGCCACTCCTCCACCATCACCACGGACTGCCGGTTGGCCAGGAGGCCGCAGAGGAACAAGGCGATCGGGGGCATGAACAGCAGGCCCAGTCCGTAGAGGGTGTTGTAGCACGCCAGGCAGGGGCAGTTGAAGTCGAACGAGGAGTACAGCTTGACGGTAACTATGGCCAGCAGCAGGCAGATGCCGTTCATCACAGACTCAGAGCTGGACTGGAAGTGCTGGAAGAGGGTGCGGAATTTATCCATGGCCGCGGCCTGGGTGGGGGGCAGCGGCGGGTCGGGGGCAGGGAGGCTTCAGCTGCCTTCCTGGTCAATGCCAGCCACACTGGGGGCAAGCCAGGGGCTGCAAGAGGTTCTTCCTTCTCTTCCAAGGGCCTGAGGGGGCCAGGAGGAGACGGCGTCTGGCCAAGGGTGTGAGGCAGAGGCAGGCTTTCTCTACAGGCTCCCCTGCCCGGCCCAATGGTCCCCCACTGCTCCCCTCCTCTCTGGGAGATGAGTCACTGCTGTACAACCAGCCAGCCCACAGCACCTCTAGGCAAATGGGCCCCACCCTGTCCCCCCATCCCTCCCCAGCCGATTCCTTCCTTTCTCCAGGGTTTGGATACTGATGCTGGACAGCTGGTGGGGCTGCCCGTGGGGGACAGGCAAATTCTGGGTGTGGTTAAAGCCGTGGCACTGATGGAGCCAGTTTCATTTTCTGGCTTTTGGTAAAGAACATGACTTAGCTCCGCTGAGCCCAGGGAGTTTTCACATCAGTTTTTGTGCTGGGAGGAGCCAGGAGGGGCGCCTTACTCTGCCTGAAGCCATCCTGCAAGAGAAATCTCTTGAAGAACATTTAAACTGTTTCAGTGTTTGCCCGGGTTGGGGAAGGGGAGGCCTTCTAGATGGAGGGTACTGCCTGGTCAAGGGCATGGAGGTGAGAAGCAGCCAGTTTGGGGCTGCTTGACTGTAGTGTCAGATGAGGGGTGTTGGGAGACGGGGTCGGGGCTCAGTGAGTGCCTGCGACCCTTTCCTCCACTCTGCTCTGCTGCCCTTCAGGTCTGGCCACTGGCTAGCCCAGGTCTCCCTAAAGCACAGGTCCCACTACATCACTCCTCTGCTCAAGTGTGGCCGGGCCCCCTCAGCCTCCTTGTCGTGACATTCAAGGCCCTCCTGACAGAACCAAGAAGTGTCTTCTCACCTCCACACGTTTGCAGATGCCTCTTCCCCTAGAGAACCCATGCCGCTTCCTCCCACCTACTCTGCAAGAGGCAGCTCAGATGAGGCCTTTCAGCAAGCTGCCCCTGGCGACCTCAGCTCTCAGGAGCCTTTCCTCCCATTTGGCCCTTGGAAAGGCCGCTCCTGCCTGCTACTCCTGCCTCC